>NC_034600.1:73188622-73197863 GCF_900095145.1 Mus pahari | reverse complement strand
TTGGGACAGGGATTTTTAGGACTTTCAGAAGAGGATATATAGATAGAAAGAAAGAAAGAAAGAAAGAAAGAAAGAAAGAAAGAAAGAAAGAAAGAAAGAAAGAAAGAAAGAAAGAAAGAAAGAAAGAAAGGTAGGTAGGTAGGTATAAAGAAAAGTAATAGTGGAAAGAGTCAGAGGAAAGAAGACCCAGCCCCTTTGTGGCAATGCCACATCAGTCATGCAAATGACCAATTAGGAAAATGCAGAGGGTGGATATCTTACTTCACGGGATGCCAGATGGTAATGGAAGGATGACAGGCAAGACTGAGGAAGCAGATTCCTGAAAGATGACAGTGTCCTTCCTTGATAGGACAGAGAGCTATGAGCAATATCAGTTGCTTCCTCTGGCTCGAGTATGCATAGGATTGTGAGCTCATAGTATAGCTGTCCTTGTGTGCACAGAAGACAGTTTTCTCTTGCAGTCATCTGCTGTCTGAGACTCCTAACATTGTTCTGCTTCCTAGGTCACAATGGCCTCAGAGCCCTGGGAAAGGAAATGTGAAACAGACAGATGCTCCTTTAAGGGCTGAGGTTTGTATGGCTTTGGGTTGTGGGTTGTGGGCTGTGGGACTAGGAGCTGGTGGCAGGCTACGACTGTGATAAAAATTGCCTTGTATGAAACTCTCAAGGAACTAATTAAAAAGAAAACAAATGGAGTGTTTGCAGAATAAACACAAAGGTAGTGGAAAGGCTGGTACTACCCCAAAAGATAGGGTGATGTATTGTGGAACTGTTAAGAAGAACAAAGCGTTCTTAAGGCTGTGACTCTCCTTTCTCGATTGGATGAGAGCTCCTACTAGGAAAGAAGTCATCTCTGCTACTTTCCCACGGCTGGAGGAGGCTGCAACCAGGCACGAAATTGCGACCAGTTTTGATGTTCTGGCCTGTTTGCCTCTTGTGCAAAGCCACATGATGCAGCATGGCTGTCATCCATCATTTCATCTGCCATCTGTCACTTGGGGAGGAGATGAAGAAATGAAGTTTTCCCAGATGCATTTGAGGGAATTCACAGAATATTGAAGCCCCCTGATGTCTTAAAATTTTTGCCGGTTTCAGTTATGAACTATATCTAGAAAAGTTTCTAATTAGAGAAATGGTCCTTTTGAGACAGATTTCATGAACATTGTGAGCCTGGATCTTCACTCTTTGGGTGTCTAATGAATGACAAAGTACTAGCCAAGTAGAATACATAATTAAGCCACAAAGAACAAACTAGATCCAGCTCTACTAGCCAAGGGAAGCTTGGCAGTGACAGAAAATTATAATTCCAGCCTGGTTTGTGATTTAAAAGCATATATGAAGATGGATAAAATTGGGCATATTACTTAGAGCAGAAGAAAATATTGAAGTCTGCCAATTTGAAAAAGATTTACAGTGGTCTCAAGAAGTTTAAATTTGGAGTAATTTATTTAAAAGCTTTCTTCACAAGTCAAAATCATGCTTTCTTGTACAAATCCAATTAAATTCTTGATTTGGAATCATATATATGCCATCAATAGCATATGATGGCATAAGCCAGTGGTCCAGCCCCACATGAATAAAGTTTTACGTGATTTTCTTTATTTCTAAGTACAGGTGTATGAACTCCAATTTGATAATCAAATTAACTTTATATAATACATAAGAGTCTTTGAAATTTCTATTTCTGCAAATGAAACTGTTGCCATAGTAACTAATGTACTTCCAAATACAGAAAACTGTATGCCAGACTTTCCCTCTTCAAAAGCAAAAATTAAAGTAAATAACAACAAATCACAGTCATTTCATTAAAAGGTCATTTTCTCAAAAATGGTACTATCAAACTCTCATACCCCTTTGAAGAAATAATATCTTGTTCCCCAACTTTGTATATTTTCAGTCATTATCACAAACTAAAAGGTCATTGAATAGCATGCTCACAGACTCATGAAGGACTCACCAAGTAGCTAAGAGTGAAGTCATGATTACATTACAGACTACAGGTTACATGGCCTGTGTTTCCTGAGATAGTTAATTAATAATAATGAGAACCTTTATCTCATGTACAGGGCAGGTGCCTGAATAGCATTTAAATTTGACAGAGTGAAATAATGTTAAATTCTACTCAAGATTTTGTGTGTGTTATGTTTATATATGGTATCCAGGTTTATATGGGTTCTAGGACCTCAAAATCGGGTCCTTGTTCTTGATCAGTGAGACTCTTCCTTACTAAAACTGAGATTCTTAGACTTTTAAGTGTCAGAAAACTCAAAGAATCCCTTGTTATGCCCATCATTTGTTGGTGAGAAAGCATAAATCACAAATCTGTTTCCTAGTTCTTAATATATTCCACAGCTGCTTTGAATGTAAAGAATGTTTTGAGCAAACATTAACTTAATGGAGCATATTAGACCAATTTATCTCCTCTTCCATCATGTTGAATCATATGGTGTAAGAGGTAACAGTAATTTATAAATGTATATTTAACAAATTTAACAATCTTGAGCTTATGGTTTGGCTTATATATTATGAAATAAAGGATCTAGGGCAAAGTTATAATTTGGATTTTGGATAGTTCAACATGTCCTATTGTAATAAACTATGGTAAACTAATTAAAATTAACCCTTCAATTTAACACATTCTTCTTCATTCTGACATAAATTCTCTCACATGATCACTTGATATTTCAAATATTTTTGTCATTAAAATACTGATTCAGTACTCACAGTGCTAATTGGTGAATCGGTGTTTTATTTTTCTTATTAAGAAATGACAATTCCAATAAATATTGGAAGCATTGCTTCCCATTTTATGTGAGCTACTAACTTCCAAGTGTATTAAATGAGGCTCTTTGTGATTTTATGTAATTAATCCTAATGCCATACATAATTGGAATTAAACATGAAAAAAAACACAATTGAGAAAATAAAATTACATATCAAAGAAGTGAAACAATAATTTTATATGATTCGTTGCTGAAGAGGAAGAAACAGATTTTTTTTTAAAAAATGCAAACATAAGTATAACTTAAGCCAAGATAACACAGCACCAAGGAAAATTAGGGTTAGATACAGGTCAAATGAATGATATGCCTAGGTTGTTAGAATGTCTGACATAAAAGTAGGATGTAAATTGTTTGGGTGAAAATTATGAAATTACTTTTATTTGTTGGAAGAAAATGGACGTGGTAGGATTCTGCGTTGTCCCCTTAGTTTTAAATATTCATACTGTTTTCCTACATGTGTCTGATAATGAGCTGAGCAATTTCAAAAAACATCAATAGAGCATGATCACAAAGACATTCAACCTCATGGTCATTACTCTTCTATTAAAAGATTCTAACTCTAATCCAACACAGTTGGCCATATCTTTCCTGGGAATAAGCTCATCCCTAAATGCTGTTGATTGTTATAAATACCACTCATAAGGAATTATTAATGTTTTCTATCACCATGTGAAAGCAAGGTCCTTGGCTCCACACTGAGGCAGTCCAACCTATCAGAAATCCAGCCAAACTCAGGTAATGCTTTGGGGTTTGCCACATAGGCTAGAGAGCTGACAGCTGATTGAAGGCCAAGGCCTCACTGTAATGAGTCTCTCCAGTGCTGAATCCATCACTGCCACACTCACAAACATCAAAACTTGGCACCTCCCATTAGGAACTGTTTAACCTATAAGTCTGCCTGGTGCAAGGGCTGGAGAGCTGTCAAGCAGAAAGCGTGTAATAATGAAAATGTCTTTAACTGAGCTGCAAGACTAAGAATCACATCTGTCTCCACAAATAGGACCCTGAGGACTGAGGCATTCAACAAGAGCTTGCTCATTTGTTTAGCTTAGATGGGTGATTATTTAAAATTCCTTTTTTAGGATTCCTGGAGTCTATAGAACAAAAGCATACAAATCTATAAACTATATTCTTGAATAACTAGTGTTTAAATAAACTAATGTGTATGAAGACAAAGCATAGTCACTGTTCATAATTGTTGAGAGAGTATAAAATATAAGTGAAATTTTACAAAGGAAACAAATTATTCCAAATGTACTGAAGATCAAAAAAGTTACACATCCAGGTGAAGTATGATCTTTAGGGTAAATGAATATAAACATTAACTTCTACATCTATAAGTTCCCCAAAAGTCCCAGGGACCACAGCATTACCCAGATCTATATGACTATTCCAAACAATATACTCCACATAGGAATGAAGACTGGTACCACTGGATTGAGGCATGTGAGAGTAGGCGTGGGTTGTGTAAGTTTTCTTTCTGGACAGATTGACCCATATCCAACAATACTATTATTAACAAGTGATATGGACCTAGAATTCCAACCAGCACCAGCAGCCTATATTAGATGTGCATTTGAGAAAAAAAAATTCAGGAACTCAGGCCATAGAGTTCCTGAAGCTAATTTGTGGCTACAATAGAAGTTAACAGATAATAGCAACTTAGCAGATAATATTGAGAGGAATTTCTGAGCCTATGGAAAACAGTTGATGTCAGGAAAGATCTAGCAAACAAGAGTATGTGGCACTTGACAGCTAAGGCACTGTGTTAGGCAGTATAGAGCTAGTTATATTGAGAGCTCCATGCAGATGAGCAGATACAGGGTCTTGTTATGGCTCATTCTGAAGCACGGATTCCTAACTGGAACAGGGGTTACAGCACGGAAAGATGTACATAGAAACAAGAGAGATGCTCACTTACTCAGATAGGACATGATGTGAAAACAGGCATCTAAGATACTGAGAGCGGACTCAGGAAAGCTCTGAGTGATGAAGGAGAAAACATTTCCCAAGACCAGGCAGGTGGCAGGCAGTGCTCAATGTGCAGGTGGAGGTCTCAAGCTCACAGCTCTACACAAAAGTTATTCTGAGAGAAAAACAAACATGCTTTTGTTGTCAGTGTCTAGATGATTTATGGGAAAAATGTGAAAGCTTTAATGTAGCAAGGCATCAGGAAGTTTAAGAAGTATTTAGGAGTGTGTGTGTGTGTGTGTGTGTGTGTGTGTGTGTGTGCTGTGAACAACAATGAAAGAAAAACGCCATTAATTTGAGAGAAAGTAAGGCTGGAGAACATGAGAGATTTTGGAAGTAAAGCAAAGGAAAAACAAAGTTATAACTACATTATAATCTCATATTTAAAAATACACATTTATTTAAAAATAAAATTTCATATTCAACTAAGTCTTATGGTCAGTAAACTTAGTATTTTCTGCCATATTCTTTGGTCATTATTTTGATAAAATTACCACACAATGGTTGATTTAAGTCAGTTGCTAAAGCAAAAGTCAGAAGCTTCATTATAAATCAGTTAAAGGGATAATCAGTTTGTAAACAAAAGCTTAATATGACAATTACTACACACAGACAAACCATGTCTCTATAAAAGCAAATAATTTGATTTCATTAAGTTAGCTAACAGACTAAATGCTAGAAGCAATTTAGAAAGGTTCTTCCTTGTTTTATATGCTCTTACTTATATCATAAAAATGAGGTAATATTTTTGCTGTCTATGAATTAGTGCAATATTTTACATTTCTGTCTCTCAAGCAGTAACATTAAACTGTCACTTTGGTTGTTCAATATCCTACTGGCAAATATATGTACGTGGTCAGACATATCGCATACACATGCAGTTTTAAAATGTCACCCACTTACATCAACTGTGGAGAATTTACTGACTTAATTCCATTTTGAGTAGAAAAAAAAAAAAACAGGCAGTAGGACTTTCTTACAACTTTTTACTGTTCACACAACTTCAAACTTGTTATTATATAAAAAGAATCGATCCACATCATGTCACACTGATTAAACAGCCCAAGGAGATATCAAGGGAACCAAATTGTCCCAGAGTGTATGCATCAAAACACCAGAGAATATTTTCAAATTTAAAGAAAAGAAAATTAACCTCTTCTAAAATCACCGAGGATGTTTAATTACTTTTTTGCTCTCATGTTTTCTAAATACTTGTATAAGCAGAAATACATATGTTAATGATTGCTTGATTCACTGAAACATAATCATCAACATAAATCGTCCCACATGTTCTATGGTTACAATTTTTAAGAAAAAATGCAATCAAGTTAGCAAATGTTCCCTGTTAAGTCACTAAATGACAATGAAATAATATATACTGTATAAATCTGCAATTCTCTGCCAAAGGTAACTAAATAAATATCAACTGTTCATAAAAATTAAAGTCTCCTAGCAGGAAATTTATAGATTAATGATCATTTTTGACATTATAGCACTGCGTTTATACTTTAAGTCAATCTTTGATTCTCTACTGCACACATGTCATCAAAATCAAAGGCTTTAGACAGGCAGGTAGATGGTACAGCTTTCAATTTCCCTGAGGCACAGTATCAGTTATTAGTACCTTCACCCTGAAGATAAAACATACCAGTTGTAAAACATCATATTCAGCCACTTTTCTTTAGAAACAAAAACTACAAATCTTAATTGTCTCTACATTATAGCACAAGACAGTGTGATTACTTTTAATTGACCCATCTTTTTCTCTAAATTGAGAAATCTAAACTTGTCTATCCATTTATATCTATACAAAACTTTATATATAAAACAGCTATAACAACTATTATGCGCAAGACCCTTCCCAAGTTTTCCCTGCTAAAGAATGACTTTGACCCACTTGCTCCATTCAAGGATGACCCCTCACTTCCATGACCCACAAGTAGAACTTAATTGGATAACAATTGGAAAGTCACAAAGGCCTTGCACTCATCGGTGAACTTAAGACAATCTCTATATCACACAGATGTTAAAGCAGAATAAAATATAATAAGTTGATCCAATTTATTTTCTATTCTACAAATTTCACTGACAGTCACAAAGGAGCTAGAATTGTAGTTGAAAGCATCAAGGAAAGCTAAAATAATAACTTCTATATGGTTTCCTATATAGATTCATATATCTGTGATTAACACATCTACAAAACTGTGTTTAGTATTATTTGAGTAAATCTGGGTAAGTTTTTAGTTATCTCTAGAGCCTAACTCAAGTCTATGAAATCCTATCATTAAAGATGGAACTGGAAATTATCCTTGGTTTCCAGTCTTACACAAATAGATGAAAAAGATTAAGTGCCAACTATGAACCTAATAGCACCTTTCTGAGAGTTCACTGGACTGGAGCTTGCTTCTAACACGTGCTACTTTATTTACTCAATAATAAAATAATAAATAGATTCTGCATTCCTATTGAGAATTCTGCATTCCTAAAATATTGAGAGGCATTAAAAGGTGTAGCGATAACTAATACTGTCAACAGAATGAGATTATGACCCTATATATAATATAATAATAGGATGTAAACTTCTGGGAAGGAAATCAAGTATATTGATGTAAGAATGGAGATTTGCATATTAGAAATGACCAGCTACACAGACACTGAGGCCTACTTTGCTTTTCTTCCTCTGTTTCAGCTTCTGTTTGAATGAGACATACACATCCCATAAATGGGTTTCTGAACATCCCAGATTTCATTATCACCATAAGTTTCCTCACTATATTGTGATCTTCTCAGTCACGTGACCAGAAATGAATAAAAATATTCATTGATCCAAAGAATGCCTAAGTGAAATATATTACATTTCATCAAGTACCTTCCTCACTGGACACAATAAGAATATGAAAATATTCCATATATAGCCATACTGTCATACCTTCAGATCCTAAATCATAGTCTAGTCTACAGAAAGCATTTAAGTATATATATGATTAATAAATGAATTGATAACTAGATATAAGAAAAAAAGAATATCAATCACCCTGTTGGAAATAATCCCCATCTCCTCAAACGAGTGTCTCTATAAACACTGTTTTTAACATGCATGACTTTGTGTCACAGTTCTAATATAAAAAAAAAAATCACCTTCATATTTTTAGGTAAACGTAGGTAGAAATAGAAAACGTAGCTCTGGGACCAGCCTCTACTGCTCCATTCTGGACAATGAATACCCACAATGGACACCTGCCTTCCCCAGCAGCCAAGGCAGACGGCTTCTGTAAAGTAAGAAAAATATGAAGAGAGGGAGTCGGAGATGGAGGAAGGACAGGAGGGCATCCTGAATCCCTCACCTACAGGGCCTGACCAAAGCTACCGCCTCCTCCAGTCTACACACTCCTATCTCTAGCTTCTGAGAGTGTTTGATTATACAGATCAAAGTAGTGCCTGATAAATCTCCTAAAGGCAGACTCTCACCCAGGAAGCCAAAACATGGCCCAGACACCTAGAGCCCCACACCCTTCCCATCGTCTCACTTTGCTTCCCCATGGACTCTAACAAAGTACTTCGCCACTGTACCATGGCGTGACTGAGACATTAATGCCTAATCTTAAATGGTTTTGACTGGAAAAGACACTGGTCTTTCTCCCTTGTCTACTTCATTAAATGATACTTTTGCTTGAATAATAAATAAATAAATAAATTAATTAATTAATGGAATTAAGGAAGGGAGGAAGGAAATCCCTCACCTTCAGATCAACCCTGAGGTGAGACAATCCCTCTTCATGGGTTGATTGAACTGGAGCATCAATTTTTATGCTTATAAGCTCTACTCTTTAAAGTTTATTTTTTATTAATTCTGCTTAAGGGTTACGGGTAATAGACATAGTGAAATGAAACCCACAAGGTATTACATATTCCCTATGTTGAACCAGAGAAAAGAATGCATCATCGCCTTTCATCCATTTCTTCCACACAATTTCTGCTACAAGATAGACAAGTGTAAAAATAGACGACTAACTGAGCATTCATAAACTATATTGGGTCACGCTCATTACAGACCTACATTCAGTCCTCGAAATCAAAGGTCTCCTGCTGATGTTTAATGTGGTAATTTGTGGCAAGTTATAAATAGTTATTAGTCACTCCCTGAACTCTCATAGATTAGCTCAAATTCTTTAATCTTGTGATAAAATCAACACATTCTACCTGCATTCAAATGGTAGATTTTTAGCTATGAAGGCTCAGTGCCACAGTGTAGGGGAATGCCAGGGCAGTGAGGTGGGAGTTGGGGGACTTGGGGTAACACTTTCATAGAAGCAAGGGGAGGGGTGTATGGAGGGGAAAGTGGGAAAGAAGATAACATTTGAAATGTAAATAAATAAAATATCAAGTAAAAAAGTAGAAAGAAAGAAAGAAAGAAAGAAAGAAAGAAAGAAAGAAAGAAAGAAAGAAAGAAAGAAAGAAAGAAAGAAAAGAAAGGAGGGAGGGAGGGA
>NC_034600.1:73162447-73186677 GCF_900095145.1 Mus pahari | reverse complement strand
TGGCCTAGTCAGTCATCATTGGGAAGAGAGGCCCCTTGGTCTTGCAAAGTTTTTATGCCCCAGTACAGGGGAACACCAGGTACAAGAAGGGGGAGTGGGGGGAGGGGAGCATGGGGGAGGGAATAGGGGACTTTGGGGATAGCATTTGAAATATAAATGAAGTAAATACCTAATACAAATTGAAAAATAAATGGTCAAACCAATACCCCTCAAAAAAGCTGCTGATAGGCTTAATAACTTGTATAATAAGTTATAGTTTATTGTTAGAGGGAAGTTGACAAGCTCAATTTCTCTCTTAGGAAAATGTTGATGCTATGATGGGGAGTTGTATTAGCTACAGTGCTAGGATGGGGAGTTGTATTAGCTACAGTGCTAGGATGAGGAGTTGTTATATTATCAACTTGCTGCTTCTCCTGGCTATGTGCTCATGATTCCTCTCCCCTCATAGTGACTTCCTTTCTTTCTTCTTCCTTCTACCTCTGGTCTCTCTTCCTCTAACCTACCTATCTTTAATCCCCCCAGTAAATGGCTGTAGCTAATTGTATTTTACTAATAGTTTTAAGTCAAGAAACAAGGTTTGCACAACAAAAGCTTGTAAACATGAAAGTCACTTGTAGGTCTAGACCTTTAAGTATAAAACTTAGCATTACTATACATAGCAATAGACCAAACCTCAATATAGTGCTATGATGGAGAATTGTGTTATCTACAACTGTGCTGCATTGTCAAACTATGAGAACTTGGAAGGAACATAAATGTGTGTATGTTTTCAACTAATTTGAAAACAAAGAGCATATAAACAGATGTGTAGAATATCTGTACTTAAAAGAATATCTGTACTTCTCCCATATGTCAAAATATAATATAAATACGATCCTATAAGAGTATAACTACAAAGTATGTGTGTACTCTATGAGTTTATAACACTGTTAAAATTACATATAATGTACACAATTACAGCAGTTCTATGTGAGAGATGAGAGTAATGAGGAGAAGAAGGCTAGGCATGGAAACAAAGAAAACATAAATACACTTCCAGAGATATAACCATCAGTGTCTGGTTGAATATTCACAGGAATATATTTTTAAAATATTTTTGTCTGAAGTTAATTGAATCAAAAAATATGGAGGGTTTCCTTATGAACATGTGTGCATGCTTATGTATGTGTGTCTTTTAATACGAGACCATGGAAATCTCAAGGCCCTATTAGTTACTACTATTCAATTGCTGTGATAAGACACGATGACCAAGGCAACATTCAAAACCAAGGGTTTATTTAGGCTTATATTCCAGGGAGAAGAGTCTATCACCAATGTGGAAGGGAAGCATGGCTGTAAATGCTAGCTAGAAGCAAGTTAAGAACTTACTTCTTAAACAGGAAGCAGAAGCAGAGACTGAACTGGGAATGGCACATAGCCAAACCTCTCAGAACATACAAAAAGTGGTAAGGCCACATCTCCTACACTACCCAAAACAATACCGCTAACCGGGTCCCGAGAATTCAAATACTTGAGACTGAAGGGCAGGGCATCTCTCATTCAAATCACCACACTGCATAGGTCAACCAATTTAAACTTATACCTGACTGGCTTAAAAAGAAATAAGACTCAAACCATGGTGATTTTATTTGGTTTTGACAATTACTGGGGGTTCACCTTAGTCTAATGTTTTAACTGCAGGCATGGCCACCTCTCCAGAGGTGTACTCCAGTTCCTTGCTGTTTCTCCTGGCGATGTGTTCATGATTCCTCTCCCCTCATAGCAACTTCCTTTCTTTCTTCTTCCTTCAACCTCTGGTCTCTCTTCCTCTGACCTACCTCCCTCTAACCCCTCCAGCAAATGGCTGTAGCTAATTTTATTTAACCAATAGTTTTAAATCAAGAAACAAGGTTTGTACAACAAAAGCTTGTAAACACAAAAAGTCACTTGTAGGTTTAGACCTTTAAGTATAAAACTTAGCATTACTATACATAGCAACAGAACAAACCTCAACAACACAGGCAGGACAGACTTACCCCGCCTTATGCTTGTCTTCTGTATAGCATACCATACTGTGATTGAATTTGAATTTATTTATATTTTCTGTTTCCCTAATTACAAACATTATTATAGTGACCAAGCAATATGTCTCTGAGTTTATGGTTTATTATCTACAAAGTTACAAACTAGATATTATTAAGTGCTTGTTTTTAATTGTTAGTGTTCTAACAGATAAAAAGGAAGAAATGAAGACCAAATGCAACTACCACGATGTATTGTTCTCTGCATAACAATGAATCTTTCCATGTATTTATGCCAATCTACAATTTATATAATGTATTGTTTGTATCTGCTATTATTTTGTGCACCTTGAAATATTATTTATCAATAATACTAGTTTTGTGTTATGCTCATATATTGTACTGTTTATAATTTTAACCCTTAACTACTTAATGAAATCAAGATTTTCATTATTATAAAACTAAATGAAATCAAAACTAAAATATAGTTTGATAAAATAGTTCAATTTTTAAATCAATGTCTACCTTATAAGACTTGTTATAAGAATTTCCTAGGCTAACTTAAGATAGAAATTTTATCATATAAAAATTTCTCATTCCCTGTCTGATTTTATCTGATACAAATATATATACATATATATCTATATAAAATATTGAGTTATATCTATAGAGATATATACTTTGTTTCATTGGTGACTGTGTTGGCTTTATTTCTATATGACTATACATTGTTTTCCTAAATAAAACAAATGTACTTTTACATTATAATTATAACATGTTAAGTCAATTCTATACCAATCAGAATATTTCCTTAATTCTGAATGTTCTTCCCTGTTCTTGACAGTTAGTTTCAGCATTAGGTTCCCAGAATTCTTTACATTTCTTTAGTCCTTGAGTCAATCTCAATGGTTTTTAGATTAATTTTGAAACAACATATCATTATCTTATGAACTCCTAAAACAGTGATTGCACATTTTCAATTTAATATTTTAGCCATTTCTACCATGAATTTGCAGTATTTATATTTTATTGAACAAATCATATACACATTCCTGATATAGAAATGTGTATGTTTATGGTAAATTTTTTGTTCCAAGTACCATAACTAATTTGACAGTGTATCATAGGGACAGCATTTAGAACTTAAAATAAAAATTGATTTGTTAATGTATTAAGTATAGCTAGGTATTTTACGGATATTTGAATACTTTTGTGCTATCACAAAAGGTTATTTTATTGCAAGGAGTTCTACAAAATCAGCATTTAATGATAGTCTTTTTTAAAATTCTGTGTATGAATATTTTGACTGCATATATACACGTGCCCTGCATGCATGCAGTCCCCACAGTGGCCAGAGTATAAAGTCAGTGATTCTGGAGTTGGAATTACAGACAATTGTGAGCCACCGTGTGAGTGCCAGACCTAGGACCTGGATAAGATCACCAAGGACTCTTAGCTACTGAGCCACCTCTCAAGATCCTTCTTCTAATTTCTATATTTTTAATATATCTTAAAACTAATATTAGAAGCCATAGAATTATCTTACAATGAAATAGTTATTTCTGAACCCTTGTCTCATCAGCATAATATGCTGAGATCATATTGCTGTTAATGAAAGGCTTGCTGTCTACTTCTAAGGTTTTCTATCAACAGTTTGCTTGCCAATCAACTTGTGTTAGCCAGTTGATTTATTTGAATGTTATTAACCCTGATATTACAATTAGTGATAACTAGTGTGTTAGAAAAAAAAATAAAACATTTAAGGAAACAGATGCTAACAAAGTATATCAGGGACTTAGTAATAAGATCCCTCTTCATTAATAAAGCTGCTTGTCCTGGGTCAATGAGGCCAAGAAAAATCAGAAGCCACGATTCTATAATTAGCAGCAGATAATCCAGTTAACATCAATATTTGATAACAATGTTAATCTCCTCATGAACCAGGCTTACCCTACTACTTAGTTGGAAATCATATGTGCTGTGCCCTCTGACAGATTCCCTCAACTGTTGCTACTGTAGAGGTTTAGCAGCTTCAAGGTTCAGAGGGGGGAAAAAAATCCATTAGGAGGATCATGAAGTTTCCCTAGACTTCGAAACCTCCAAGTAAAAGCCAGTTTTGTTAGAAACCACAATTAACATCAACTTTTGTTCTTGAGACTCAGTTTTGAGCACAGTGACAGTCCAACATCCAGACATTCTACGACTCAAGAGCAATGTACCAATAGCACCATCTTACTTTTCAGTGTCATGAGAATTACTTAGAGCCAGTGATGAGAGAAGCCAAAGCCGGTGGGGGGGGGGGGGAAGCACGTTGCAAATGTCCTCCCTAATTACTGACAGTGAATTTTATTAGCACTTTTCTAGTGATAATGCAGAGTCCTAAGCAATAAAAGAACAAAACTTTGTTTTAGCTCACAAAGAGGAGGAGGAGAGGGAGGGAGGGAGGGAGGGAGGGAGGGAGGAAGGAAGGAAGGAAGGAAGGAAGGAAGGAAGGAAGGAAGGAAGGAAGGAAGGAAGGAACCACAATTAAGCATGTCATGTTTCTGTCTTCTATAACCATGTTAAAATCTTTCCACATCTACTATAGGCTAGATATTGACTATCACCCCACTAGCAGGTGTTCAAGGCCCGGTATCCTAAGAGTAGAGAAAACTTTAAAGTGTTCAGCCCAATGAAAGGGGGTGTAGTTATTGAGCATTTGTGCTAAGGGGAATTGTGGGACTTAAGTTCTGTTCTAACATTCCAGTCACAAATTGAGTGGTTTTGCAAGATCCATGCTTCTACCATCCTCTGCTACCACCACTCCCAACCAGAGATTGAAAGCACAGTCTTATCCATTCGTGACTGAAACCCCCAAACTTATGTGTTAAAATAAGCAGAGCCTCTTGTGTCTGAGAAGTTGATTCTCAGGCACATCTTACAGGAGCAGAATAAGTAACTAATGATATCCAAGAATTGTTGTAATTTCAAGCTTCATACATTAAAACCTGAGTATATTCCCTTCATTGTTGCAACATCTGCCTGTATGAAACTATTGGTGACCTTCTCCAGAATGTCTCTATTCCCTCATAACACTAAGTGGGAATAATGGGAATAGGTTTGTTTTTGTTTTTGTTTTGTTTTTTGTTTGTTTTGTTTTTTTGCTTTCTTAGAAAATGTTAGAGATATTTTATTGAGGCTGTGGTCTCAAATGTGAACAACATCATATTGTTAAGCATTTTATTTTATCTCCAGTTTACTAGGGAGCCCAGGTGCATGTTTCATGCAATAGTAATTTTATAAACATGTGAAAGAGATTATGCTGAGTATAATATGCCAATTATATTATTAAATAATAATATGCCTGAATTCAAGAAGTGAATCAACAGTAACTCATGTTGCCTTAAACATGATGATTATTCATTAAGCATTATCAATATATATGCTTTATAGGAAAAATTACCACTCACCCCATCCACCTTTCCTCCCTTTCTCTTCAGAAAAATGGAGGCCTCCCATGACTATCAATAAGCCTTGGCATATCAAGTTGCAGTAAGACTAGGCACATCTTCTACTGAGGCTAGACAAGGCAGTCCAGTTAGGGGAAATGGACCCAAAAGCAGGTAATGGAGTCAGAGACAATCCCTGCTTCCACTTTATGTGTTCCACGTGAATACCCATCTGCACAGCTGCTATATATGTGTGAAGAACCTATGCCTGTCCCATGCATGCCTCTAGGTAGCAGTTCATGCTCTGTGAGCCCCGTGGGCCTAGGTTAGTTGATTCTGTACGGGTTTTTGTGGTGTTCTTGATCCCTCTGCCTCCCTCAATCCTTCCTTTCCCCTCTTCTCCCTCAAACTCCACTTAAGGTTTGACTCTGGGTCTCTGCACCTGTTTCCATTGGCTGCTGGGCGAAGCCTCTCGGATGGCAGTTACGCTTGACTTCTGTCTGCAAGCAGAGCCGAATGTTGTGAATGGAGTCAGGAGTGCACTCTGTCTCATGGAATGGATCTCAAGTTGGGCAAGTCATTGACTACCCTCTCCCTCAAATTCTGCCCCATCTTTTGATCCCTGCACGTTTTCTTTTTTTTTTTTTTTTCTGGCAGGAAAAACTGTGCATCTCTGATTTTGTGGATGGGTTGGTGTCCCAGCCTCCCACCCCCACATTGGAAGTCTTGCCTGGTTTCAGGAAATAGCTAACTCAGTCTCCATATCCCCAATTGTTAAAGAGTCTTAACAAAAGTCACCTTCATAGATTCCTAGAAGTTTATATTGTCCTAGGTTTCTAGCTTGTCCAGAGATGCCAACCCCAATCTAGTTAGTTGTCTTACCTATTTATCTTGCCCCCATCTTCCCCCCACCTCATCCCTCCTGTTTCCATCTCCAACAGATTCTCCACCCAGTCCCATTCCTCCATTCACCTCTGATGTCTAATCTATTTCCCCTACTTAACATGATTCAAGAATTTCCCTTTGGGCCTTCCTTCTTGTTTAACTTTCTTTGGGTCTGTGTTTTTTGTAACATAGTTATTCCATACATTATGGCTACTATTCACTTATAAGTGAGTGCATACCATAATTTTCTTTCTGGATCAGGGTTACCTCACTCAGGATGATCTTTTATAGTTCCATTAATTTACCTCTAAATTTCATGATATACTTGTTTTCAATGGCTAAGTAATACTCCAGTGTATAAATATACCACATTTCTTTGATATATTCATTTGTTAAGGGACATCTAGGTAGTTTTCAGTTTGGGGTTATTATGAATAAAGCTACTATGAACGTAGTTGAGTAAGTCTTCTTGTGGTATGTTGGAGCTTTTTTTGGGTATATGCCCAGGAATGGTATAGCTGGGTCTTAGGGTAGATTTATTCCCAATTTTCTGAGAAAGCACCAAATTGATTTCCAAAGTATTTGTACAAGTTGGCACTCCCACAGCCCTGGAGTTTTCTCCTTGTTCCACATGCTTGCCAGCATGAGCTGTCACGTGAGTTTTTGAACTTAGCCATTCTGATAGGTGTAAGATGGAAATCTCAGTACCATTTTGATTTTCATTTCCCTGATGACTAAGAACGTTGAACATTTTAAAGTGCTTTTTGGCCATTAGAGATTGTTCTGTCCTGAGGTCTATATTTAGATCTGTATCCCATTTTTAATTGGGTTATTTGTTATGTTGATATCAAGTTTCTTGAGATCTTTATATACTTGGATATTTGTCCTCTGTAAGATATGGGAATACTAAAAACCTGTCCTATTTGTAGGCTGTTGTTTTGTCCTTTGCTTTAGAGATGCTTTTCAGTTTCATGAGGTCTCACTTATTAATTGTTGATTTCTGCATATAATAAGTGACATACTTGACTAGTTGGCTCTAATGGCAAGCTGACATGTTCTACCAAACCTGAAAACACATCTGCAGCTTGTTTTAGTCTAAACCAAAATGTTTGTGAAGACAGTGGCCACTGAGGAAAGAAAACCCATCCTAAACAAAGGACAAAAAGTCTTGGATTGATGCTCAGGAATAGGAAAGGTGTATATAACACAGCTCCAGAAGGAAGAGAGACCAACATACTTATTTTGTTATTCTTCTTGGTTTGGACAGCAGTTAGTCCACCTAGACTAATATATGCCAAACTCCTAGGAAAACATCCCCAGAAATGCCCAAGGAAAATGCCTCCTGTCTTCATGCTTGTACAGTCTTCTTAATGTAATATGAAGTAAAAGCAAAGACTAATAGTAATACTCCATTTCCTCAAGCAAGGAGCAGAATAAACTGTTGAGAGCTGTTTTAACCCTGTTCAAAGCAGATTTGAGAGCAGGCTCCAAATCCAGTTACCTTATTCAAACCTCCTCCCTTTGGGAGATAAGTTCTTAGCATATGGCTTCATCCAGATTCCCTAGACCCTAATACTTAATCTATCATGCAGAACAATAGTCAAAGCCTCACAGATACCAAAGAGAAGATGCTTCCTATCCACTGCAAAATTAAAACTTAAAGACCTTATTGAAATGCATAACAAAATCCTTTATAACCAGAGGGCAAAAGAAGCTTTCAATACTTCATATAAAATTACATATGTTATTAGTGCCATGCATAGAAAGTAGTTCAAAAGCTTTCTAGATGTTTCTTTCTTATCATAGAAAAAAGGAGGTCTGCTTTATTTCCTTTCTTCCCTCTACATTATCAAACTATAATAATTTAAAATCTCTTATGTTGTAACTAGAGGTAGAGAATGACACCTTTTACATGTTTTAAGTAACATCCTTAATTCCCTCAAGTTCTGCAACATTCAAAAAAATCTATTTCCTCATTTCAGATTTCAAAATCCCCTGTAGAATCTACTACTTAAGAATAGTGTTTTAAATCTACATATGTCTACATATGTCAGATAAGCTGCCACTAATCTCAGTTTATTAGTCCAGGAGAGCTTTCCACGAATTCTACTGAATGAAACTCGCCCAACATTGTATCAATGGTTTCAGATTTGTGTTGAAGTACGTTTTCATCTGAAACTCACAAGATTAAATTTTAATTTCTTCAACAATAACAACAACAACAACAACAACAAACAAATATGAAACCAAAAGCTTTCCATAGCACAGCTTCATAATGCTTTTTAACCCTTTAAGTCGTAGCCCAGACTGAGATTTTATTCAATTTTAGTGCAGAAGTACTTTGAACTCCACATCGGAAATGTATGTCTGCTGGCCCCATCTTCACAGTATTCAGCAGATTTTATTCTGAATCCATTAATCCCTAATGTTCAACTAAAGCCAAAAAGGATTTCTGCCAGCCCCCCCCCCACCCACACACAAAGACGCAGAAATGGGGAAAACCTTTCCCTAATTTGCTGTCTTCCTTCCTGGCTCCATTCATGAACTCAAGCTACTTTCCTGTAAATGGAATCATCTGAAAAGAGGGAAGAGAAGGGGAGCAGGACCGAAAGGGCAGGGAAGAAGGGCAGGGGAGGAGAGGGCAGGAGAGGAAGACACAAATGAAGATATGGGAGAGACTATGAGAGAGAAATGATGGGGAATATCTTCTCTGCTCTCTCCCTGCTTCTACTCTGTGGTCAGGTTAGATGTAGACCTTGGTAGAAGCTCAAATCCCAGCTTTCTACATCTCTACTCAGACTCTTTTCTTTCTCATTCCAGTTTCCCACTCTTCTGGCCCACAGAAGCCCATGGCACACTCTCTAAGTCTACTACATTTGTCACACCTCTACATTTCCTAATGAATGCTTCTCTTGTTGTCCTATTACGTATATGTGTATATAATGTAAATACACACACACACACACACACATAGTTGTAGCATATATATATATATATATATATATATATATATATATATATATATATATATATGAGAGTCAGAGAGAACTCCTTCTCCCCCTGTTAGGAGTCCCACAAGAAGACGAAACTACACAACTGTAGCATATATGCAGAGGGCCTGGGTCAGTCTCAAGCAGGAGCCCTGGTTGTTGGTTCAGCCTCTATGAGCCCCTATGAGTCCAGCTTATTTGAATCTGTGGGTTTTCTTGTGGTGTCCTTCACTCCACTGGCTTTTACAATCCTTCCTCCCCATCTTCAGCGGGATGTTCCAAACTCTGCCTATATTTATCTGTGGGGTCTCTGCATTGGTTTCCATTGGCTGCTGGATGCAGTCTCTCTGATGACAACTTAGCTAAGTATGAATCTATGAGTATAGCAGACTACCATTAGGCATGATTTCTTTGATTTTTTTTAACCAGTTGTGTCTAGTTTTATCCTAGGTCTCTGGAATATCTAGCTTCTGGGCCTTGGACCTTCAGGCAGTGTCAGTGGTGGGATGACTCTCTTGGCATAGTTATTTGGCTGGATCAGTCATTGGTTAACCCCTACCAGAATTTCTGTATTAACTTTACCCCAGTATATCTTGTAGGCAGAAAAACTTGTAAGTCAAAGTTTATATGGCTAGGTTGTTATCCCAATCTCCCCAGTAGAAGTCTTGCCTGGTTACAGAAGACATGTGGAATTGAGGAGCATTGCAGGGACAAGCTAAAAACAAAGTCCAGTAGAAACTCACAAGAATCTATGAGGATGACCTTAGCTAAGGCTACTGGCAATGGGGCAAACTGAGCCTGAACTGAAGAACTTGTTGACCTTGTTTGAGTTCTGTTTCTAGACATTTCTATTCTTCTGATGTTCTCAGATTATAGAAGACCAAGGAAAACCTTATAGAGAAGATTCAAGTACCAAAAATTGACCTTGGGTGCATTTTTTCCAATGCTAGTAATGCACTACACAACATGCAACAGACAGCACTTGTATTTATTAGTCACTATATTAGATGGACTAGTAATATTTGTCTAATATGATGAGGAGTGGTGAATTGTTATTAAGGCTTAGTCTCAAAAAACACATTGCTTCTTTAATTTTTGCATTTAAGAACATTTCCCATGAAATAGGCAGCAAATCTATACTTGTGGGAGAGGTAAGAAAGAGTACATCTGCCATCATAGCTCCTTTTGATGCCAAAGTCTCTGCTGTGGGAAGACAGCAATCTGTCTTAGATATTAATATTGCAGAAGGAAAGCCTACAGTTGAAGAAAACTACAGCGTCAATCATGCCACGATCAAAACAGTAAAAAGTTTAAGAGTTCATTTTTAATTTGTTGGGTATATATGTATGCATGAGGAATGTGTCTTTGCATGAGTACAGATATACACCAGTGGTGCCACACATGTGTACAGATTAAAGTATAACTCAATTGGGAACACTCCTGTCAGCTGGAACTTCAGGGATCAAAGTGAGATCATGAAGATCAGAAATTCCAGCCATCTAGCATGCATGCAAAGTACTGTTCCTCACTGAACCATCTTGCTAGCACAGAAGACTAAGGGGTCTTTAGCAAGAGTGGTGTTCCCCTTCTTTGCTAGTGTCTTGAGGAAATGGGAATCTAGTTTAAGTCATGTGTACTGTCTTAGACAGGGTTTCTATTCCTGCATAACATCATGACCAAGGAGCTAGTTGAGGAGGAAAGGGTTTATTCGGCTTACATTTCCACACTGCTGTTGATCACCAAAGGATGCAGGACTAAAACTCAAGCAGGTCAGGGAGCAGGAGCTGATGCAGAAGCCATGGAGGGATGTTATTTACTGGCTTGCTTCCCCTGGCTTGCTCAGCCTGCTCTCTTATAGAACCAAGACTACCAGCCCAGAGATGGCACCACCCACAAGGGGCCNNNCCCCCTTGATCACTAATTGAGAAAATGCCTTACAGCTGGATCTCATGGAGGCATTTCNCCAACTGAAGCTCCTTTCTCTGTGATAACTCCAGCTGTGTCGAGTTGACTCAAAACTAGCCAGTACATGTACAAAATTTATACTGCAAGAACAAGTGTTTATTTTTTTTCATTTGTTTGCTTAATTGATTGTTGGCGGTGTTTGTTTGGAAGAGATGCCAGAGAATATCTGGTTCACTTAAGGCATAAAGTCAATAGGTTCTCCATACTTACCAAAACATTTTAGAAAAATTTTTGAGCAAACATAGCATTTCACAGATCAAGTATTCACAGCACACACAAAGAGAGCTGCCTGTGGAAAAGAAAAGGTAAGCCACTGGCTAAGAATACCTAATAACATTTGAGGTAGGAAAGAGACAGCCCCTGGTTGAAACTCAAGAGAACTGCTATAAAAAAAATAAATAAATAAAGTATGACCACGGAGTAGGAAGTTAGCAATTGGTGAAATGTTCCGACTTCTCCATAGGCCAGTCTGATGGAGGCAATTCCTTGGCTAAGGTCTGTCTTCCCCAGTGTGTCAAATTGACAATGAAGGTCAGCCATCACAATAGGAACACATAATTTAGAGTTGATTCTGTAGCGTCTCTGTTTAGATGTCCAGGGATTGTTTATAACCTGTAGAGTGCACTGTTCTGTCCCCCTAACTCTTCTTTAAGTGTCTCTGACCTCCATCCAATATTTGGCTGTGGGTCTCTGCATTTCTCAGTCCCCTGCTGGGTAGAGCCTCTCAGAGGACAATTATGCTAGGTTCCTGTCTGCAAGCATAGCAGAGTATCATGATTAATGTCGGGACCTGGTGCTTGCCTATGGGATGGGTTTTGAGTTGGACTGGTTATAAGTTGACCTTTTCTTCGGTCTCTGTTCTGTCCCTACATTTCTTTTAGACAAGGCAAATTTGGGGTCAAATGTCTGTGGATGGGTTGATATCCCTATGCCTTCACAGAGGGTCCACCCTGACAACAGGAGGTTGCCTCTTCAGGTTCCATGTCCCCACTGTTAGGCATTTTGGCTAAGGTCATCTGCATGGAATCTTGGGAGTCTCCTATATCGTAGGTCTCTGGGACTTCCTAGAGATTTTCCCCTCTCCACCCACCACCAGCTACACATTTCCATTCATTCTCCTGGCCCTCTGGGCCTCTCTCCTGTCTCTCCTTACACCTTCTCCTACCCCTCCATTCTCCTCCCCCTTGATCATGGTGAATGATTTTTTTTTGGATTAGGTTTGAGGGAATTTTATTATTTTTGCATCAATATTCATAAGCAAAATTGATCTGAAGTTCTCTTTTTTGTTGAGTCTTTGTGTAGTTTAAGTGTCAGAGTTAACTGTGGCCTCATAGAATGAATTAGGTAGTGTGCCTTCTGTTTCTGTCTTGCGGAATAGTTTGACGAGTGTTGGCAATAACTCTTCTTAGAAAATATGGTAGATTTCTGCTCTAAAACCTTCTGGCCCTGAACTTTTTTTTTTTTTTGGTTGGGATACTTTTAATGACTGCTTCTGTTTCCTTGGGGGCTAGGGGACTGTTTAGATACATAGCCTGATCTTGCTTTAACTTTGGTATGTGGTATATGTCTAAAAATTCATTCATTTCACTTAGATTTTCCAGTTTTGTGGAGTGTAGGATTATGAAGTAAGGCCTAATGACTGAATTTCCTCAGATTCTGTTGTTGTGTCTCCCTTTTCCTTTCTGATTTTGTTAATTTGTATACTGTCTCTGTCCCTTTTGGTTAGTTTAGCTAAGGGTTTGTCTATCTTGTTTGTTTTGTTTTGTTTTGTCTTTTCTCAATGAGCCAGCTTTTGGTTTTGTTGATTCTTTGTATTGTTCTCTTTGTTTCTAATTGATTGATTTCAGTCCTAAGTTTGACTATTTTCTCCTGTCTGTTCCTCTTGGGTGTGTTTGCTTCTTTTTTTCTATTAGGTGTACTGTGACGTTTGTAGTATGGGATCTCTCCAATTAATATATGAAGCTATGAATTTTCCTTTTAGCACTGATTTCATTGCGTCCCATAACTTGGGGTATGTTGTGCCTTCATTTCCACTGAATTGTAGATATTCTTAAATTTCTTTCTTCCTTTTTTTCCTAACCAAGCAATTGTTGACTAGCAAGTTGTTCAGTCTGCATGAGTATGTAAATTTTCTATTGTTTCTGTTAATGAAATTTAGCCTTAATTCATGGTGATTTGATAAAATGCAAGGGTTTTTTTTTTTTTTTTTAATCTTCTTATATCTGGTGACACTTGCTTTGTGCCCAATTATAAGGTCAATTTTGGAGAATATTCAGTACTTTGAGTTTTAGATGAAAAGTTCTTTAGATATCTGTTAAATCCATTTAGTTTATAATATCTGCTAGTTTCATTGTTTCTCTGTTTAGTTTTTGTTTCTATGATCTGTCCATTGGTGAAAGTGGGATGTTGAAGTCTCCCACTAGTATTTTGTGGTATGAAATGCATGATTTGAGCTTTAGTAAAGTTTCTTTTATGAATGTGGGTGTCCATGCATTTGGTATATAGAAGTTAAAAACTGAGACTTCATCTTTATGAGTTTTTCCTTTGATAAGTATGAAGTGTCCTTCCCCATCTCCTTTGATAACTTTTGGTTGAAAGTCTATTTTATTAGTTATTAGAATGGCTACTCCAGCTTGTTTATTAGGTCCATTTGCTTTGAAAACGGCAGACATTTACTCTGAGGAAGTATGTTTCTTTGTTGCGTAGTTTTGATTCTTGATGCAGCAGGATAGTAGATCCTGTTTCTGTATCCAGTCTGTTAGCCTGTGTCTTTCTATTGATGAATTTAGTCCTTTGATATTAAGAGATATTAATGACCAATGGTTGTTAGTTCCTGTTATTTTGTTGAAGGTGTTTCTGTGTGTGATTCTCTTCTTTTGCTTTCCAGTAATAGGATTAATTTCTTGTATTTTCCTGTGTGGAGTTACCCATCTTGTGATGGAATTTTCCTTCTAGTAGCATCTGTAGGGCTGGATTAGTAGGAAAATATTGTTTAAATTTTGTTTTGTCATGGAATATCTTGGTTTCTCCATCTATTGTGATTGAGAGTTTTGCTGGGTATAATAGTCTGGGCTGGCATCTGTAGTTTCTTAGGGTCGGTAAGACATCGATCCAGGATCTCCCGGGGGAAAAATGTCTCTGTTGAGAAGTCAGATACAATTTTTACAGATCTGCCTTTATATGTTACTTGACCTTTTCCCCTTGAACCTTTTGATATTCTTTCCTTGTTCTGTACATTTAGTGTTTGGATTATTATGTGACAGGAGGATTTTCTTTTCTGGTCCAATATATTTGGTGTTCTATAAGCTTCTTGTATATTTATAGTCATTTCTTTCATTAGTATAGGGAAATTTTCTTCTTAATTTTTTTCTTACCTGGGAATTTTCACCCTTTTCTATTACTATTATCCTTAAGTTTGGTCTTTTCCTAGTGTCTCAAATTTCCTGGATGTTTTACATTAGGAATTTTTAAAATTTGGCACTTTCTTTGATCAGTGTATCCATTTCTTCTAAGGTATCTTCTACACCTAAGATTCTCCCTTCCATCTCCTTTGTTCTGTTGGTGATGCTTGCGCCTATAGTTCCTGTTCTCTTTCCTAGGTTTTCCATCTCGAGTGTTGCCTCCATTTGTGTTTTCCTTATTGCTTCTCTTTCCATTTTTACTTCTTGGACTGTTTTGTTCATTTCCTTCACCTGTTTCACTATATTTTCCTATATTTCTTTAAGGGATTTGTTTGTTTCCTCTGTAAGGGTTTCTACCTGTCTTGTTATGTTTTCCTGTATATCTTTAAGGGAATTATTTATATCCTCTTTAAAGTCCTCTATCATCTTCATGAGATGGGATTTATAGCCACAGTCTTGCTATTCAGATATGTTAGGATATCCAGTGCTTTCTCTAGTAGGAGAGCTGGGTTCTGATGCTGCCATATAGCACTGAGTCTGTTCATTAGGTTCTTGCACTT
Source organism: Mus pahari (assembly GCF_900095145.1). NCBI lineage: Eukaryota > Metazoa > Chordata > Mammalia > Rodentia > Muridae > Mus > Mus pahari. The sequence goes on along the minus strand of NC_034600.1, from coordinate 73,171,448 downwards.
GCCTTTACCGCCTGGCTCTTTCTAGTGTTGGCTAGCCTAGGTGTCCTGGGTTTGAGCAGGTCTCCCAGGAAGAAGATGAAGTTGTGTGCCTCAGGTTTGAGCAGGTCTCCTGGAAGGCAGGCACAGCTATAGGGTAGGGCATGATATGCTAATAAGCAACTGCTGCAGGAGTAGAAGATACCATAGAAGAAATGGATATCTAAAACATCTGTCATAAATTTTGTTTTTCAACAGAGCAACAGGATTGGGCTCTTAACTGGTTCCCTTCTGGCTGTTTTCTCTTCTCTGAATTAACTTTTTCTGTACTTCTGTATTTTTAATGTATCCCTCCAACAAAAATATTTGAATGGCATTATTTCCTTTTCACATGCCAACCAAAGCTCTTTCTTTCATCAACCAGTTGGTCCCCATCAAATGCTTGCCTTGAAGGGGAAGCTGTCGAATGCTTCCTTTTTCTCTTATTTACCAGCTCTTGGGGCAATAGTGCCTTAACAGCTTCAACTTGTGACAAATGAGATATTTTCAGAGGAGAAGGGGTCTATCACAACAATGCTGTAAATTTTAATATCTGTGTCTATGAACCCATGAATTTTTACATTTATTCCAGTCTATTTAATTCAATCTGATTCCAATCTATTGAAGTCTTTATTCAATTTTTTGTTAAATTCTCTAATTTCTAGTTCCCCAGCCCCTCCTTCAGATGCTTTCTTCAGCCTCTGGCAGGAATCTTTGTACTGTATCTCACTTTCTAATAAAGCAGGAACATGAACCACAAACTTTGAAGGAATGCTACTTCCTGTCTTGCTCCCAGACTCACATTCAGCTACTTACGCAATCCCATCTGCCTACAGTCGGCCATGACTACATAGGGTTGTACTTAACTATATCATGTAGCAATCAAGAAAATGCACCCACAGACATGCTTGTGTTCCAGTTTATTGGAGGCAATTTTCCAACTATGAATCTGTATTCCTAGGTAGGCTAACAACTGAGATGAGCTATTACACCTCACGATGTCTTGGTCAATGTTGATAAATTATAGTATGTGTGAAACACAGTCAAGCTGCTAGAGGTGCTCACTGCTCACAAAACGTTTTCTTTCTGGAAATAAATGTCCATAGTAACAGAAAAAATAAATCATAAATTCATAGAAATGTATTATATTTTATGGATACTGCCTCTTTTAGCTTATAATTAAATTATTATTTTTTGCTAACATTAACATAATTATATATTTTCTCTAACAATACAAACATGTTTTCTATGTATTTGCCTCAAAAATACCAAAATATTTATCTGGCTATTTCAGGATTGTAGCTACAAATTTTTAGTTAATGTGTACTGATAATTATACAAAACACTTTCTTCCTTCTAAAGTCAAAACTGAAAAATAACAAGTGGATATTCAGAAAACTCTAATTTTTATGTCTCCCCACCTAGACAATCACTAGCTGTATGAGTGTGGATCTACATGTGCACATATCCACTTTCTGAAATAAATAGCAATATAACTACACAGTTTGTGATGCACATAACTTTATTCACAATGAATCCTACATCCTGTACATGGTACCTTTCAGTATTTAGATACCTTTCATTTCTTTTTACCATTGCATTATGGGTAACACCTTCCTTGAAGATTAAGGCTTGGATTGTTTTAGGTTTTCTTTTGTGAGTACTATTGTGTTCTGATGTAAATTTGCATGATTGGCAGAATGTTTTTAAAAACACTGAACAAAAAAAAAATGTTTAGACATGAAATCACTGGATCAAGGAGTAAATGCCTGTGCACTTTCAGCTTTATAAAGCCAAAGACAAATTGCTTTCCTTTCAAGATCCTATTGTTTTTGTTTGTTTGTTTGGTCTGTTTTGTTTTTTACTGGGCATAATGTCTAAACATCACTCTTTCTCCATTATTCTCCAAAAGTGGATATATCGACCTTGTTAACCTTGAACAACCTACTAAAGAATGGTGTTAGAGTGGAAGCTTGTGATGACACACACCTTAAGGACATTTTACATTTTATGGCCACTTTTTTCTGTGAAATACTTGTTCAAATTTCTTATGCATTAAAAATAGAGATTGGCATTTTCTTCTCAACAATTCAAAAGTTTAATATATGTTTATCAAAATTAACATGCTTTATGTGATACAAACCATAGATTTTCCTGATTTCCACTTGCTTAGGTCAACCTTAAATTAAATAAGATATTACTTCGGAGCACATGAGTTATGGTACTATTTTATTAAGAAAAGATAGTTCTAGTTATTGATATACTTTATTTTTAAATTATTTGTAGTATTTGCCATAAGGCACACAGGATTATATATTTCACTTAATATATACAACATTCCATATTTAATATAACATAGAGTATACATTCTATATCTAGAACTTTATATACAATTCTGATTGTCTTGTTAAAGGAGACTAAAGAAAGCATACATTATACTGAATTTGTTCTGCTTGCTTGAGAAATTCAAGCAACACACTCCTTTTATAGTGTTGGAACAAGCAAACGTAAAACATAAATCCTAATTTTCACATTCCCCAATCAATTATACTTATTTCTTTTCTTTACTTCTTTGTCTTCCTTCCTTCCTTTCTTTCTTCCAGTTTGAAGAGCTCTATAAAGTCAGTCTTGGCTTCTGTATACCAAAGTAAAAAAATGACACAAGAATTTTGGAAGACCTGAGCACTTTCTTCTTGACCTTGGTCCAACTGTCTGGAGAACTAAGAATGTATTCATTGCTTTCCTGACATGTTTGGCTTGTGTTGCCTTTGCAGGGAATTGTTAACATCACTACCTTGCTGTGTATCATTGGGACAAGTTCCCTTCAGCAGGGAGTTTGAAATAGATGTTAATACATGATCCATTTCCTCCCTACTAGTTCAGTTTCATGAGGAAGAGTGGAAATAAGTCATTGTTCCAAGGACCTAAGGGTATGGTATATTTTCTCAAATATGAAATTAAAAGTCTCTCTTTATATTTGCAAACAAGTCAGGCCAAAAAACACATTTCAAATGATCAGAAATCCCAATCTGTATTGAGAGAATGCTAACACTGTCATTTGGGGACTTCATTTAGCATCTCTCCATGGAGATATAATAAATAAGAATTGTATCAAAAAATGTAATCTCTAAAGGACTTTAAAGAGAACTTTCAAGGTCTTTAAAATATCCAGCATGGATAAATATTCAACTGGAGCCATTATAGCTAGACAAATAGTTTCTATAGCATCTACTCATGAGGAACATTTTTATTTTCTTTTTACGTAGTATCTCATCATTTTTTAAATTATTTTATTAGATATTTTCTTCATTTACATTTCAAATGTTATCCCAAATGTCCCCTATACTCTCCCCCCACCCTGCTTTCCTGCCCAGTCACTCCCACTTCTTGGCCCTGGCATTCCCCTGTGCTGGGTCATATAAAGTTTGCAAGACCAAGGGGCCTCTCTTCCCAGTGATGGCCGATTAGGCCATCTTCTGCTACATATGCAGCTAGAGAAGCTCTGGGGGTACTGGTCAGTTCATATTGTTGTTTCACCTATAGGGTTGCAGACCCCTTCAGCTCCTTGGGTACTTTCTCTAGCTCCTCCATTGGGGGTCCTGTGTTCCATCCAATAGCTGATTGTGAGGAACATTTTTCTTACCTTCTGCATCTACCATGTAGGATCAGAATTCTGTTACAGAGTCACTCACCAACAAACCAAATCTTGAACACAGAGCATTGGGCACTCTTCAGACACTCTGAGTATTAAGAAGCTTGATGGCCATCTTCACTAAGCACCACCATGTGGTACTGTTTATTTCAATGATGGGAGTACAGACAAACATGAGAATTTCTGGAGTGACCTTTACACAAATGCTTATATCACATTGAAGATGCTTACATTGAATTTGAGTGCTAGCAACTAGTTGAGTTGGAAGATTTTGGCTTTTCAAAGAATACACTTGACATTTTGCTAGTCCACAAGGATAACTATGAATGCTCATTCACTACCAACATATATGAAGCTCTGACCCACATTAATGAAAGTAGCTTGAGTGTCTTACAGAGAAGACTTACACCTCAATGACTTAATACATCAGATATTTATTCTCTGTTGACATAACTCTTCTGAACATGTTTTGCAGATAGTTTTCTGAATGTTAATTTAAGTCCCTTGGCACTTCCATCCTTACTTTCTGCCAGCCACTGACTTGCACCAGAAGTGGAAAGAGCAGAAAGTTCAGAAGATAACCATGCTGCTGGTGTAGAAGAATGCAAAGTCGCATGTATTATCTCTGCACTCATGCCATTGAATGAGCCTGTTACTTAGCTTGGTTTAGATGCAAACACAGTCAGTAATTATAGATGGGGACTGTTCAGATTCTGCTGAAGAGTGAGCAGAGACTTCATGAATCTAGACATCATTTCAGTTTCTGTGCAGAATTCAGCTTTCCAGGCTATGGGGCTGGAATAGGTATGTGAAAGCTAGTATTTGGAGAACAGTTCCCCAAGGATTACAGAGATGAAAGTCAAACTGTACAAGCCTGGTGTTTACCAGAAATATTGTATTTGTAATAAATACTAAATGTACTGTTTGGATTCTAAATAAACACTGAATTTATCATCTTTTTCTGCTCCTCCAAATTTATTACTGAAAAGTGTAACACACTTTCACTATCTCTATCCCATGCTAGATCTCTTATACAAAATGGACCAGCTGAAGGCCATGTCCATGATGCAGACAGATGATAACATATATGGTGGCTTTCAGCTTGTCTGTTTCTCACTTTTGCCTTATTAAGCATAAAACTCAGGATAAAGTGAATAAGAAACTTGAGTAAACAAATAATATGCAGTAAAGAGTGGGAGGTGGGAACCCAGAATAAGATTTCTGAGTTGGGATTTTTCTCTCTTAAAATACAGTAAGTGTTTTAAGAGAGAAATTTTTCAACAAGGTGAAAAATAACTGATTACTCAAAGGTTATTTTATTTAAAACATTGTAACTGAACTATTTGATTCCCAAATAATCCCTGATCAATTTCCTTCAGAGTTCTTTCCTCTTGATTTGTATTTTTATTTTAATGTCTCCACATTTAAGTATATAGATTATAGATAGATAGATAGATAGATAGATAGATAGATAGATAGATAGATAGATAGGAAGAGAGAAAGACAGACAGACAGACAGACAGACAGACAGACAGACAGACAGACAGACAGACAGGAAAGGTTGCTATAGGCTGTCTGACTAACTTGTCCCCCAACACACTGAAAGCCAACTGAGTGTTGGCCACTAAAGGCTCATGTCTGACCCACCTGCAGGCAGTTGTCCAGAGTCTGGCACTGAGTTTATGGGGAGGTTAGGTAACCTCGTGTTAACCTGGGGTTACCTCAGACAATCATTAACTGACAAGTGCTATTAACAGTTGGTTTCTATACGGCCTCCTCAGTATATTCTTCTTTCAGTGTATCATGTACAATCAGGATGCTAGTAGTCTCTGACCATGATCCATCAGTAAGCATTTACCCATATTCCCTCTTACGTCCTCCCTATCCTTCTCCAGAGATTCCTCTGACATCATAATCCCATGTTTGGCCTATAGAAACCTTAACTTAAGACCTCAAGGCATAATTTGAAGAAAGAATAAAGGTAAGAATGCCCACAGCAAGACAGCACATAGCATAGTGATTTGCCAAGTGGTCCTTACTAGCCAGAAAACCATAGAAAGGTCTGAAGAGGGTAGTCATGGGAGACAATAACATAAGAAACAAAGATAGCCTGTTTTACATTACTGGAAACTGTGCAGTGCACAGCAAGCCTCAAGAAATGCCACAGCACAAAACTGCATTGACAGAAAAAAATAAAAAGGTGTGGAGGCACAGACAATGACAGGCTTTGCAAACACTATCAGGACAGAAAGGCAGCGATGCACAGTCCAAGCCATTCAAGAACACACCTTTGTCATTTCATGCCAAGCCTGGTATGATTCACTTCTATTGAATTCCAAGGTTCTCTCTGCAGACTCATATTTCTGTCTCCCAGGGGAATTGCTTAGTGGCCTTCACCCACTAACAAACTTTATGTTGATGGATTGGCCCCTCTGGGAGCATAGTTACTGCAAAGAGAGTAAATTTGTTTTGCTTGTCATTCAGACCCGTGCTCCTCCGAAGCCTGACACACTTTCACTGTCTCTAGCCCATGCTCAAACTCCCACGAGAAATGGACCAGCTAGAGGCCATGTCCATGATGCGGACAGATGACAACTTACATAGTGGCTTCAGGCGTACCTAATTCTCACTTTTGCCTCATTGTGAGTAGAACTTAGGATAAGGCAAATGAAAAACTAAGTTAAAAAAATAAGGTGCAGTGAACGATGGGAGATGGGGACCCAGAAAAGAGTCTCTGCGTTGGAAACAATCCACTAAGGGTTTTATGGGAAAGAAATTTTCCAACAAGGTGAACAATAACTGATATCTCAAAAGTTATTTTATTTAAGGCAGAGTAATTGAAATAGTTTAAGAGTAATTATCCTAGAGAATCACTGATCAGCTTTCTTCGGAGTTCTTTATTTTACTATTTTACACGTTTTTACATTTACTTATCTATTTATGTTGTGTGGGAAGGTTGGGGTAGAATATGGGTATAGGTGTTATGGAAGTAGGAGGACAACGTGTAGAAATCAGTTTGTTCCTTCCACAATGTGAGTTCTGGGGTTCAAACTCACATCATCATACTTGGCAAAGCATTATTGCCTATCGAGTCTTCTACTTGCCCCCCTCTTCTGGGTTCTTTCTAAAGAACCTTCTCATAATTTATTACTCTAGATGTGGGAAGTGGGAGAGCAGAAAGTAGGAGAGAGATGGAGGGATGGAAGAGAAGAGAGAAAGACTCCAAAATGGTGACTAAAATACCCCAATTCTACTTTTGACATGCAAACAGTTGTTCAATTTTTATTTGCGGAGGATTTGGTTCTCCTTGGTTCTACCTATTAATTTGGTTCATTTTGTTTGCTGTTTCATGTGGTGAACATTTGTACAAATGTTAGCACCAAGCGATAACTGGAGCTGAGGCAATTCAGTTTGGACTGTGACTACTGTTCTTTCTTACTTTTATTCCACAGAAACAATGACTTTCTTCAGTGCAATCAACACCCTGTGTCTTTTAAAACACTCCATGTACTTAAAAATTGTTCTGTGAACCGGTCTGTTGTGGTTTGAGGTAAAATGTCCCCCAGAGGCTCCTGAGTTTGAACACTTGTTCCCTGGCTGGTGGTGCTGTTTGGGAGGGATGGAGAACCTTTAGAAGATGGTAGCATACTGAGAAAATGTTTTTGGATGTGGACTTTGAGGTTTTACAGCCCAGTCCCATTTCCTCTTTATACTCTTGTCTCCTGACTATGATGTAATGTGATTTGCCAACCTCCAGCTCTTGCCACTGTGCCGTCCCTTCTTCCTGTCTCATCTTCCTTTCTCAGTCATGTGGTTACAGAGATCATAAAAATTATTAATGCAGCATTTACAGATTCAATGAAATCCCCATCACAATTCCAGTGCCATTCTTGAAATAATTGATCCTCAAATATATGGAAGCACAAAAGACCACTAACGGCCAAAGTGGTCCCCAGCATAAAGGCAACACTGCAGGCATCACAATAATTACTTCAAAATATACCATAGGAGCATAAGGAAAAAGACCTGAATTGCACTGCCACAAAATATGCATGAAGTAAAGCAACACATCCATAATCGAGCCATCCTGCCACAACAGAGATGCTGGATCCACATCTCTCATCTTGAATAAAATCTAATACAAATGGTTCAGCCTTTATATAAGAACTGAAACTTTGAAACTACTAGAGGAAAACTGACAAGAGACTTTAAGGTGTGAGTACAGATAAGAAAAGGATCCAAAATCACAGCAAATAATCCCCATAACTGACAAAAGATATTGTGTTAAATTAAATGGAAATATATCCCCACAGTCTAGCTTTACCTGACTCTTACCTCACCAGGCTCCTGCCTTTGGCCACACAGTTCTATGGATACCATTATTTGTCTGCTTCTTACCCTGCCAATCACTCCATGAAATTACTCTGAATATTGAACTAAATATATTCAAATATAGTTGGCACCCAAAGCATGGCATACCTCACCAGCTTAAGTTCCTGGTCCTTCTTTAAAAAAAAAAAAAAAAAGAAAGAAAGAAAGAAAAAGAAAAAAAGAAAAAAAATCACCTCAAGTTCCATCCATTTGCCTGTGAATTTCATAAAGTCATTGTTTTTTAGTATTCCATTGTGTAAATATACATTTTCTGTATCCATTCCTCTGTTGAGGGACATCTGGGTATAAGCCTGAGTGAGGTAAATCAGTCACAAAAGAACACACACACAGTTTTACTCACTGATAAGTGGATATTAACCCAAAAGTTTGAAATACCCAAGATTCAATTCACATACCACATGAAGCCTAAGAAGAAGGACCAAAGTGTGGATGCTTCAGGGCTTCTTAGAAGGGGGAACAAAATAATCATGGGAGAAAATTATAAGACAAAGTGTGGAGCAGCAACTGAAGGAAAGGCCATACAGAGACTGCCCATCTGGGAATCCATCCCTTATACAAACACCAAACCCAGACGTTATTGAGGATGCTGGGAAGTGCTTGCTGATAGAAGCCTGATATGGCTGTCTCCTGAGAGGCTCTGCCAGAGCCTGACAAATACAGAGGTGGAGGCTCACAGACATCCATTGGGCTGAGTTCATGGGTCCCCATTGGAGGAGTTGGAGAAGGGACTGAAGGGACTGAGGGGATTTGTAGCCATACGGAGGGAGCAATAGTGTCAACAGGCCAGTCCCCCCAGAGCTCCCGGGGACTGGACCACCAACCAAAGAATACACATGGAGCAACCCATGGTGCTAGCAACATATGTGACAGAAGATGGCCTTGTTTGATGGCCCAGGTAGGAGAATGTCAGGGCAGGAAGATGGGGGGGGGTAGGTGGGTGGG
>NC_034600.1:73127646-73162281 GCF_900095145.1 Mus pahari | reverse complement strand
GCCAATGGCTCCTACCCATTTCAGGCCCTGCGTCAGAGCGCCCATGGTGGCATTGATGTGAAGGTGACCAGCTTTACACTGGCCAAGTACATGACCATGCTGGCGGCCAGTGGCCCTACGTGGGACCAGTGTCCACCATTCCAGTGGAGCAAATCGCCGTTCCACAGCATGCTGCACGAAGGCCAGCCCGACCTCTGGATGCTCTCACCCATCAGGGTTCCATGGGACTGAGAATCTGCCTCTGCCCTGCTACCTTCATTTTGTGTGACCAGTGGGTCACACACTTGCCGTCCACCCCTCGGGCTTCTGTCTTCACTAGACTCTGATCCTAGTGGCTTCCTTCTCAAGGACACAACCCAGTGGGCTCAGAGCTGCCTCCGTCCCAAAGCCCTCTGCCCCTTCATGGCTCTTCCTCTCTGTCCCTGTCACCAGCAGGCCTATGCTTGGCTGTGGGCCTGGTGGGTTCCTGGGACACATCCTCCTAATGCTGGTCCCTCAGCATGTGTGTGACCTGATAGGGGACATTATGGCTACCACTACCAGCCTGTAGGCCCATCACCTTGGGAGGCAGCCCTGTGCCCCTTCTAGGCAGCTTTCCCAAGTTTAGGAGCTTGAAAAAATAAACAAACAAACAAACAAATAAATAAATAAATAAATAAATAAATAAATAAATAAAATCATCTCTACCAAGGAATAAGGCTAATTCTTAGGAAGTGCCTACATCTCTGCCATTCCAGTTTCTGATACAGATGGGACTGTGTGTTATCTTTAGTTTGATGCATGGTGGCAGGGCTCTGCCCAGCATAACATGACAACAGCAGGAAAATCAGTTATATTCCCTGCAGCCATCTTCAGATGAATTGCTACTCATACACGCTAAAGAGTCAATGAAGTGCTCCCTTACTAGTGACATGGACCGCAGCTCCATGAAACCTTTCCTAGAGATGCTACTTCCATGTCTGCATTTAACCAAGGTCCAGTCTCAAAAGAGATTTCTGTACCCCTTGCTCACATTAAGAATACCTTAAGGGACTGAGAAGAGATGGCTCAACTGGTAAATGTACTTGGAACATTGAAGTCAATCCCCTGAATACACAAGGTAGAAGGACAGAACCAATTCTTACATAGTCACAGGGTACACACATTCCACATGCGCACGTACACACACAAACACACACACACACACACACATACACACACACATACACACACACAAAATGTAAATGAATGTAATTATAAAAACAGACACATTCATTATACAAGCTGCAAGAATCCTGCTTCAAAGTGACCTGTACTTGTGTGGGGCCTCCGAGGTTCTTTACCACTTCAGAGTCTGGTAAAGAAGAGGACCTACTTAGAATTGTCTTGAAATCTACCTGTGGCTTTTGCTAAAGATATGTTGCTTATTTACTGTCACTCTAGTGGCCACTGGAGAGGGAGGTGACAATTTCTAAGACACAATTGAAACAGAATGTCCCCCTTTCTTTCACTCCAAACTACCCTTTGAGAATTCCTGCAGCTTCTGAGGAAATTAAAAATAGACACTGCTCCTCCACGGGTTTCCCTAGGTGAGCTTGATCTCACCCTGTCACTTTTGCAAAGGACAGGTGGGATCTCCTGCCCTTACTACTGGTGAAGACCAAGAGTGGCTGCTGGCACCCGATTTAACCGGCCACTGACAAACTTGCAAAACCTTCTGTGGGTGAATATTAAAGATGTTCTTTCATCAGAAGAAACATGAAGCATTTTAATATGGTTTTTATTCTAAATTTTCTCTCTTTTCTGGAAAGTTGCAATCAAAGCTATTATTTTATGAAATGATTTAGAATTAAGTATGAAGGTTTGAAAGAAGATATTATTTGATCAGACTGTTATTAAGAGAGGAACACTTTGCCTTCATTATCCCTCCAATTTTGCACAAAGACTATTATCACTAAATTAGAGAGAAAGAAAGAGATCATGAGGTCAACTGAATTGCCCCTAATTGGCTCCATCGAAGACTAACTAGGACATGGAACAGTGGAGCTTCTGATGTATCCAGTATGTAAGCATTTTTCTCCCTCCCTAGACAATTCAAAATGTGTGTGCTTGGGCAAATGAGACTAAGACTCTTTGGTCATATCTGAAGATGTGAAAGCATTATACCTTTTTGATGGCCATGGGGGGCTGTCAGGGGCAGAAAGTGGCATCCAGTTTTTCTCCTCCAGCAAGAAGCACAGGGGAATAACCCATCCTCCTTCGCACATGCCTACTTCAACTTTGCTTACCTGACATAGGAGGATAATTAGAGTGCTCAGAGGCTCACCATTTGCTGGCCGGCTCTGTTGACCACCTGGTGAAGACCTGGCAGAGGAGAAATCCAGCTACACCTCTCATGGGTACCACCAGGAATGCTGAAAATGACCTCTCAGACCTGGGAGATGTACAGTTTCCTGGGTGTCCTTTAACCCACCTTGTGAGAGCCTCCACTACAGAGGCATCACAATGATAACCTACCGAAGAGATTCTCTCAAGGGTCTACAATGGCCCCAGATCAGCTCTTCCACACATTCCCCAAAGAATCATAAAAAGTCTCCCATTATCCTGCAGTCACTGGACTCAGATATCCTCAGTGTCTCAAGCAAAGGATTCCTGGAGGATGTGGTAAGTACCCCCGGGAAAGTCATGTTCTGTTTAAGGCTTGTTGAAGCCCACACTCCTCATTAATAACCTTAACAGCTGAGGAGAAGAAATGAGTTTCACGAAGCTCAATAAATTCTCTAGATGTTCTTTCAAATCTTACTCAACTCTTTAAGAAACTCTTTTCAGAAAAGAGTAGGCCTCCCTGTGACACCAACAGAACACAGCCTGACAAGATGAAGGGGACAGGAGCAGTGGATCTGGGAGAGAGGAAAAAATGCAAGGAAAAGAGAGAGGTAAGCCCGCAGTCAAGATACATTGTATGACAGAAGAATAAAGAAAAAAAATAAACTAAAATACTATGTCAAAAAAGAGAGAGAAATAAACCTTCTATATCTTCCTTAGGGTGATTGTGTTTGGGAATTGATGTTACTGAATCCCACATTTAACCTATAAATATGCCACCTTCATCTGAAATTCACTAGTAGTTTGGTATCACACTCAGTAGTGACAATGAATCTTTTTCCACATGGGTGAAACTGACTCAAATCTGGACCTGGAGAATATGAAGATGCCTTTTTCACTGTAGTGCTTTGCTGATACAGAGACTATACAAAGTAGACAATGATGTGAGTCTCTGGTAGGCCTGCAAGATTCATAACTACTGGGGAAGTGTCTTATGACAGCAAGACAATAAAACAACCAACATGCTTGGTAGCAAATATACAGAACAAAACCTTATCTACCCTAATTGTCAACCAGCTAACTAGAGTTTCAGCTGTTCTTTTTTTTGTATTATTTTGTAGATTATCATGATTAAAATATAAATTTGAAGCCATGTATATGGCCCTTCGATTTATGATGAGGAGATCAAAGACAGAGAGGCTGGTGATAGGCCAACTTTATAATGGCACAGTGGGAAACCACGTTCAGGATACTTGTCTGCACCTCTTTACTTCATATTGGAATGGCTTAGCATAAACTTAGAAACATTCCAAAAAAATAAAAGTATAGTAAATATGTGTGAGGGAAATTACATTCTCAGTGATGAGTTTCAATGAAGATTTAAAGTACCATCTCTATTTCCTTTGAGCTTTGAATTATTAATTCTAGGCTGCTTTCTTAAGACCCAGATTCATCGGAAAAGACCAAGGTAATGCCTGCTAGATTTCATGAGATATAAAATATCTCCATTTTTATGCAAAAGCACCCCACACCATGAATTTCACAGCCAAGATAATTTCCCTAGGTGTACTGAAAGAATGAAGCCGTGTGATCCAAAGAATCATTTATGCCCAGCATGATGTACCAATAGTGCACTGTGCTTAGTTAAAAAAATAATACTCCTTTGCAGGTTGTATTTTTCAAGCCCTGTTTACACCTTTGTATCTCATCTCTGATATATTTACCTAGTTAAAATTGAAATTTTCTGATTAAGATGAGACTAGGAGACAGAAACTGGTCAGGTAGGTGAGGAGCTCCAAAGAAGCAAATGGGGGGAATGTATTTATTGAGGCCAGGAATGCCAAGAGGGGACGATCACTCTACTTCCTGTTTCTCTGCCATCTCCTGAAAGGTCACTTCTGATAACATCTATACTTCAGGTTAAGTGTGAACTGAAAAGAGTAATTAGAGACCTGTGTTTGGGTCAACTGCAGCTAGACTGACCTGCTTAGCCTCCTTCCCATGCCTAATCTCATGCCTCTGGTTCAGGCCAGCTTTGGTGCCTATTGAGTTTTGTAAGACTATAGCCCCAAAGCCAAGCACATGATGATTTGGGGAAGGATCACCACTCTCAAAAATATCACAATATTTCCATATCAACTGTGCAATGTATTCTGAGTGTTAAACTAAGATAAGTAAGTGGTTAAAATACATTTCTAAATGATGGTAAGATACAAAATGCTTCTCAATTAGGAGAGCTCATGGGCTCAGAGATACTGAAGCTGCGAGCACAGGGCCTACATACCTCTGGACCAGGTTCTATGCAGTATGTTACGATCATTAGTTTGGTGTTTTATGGGATACCTACTAGTGGAGATGAGTGTGTCTGTCTCTTCTGCCTGCATTGGGACTCTCTTCCTCCTTTGAGGTTGCCTTGTCCAGCCTCAATATGAGGGGGTTTCAGCCAGTTTTATTGTATCCTGTTTTGTTATTTGGTTTTGTTTTTTTGGGGGGGTTGTTTGTTTGTTTGTTTTGTTTTGTTTTGTTTGTGCTTGGTTGTTGTCTCTTAAGGTCTACTCTTATCTGAAGGGAAGTTAATCTGGGAAGAAGGGAGGTGAGAGGTGACTGGAAAGTGGGAATGGAAGAGAAACTGTAGTTGAGGTATATTGTGCAAGAGAAGAATCTATTTTCAATTTTAAAAGAGATGTAATGTCATTTTGAGCTATGTACTAGAAAGAGTGCTTTCAAACTACTCCAAGTTAATTTGATCTTTTCCTTTAATTTTCTTGAGAGCCAATGAAGATATGCATAAGTCAGGTAAGACCTCTATAGATATATTGACCCATATAATAAAAATACAATAGATACAAGTAATGAAGATATATAAGATCAACACCTCTTATGAAAAGAGCATCATAACATTTACAATTAGAGTGTTCTGTTTCTGTAGAGCATGGGTAGGACTTAAATTCACACAGTCAGTGTGGTACATATGAGATACTTGACCTCTGACCTTTCTTTTACCCCAAGTAAGGCATGACTTAAACACTGGAAATTTCCCAATAGTAAGGACAGTGAGCAAAAATTCTGACCACCTACTTGGGAATATCAAGATCATTCTAACAAGGAAAGGTTGAGAAACTTAGACAGCTGAGAACATATAGACACATGAGAAGAGATGTAGTGCCAACTGAAGGATCAACACAAGGAATGACATTAAATACAAAGTAATTAAATCTCAGTAAAATGTGTTATTTTAATCATGAATCAACATTTGCTTATTAATTACACCCAATGTAACAAACTCTTTGAAAAATGTTACTAAAGATAAACTGGGTGTGGGATACTTGAAAACTATACCATTTTTTCATTTTACTAACAAGTTAAAAGTATTTAAAACTAAAATTGACATTATAAATATTTTAAATGGGTGACCAAGATGACTTATTGGGTAAAGGTACTTTGTGCAAAGCCTAATAACCTGAGTTATCAAGACACAGTTGGTAAAAGGAGAAAAATGAGTCCTGTGTATTTTCCCCTATATGATGCACAAAATAAGTACACAATAAAAGTCTCAAAGAAAGGCCATGGGGAGATCCAAATGTATGCTTGCATTGTAATCAGTAAGCATGCGTGACAGACCTCATTCTAGTCTAGGGAAGGATAGGATCTTTCTAAGGTGATCTTCAAACAGAAGGATGACTCATGTCAGCTGGAATGCCTCTCCTTTGCTTTTGTCCATAATGTACAAAGATATTTATTATCAAATATTCCTTAGACATACTGTGATGCTTCACATTAAGGAACATTTACATTTGTTGTGCATATACGACTGGGTGAACTAATGTTTATATTCCCCTCAAATTCACCCAATAACAATTGATGTAGGTTAGGATGGATTTATAAGAGCAGTTGGCTCATATAGATGGGAGCTCATGAATTGAATTAGTTCTGTCTTAAGCAATGCTCCAGAGAGCTGCCTTGACCTTCTAGAGTGTGAGGAGACAGTCTCCAAGTCTGCTATCTCCCCAGTGATAGGTTATTCTCTTATAAAATAATTGTGTTTCTGTTATGCTATCTGACTGGCTACATCAATTACAGGGACCAAATCCTATTCATCAGAAAATTCCTGTGGCTCAAATTGTTGCTCACTTGAGTCTCACCCTCCCTGTCCTTCTGAAATATCCTGATCTGTTTTCAAGGGAAATGACATAATAGACACAAAAACTACCATATTTACAGAATTTGGCGAGTCTATCGTTTTTTCTGAACAGCATTTAAATTAGTCATCTATACTTGCTAATTCATTTTACAGAGTTTAGACATAGAATTTCTTGTGCCAAGCCTTGAGTGAATTCCAGAAATATATAAGTTTTGAAGCAGAAGAAACCAGTCGATGACATAAAGTTCACCTTAATGGGAAGCTCGCCTGTCACCTCTACTGTATTTATTTTTATAAAGGGAATGATATGATGAACATGAGCTGTTGATGATGCTCTGTGTTTCATTCCTTTGGGAATGTATGACCTTTGATGGCAGCCATATTTATGTTTCAGAATACTATTTTATCCTCATTATTTTGAGTTCTTGAAGAAGGAACTTACAAATGGTCCTTACAACATTCTTCTAATGTAAAAAAAAAATCAATTAATTTTCTCCATATCTCAGTATTTACCCATGGATCCGACATAGTTGGCTAGTACTTGCTCTTGCTATGTTTCTGTCTAAAATTTGGATGAAACAACTTACAAGTCAAGTTCGGGTGAAAATTCTTAAACGCTCTTGCGGTGTTAGAAAGTAGAATTTCAGATAAAGCTTCAAATAAATGATATTTGGAAGTATCATCATTTATAGTGTGTGTAATTTCAAAAAATAAACTGTGTGGGTACATAAAACTAAATGAAACTTAATTTATTGCCCAACTTATGAAATAAAGTAGAAAATGATAAACTGGATAAATTAAAATAAATCAAAATATATAAGTGAATTCAACCATTAGATAAGAGAGTAGCCTAGGGACTGCACAGCATTTTTAAGAAAAGGAGCTGACTCCACTCTCTTTTTGTTTTCAGGCTGTGATAACATATGTCCTAGGATAAATGATTCAGAACTGATGGGACTTCATTCACTCACAGTTTGTAGGCTGGCAAGTCCAAAATTAAAACATATATCCAGTTACTTTGCTAAGAGAGCTACTCCCTGACTCAAGATGGCATCTTTTCATGGCTCCCACGTGTGGCAAGAGGACAGAGAGTGGAAAGACTGCAGGTGCTAACAGGGTCTTTAGGTTACTTTTGAGTAACTTAGATCATTCTTATGCATGCTAGACAGCATTGCACCCCTGAGCTGTCCCCTTTCCTTTACCCTCTGTTCTTTTCATAAAGGATGAATCTGATTCATGACAGCAGAGCCCTCAAACCTCCTTCGTAAGGCATCACCCACTGATATAGTCACATTATTGAATGGGTTTCAACATGAGTTTGTGAGAGACGTAAACAGCCAAACCATTTAAGTACCTGTGAGTAGATCCAGATACATCTCAACAGCAAAGGGTGGTATGAAATGCCTAAGTTAGTAACCTCATCATCATATTATTTCTCATTATTTTGTATGAACTAAAATGCTATAGAAACTTATGAAGTTTTCAGCATATAGCACAAAATTTAATTAATGACATTTTTCAAAGAACATACAAAATAATCACATTTCTTGTCCATGAAAAGATAGGTCTATAGCAAAATAAAGACCACAAATAAAAAAGATAAGGAAAGCTTTAAATAAGCCATTCCCTCTGAGGATGGGTAAACAGCTTAACTGTGTTTGCAAGTTTTATTTCCTTAAATAATTCTGAAATGAAAAATAAATGCCAGAGAGGAAATTCAATTGTTTTAGTATTATTTCTGAATTAAACAAAACAAGCCATAATAGAGTTGACCTGTATTAATTAGCTTATGTTAACCTTATCACCCTGCTATGTTCTCATTACAGTATATGTACTAAAACACTATGGAAGCTGGGAAATTTTTAGCTTATAGTACAAAAACTCATTAATCATTAACATATGATTAAGTACAATTAAAGCTATATATTGACTTTGCCTCATAATATTCAATTAACTTATGGCCTGATCAAAGATAAAGCATGACAATGAGTCTATTGGGAGAAGAATTGGTCTTTATTATAACAGTGAAACTCAGTACAGACTTAGTTGTTTACGATCCACAGGAGGTAACGGAATACATCTATTTAAAAGGAAAAAAGAAAGATCATATGATAACCAATTGCCTTCCCTTGTATTTATTTTGTTAGGTTTGTATTACAACTCTGTGAATGTAAAGGGGGAAAGGAAAGCCTAGAGAAGGAAGGAGGTGAGAAAAATGAAACACTTTCTGATTGGATATGAGATCTACTCTACAAGTTGGAACCCATACCTGGCACTATCAAAAGAGACACAAGCCTGTAGCTAAATGGGTCATAGACTCTACAGGAGAATTTCCTACTTAACTCTGCTAACAGGCCATAATATTAAACTGAGTCCTAAGTATTTACAGCTATACCTATAGATTTGTGCATCTCTCAGCCTTCATCAGACAAGTTTATTTTCAATAGGTGGCAATTAACACAGAGTCCCACAACCAGTAAACTTAGAACGAATAAGAAACTGCAAAATGCTTAGCCCAAAATAGGACATGTACAACATACTCCCTATACCCTGGGCTCAGGGATCACTGTGAAAGAGATGGCAGAAAGACAGTAACAGCCAGAGGTGGTAGATGATGCCAATAAAACAGCGGGGGAGTTGCACATAAAAAACTCACAGAAGTTCTGACAGTGCACACACAGGTTTTGGAAATTCATGTAAGGCAAAATCCGAACATGGGTGTCTTAGTTAAGGCTTCATTGCTGTGAAGAGACACCATAACCAAGAAAACTTTTATAAAGGGCAACATTTAATTGGGGCTGGCTTACATTTTCAAAGGTTCTGTCTATTAACATCATGTCAGGAAGCATAGCAGAGTTCAGGCAGGCGTGGTGCTGGAGAAGTAAGGGAGAATTCTGCATGTTGATTGGAAGGCAGGCAAAAGGAGACTCTCTTCCTTAGGCACCCAGGAGGAGAATATCCTCCTGGGTGGAGCTTAAGCAGTAGGAGACCTCAGAGCCCGCCTACACAGTGACACACTTCCTCCAAGGAGGCCACATGCATTTCAAGGCCATAACTCCTAATACAGCCATGTCCCATGGGCCAAGGATAATCACCCCAGTGAGGAAGAAAGGTAGGCACCGAGACCCACCCTTAGCAAAGGAGTTCATTGTTGATTGATAGCTCCTGGGAGAAGGATAAGTCCATTTTCTTGGTAGGTCACAAGGCCACACATCCAAGATTATATTCTCACCTTAAATTATACTTGATGAGAAAAAAAAAAAAAAAAAAAGACATGAAGTTGAATGGGTGGAGAAAGCAGGACTTTGGAGTGGGAGGTGATTGTGATCAAAACACACTGTAAGACATTATCAAAGAGCTAACAAAATATTGAGAGAGAAAAAAAAAAAAAAGAAAGGGGAGAAGAGGAAGTAGGAGGGAGGTGGCTATGGAAATACTTCCTGAAGAACAGGGAGGAGAGGACAGGGGCGGGGTGACCAGGAAGAGGCGGGGAGAGAAGAGAATGGAAGCAGAGTCCAGGATGGAGATTTGCTTACGAAGGAGAATAACCACAAATGACCAGACTCTTCCATCAGGTGCACAGGGACTGAGAAGGCTTGAATCTTCTTCTCCTATGAGAAATATAATTGTGTTGGCAGGAGGTAGAGGAAACAGAAATCAGAAACCATTCCTTCCACTGGCTGCATTTAATAGAGACAAGATTAAATAGGTCAAGATAATAGCTTACAACACAAGCTAGTAACGGCTGTTAA
Source organism: Mus pahari (assembly GCF_900095145.1). Taxonomy (NCBI): domain Eukaryota; kingdom Metazoa; phylum Chordata; class Mammalia; order Rodentia; family Muridae; genus Mus; species Mus pahari. Next base: position 73,152,084 of record NC_034600.1, on the reverse strand, counting down.
TTTTTCCTCTATATTTTGGGATTTAGAAAACTACAGTTACTTCATAAAATGTAGAAGGCATAGATGATAAGATGTTTTAAAATAAACTTTCTACTAAATTTTGTCTTGTATCTTAAATTTTTCTTCTTGTTGTAAAATGAAATCCCATTAACAGATAAAACATTAATAAAATATTTTCAAATCCATAATCCAAATCATTTGAAATCATCTCCTACTATCTGCTAGAATTTTCATAACCTATTAATGGTTTCTAACAACAACCAACATTGCTGTACTTCCTGGGGCTGTATTAAAGAGTACCAGTAACGGCTTGTTAGGCTTTGCGAATGAGTTACATCTTCTGACCTTAATTTGCAGATTCATGGCAATCCGAGCAGCACCCACAGGTTCCTATTCCCACTCAGGGTTCCAGTGTTCCCATGATAAATAGCAGCCAATGGATTTGCCCAGTTCTGCATGGGCAGAAGTCAGCTCATAGTCACTGATATTGCTCATTTATTGCTATGAAAATGTAGTTTCTTTTAATTTGTGATATTTTCCTTTCATGAGTTTCAGCATACAACCACCCTGAGGGATTCACTCTTGTGCTAGAGATTAGCAGGAAGCATTTCAGCTTGGATTAAAGAACTAAAACAAGGTGAGAAATGCAGAAGTTTCTTCAAGGAAGCTGAGAGTACAACCAGGAGTTGAGGCAGAGTTGAGAAAGGGAATCATGACTCTGAACTAGAAATCATTCATTCCTCAGTACTGCCATCTGGTTTTGAATAGTTTACACTAAAAAACAGAGGAGAAGAGACCCCAGTAAAACCAAAAGGATTCCATAAACATTACTCAGACCTGGTGGCACAAGCTGTTAATCCCAGCACTATGAGACAAATGCAGGTGGATCTCTGTGACTTCGTGGCCAACTTGGTCCACATAATGAGTCCCAGGCTAGTTAGAGCCACAGAATAAGATCCTGTCTCAAAATAAATGAATTAATTAATTAAATCAAAATTTAAAAGCGCATAGTATGGCTTGTGAGAACACCATTGGATCAAAGAAACTCACCTGAAGAACAACTCCCAGTGTGTAAGAATCTAGGTAAGTCTTAAAACTCCATATTTCAGTGAGTATACATGCACACGTGCATATACGTGCACTGTGACTTCCTAGTACTTTTCTACATATAAAGACACATGAGCATAATTTTGTCCCCAGCAGGAGAATGGCTTCCACTTTATTTCATGGTTTTAGCTACAAAGTAACAAGCAGTGAAATTACTAAAACACTGTTATTCTTCATGAGTTTTAAATCACAGATGCCTGTTCAATTCTTATTTCGTTTAGTCATTTGGGTACCATCCATATCTTTTCTCTCACCCTCATTATCATCCTCTCAGGGCAAATTGCAACTCTTTGTATCTCCCACAAACCTTGACAAGTCACCTGTCAAAATGAAATCATCCTACAAAGAAAGCCTACTGAAATTCAATGCCCCACTACCGGAGTTGGGGACCTGGGACCGTTTTCAGACATCCCTTGTCAAGAGGACTGAAACTTTCAGAATAAAACTATGAACTGACTTGGAGTGAAACATTGTAATGAATTCTAACTCCAAGAAGCCATCCTATTTCCATTTTTCTTTCCAGACAGAGCTTGCGAAGCACTTGCTGAATTGAATCGTCCTTTATTTACTTACCTTTTCACGTTGTAGGTTGAAATGTGAATTTCTAGTAGTGACTTTCATCGATTTCTGTCAAGCCGGACAATGATCTATAGAGTTAGTCTATCATATCAGGAAGAATGGAAAGAAAGCTGCTGCACTGACCCTTCTTTTTCAGCCAAATGTCTGGAGAAAAATTACTCTACACTGATTTCTAAAAAGGATAAGATCTACATTTTAGAATATAACCAACATGGGTCAGCTCCCTGGTCATTTATAGCTTGCGGTAAGGCAGAAAATGAAGACTGTCAAGTGTTCTCAGTTCCTCCATAGTTGGCATTGATGGTAGTCTAGAACAACTCTCTCTTCATCAACCAACCAGAGGGAATGACACAGTACCTAGTCACCTGGCCCATCACCTATCAGATTTCCTCTCACAGAAGACAAACAGCAGAACAAGCAGATGTCAACAAAAGGACACAAGCCACCAGCAAATGGAGAACTCAGAACAACTTTAGAGAGGTGGTCTTGGCACCACCTCTTTCAAAAAAAAAACAAAACCCTAAAATAATAAAGTACTAGAATTCAATAAGTGAGACTGAGATGATAATTATTCCAAGGCACCATATAACATATCTTTAAAAACATTAATATATCCCATAGCTGACCACAGATAATGGGCATTGTGAGGAGCATGAACCCCTTCCTGGTAGAATTCAGTGGTGGCAGGAGCCAGAATACTTGCACAGATAATGGCCTTGGACAAGTGTTTCTAGGGTGGAGACAAAGGAATGTTTCACATCCTGTTCTTATGCTGCACATGTCCTGAAATAAACGCAGCACATATTAACAGGAAGAAATGCTATTTAAGATACTATATGCACAACAGACTCACAAGAAAGTGATTGTCCAACAAACTAATGAGGATTAGAAGGTTACATAGCTCTCTTCATAGTGGAGAGGATGGTATGTATGTTCAAGACCCCAAAGAATAGGTATATATCTATAAATGAGTCTCTCTGGATGCTGAATGGGCCCAAAGAACAGGGCACAGCTTGGGATAAGGTCTGTCTAGTTTTGGTTCCTTTTCTCAAATTTCATTTCTAGTCACAAGTACAGTTTCACCTGGTTACTGACATTTGGGGCAAAGACTTCATGCAAGAGTATTCCTTTTGGAAGAGAATATAATACAGAAGTATCCAAGAGTACCACTTAGATTTGAAGCAGAGATAATTTCAAAGTATTCCACCCCAAGGCTACTTCTAAGACCTTCTAAGTCTCCTTCCTTCTCTGTGTTCAGCAGGCTCAGCACCACACTTTGGGCGTCATTCTCTGAGGCCAAGCACAGCCAAAACTTGGAGTGCTCATTTCTGAAGACACAGTGAGAACCAACTGGTTTGTGTGGCCAACTGGATAGAAGACAGTTGGGTCCTTAAAGATCTCACAGTGTGAAAACAACTGTAAACTCATTTTCCAGTCAAAGGAAAGGAGGAAATCTGAAATACCACATAAAATGTATTTCACTAAATGAGACTGAATTCAGTAGATTGAGTACATCCTAGAAATGATGTTCCTCTAGGGAGACTTGCTTCAAGGAAAAATCTGGTTGTCTATATTTCCTAAAAAAAAAAAAAAAAAAAAAACCTTTGGAGTCAATGCAAGATAGATATGCTGTTTTAAAATTAATTCTGAGTCCATTCAGAGATGATGCACTTTACCCTCAAGAGACTGGAGGCCCCAGAGAGTTTAGAGGTCAGATGGGGTGGGGGTGGGGACTGCCAAGTGGAGACAGGGAGTGGGAAGGAGGTATGGGATGTGGAATGGTCAAAGGGTGGACAGGGGGAATAAAATCTGGAGTGTAAAACATTAATTAATTAATTAATTAACTATTTAATTAATTAATTAAAATAAATAGAAAAACAACTCTAATATTAAAAACTAGGAAATTCTTTCAAAGAAATAACAAAGAAGTTTAATATAGACAACCTCTAGCAAATAAGAGCCCAGAATTCTCCAAGTGTGGATTGTCAGCGGATTTTGCTTTACAGTTGTTTGGGAAATTTGGTTTTTCATGTGAGGTATGTGTGATAACTCCCAATAGAACCTTCATTACTATCTCTGACACTTTCTACCCAAAGCCTTCAGCTCCCGTTCAATATGAATCAATATATAAATCTGGAAGAGGAATGGCTTTGAGTCTCTCACTTCCATTAAAAACTATTAGGTGTTCCAATATTCCTTTGGATTATGTTTAATCCCTTAACTCCAGAGCACTATGTGTAGTTGAAATATCTTGCTCTTTGCTTCCACACAGCCAGCTCCTCAGTCATGCACTTGAAATATATGTCCTTTGCCTCTTCGTAGAGTGCTGTAGTGTATGACTTGTTCAAAAGGAACACCACCTCTGGGTAGAATTTACTTGCTTAATAACCAAAGCATATCCCAATAACACAACTCACAAGTGAAGGGAAGGTAGCTGTCAGTAGAGTGAACTTGGATCAATGGTGAAGAGGAGGAAGAGGAAGAGGAGGAGGAGGAGGAAAAGGAGGAAGAGGAAGAGGAGGAGAGGGGAGCAGGAGGAGAAGGAGGAGGAGGACAAGGAGGAGGAGGAGGAGAAAGAGGAGGAAGAGGAAGGAGAAGAGGAGGAAGAGGAAGGGAAGGAAAAGAATGAAGAGGAAGAGGAGGAGAGGGGAGGAGGAGGAGAATGAGGAGGATGAAGTAGCAGAGGGAGAAGAGAGAAGCAGGGAGAAGAGAGAAGCAGGAAGAAGAGGGTGCCAACTCCCTCCTACTTCTGTGGGCTGCTCCACAGACACACATTTTGCACTCAGGATCTGACACCCTAACAGAGAAGATACACACACATAAAACTCAGTTCTTAGTGCATTAAATGCCAGCTGCTGGATAGGTGAAACTGTCTCTTCATGCCTTCTATTCTTTATTTCCCTTCTTCATCTGCCTTGAGACTGGAAGTCTCAAATATCAGTTCTTTAAATATATGTCTGAAAGTCTATTTTCTAAAAAACTGAGAGTATTACATGTAGTAATTTGGGGCTGAAACATAAAAAGTAGCACTATCAGCTGACTTTACTAAATCAATAGGAAACATTGATATGTGGATAAAATTCAATGATTTTACATTAGAAGAATGTTGTAAGGAATGTGTGTAAGTTCCTTCTTCAAGGACTCAAAATAATGAGGATAAAAATAGTATTCTGAAAAATAAACATGGCTGCAACTAATGGCCACAAATTCCTGAAGGGAAGAAACACAAAACGCCACCAACAGCTCATGCTCACCATTTCACTCTCTTCATAAAAATAAATACAGTAGAGGTAACAGGTGAGATTCCCATTACAGTTAACTTTATGTCCTCTACAAATTGATTTCTTCTGCCTCAAAACTTATATATTTCTGGAATATCACATGAAATTCTATGTCCAAATTCTCTAGAATGAATTATCAAGTGTAAATGATTACTTTAAATGCTGTTCAGAAAAAATGATAGACTGGTCAAATTCTCTAAATGTGCGAGTCTTTGTGCATATTGTGTCATTTCCTTTGAAAACAGATCAGGATAAGGACAGGGAAGGTGAAAATGAAGTGGACAACAATCTGGGCCATGGAATTTATTGGTGAATAAGATTTGGTCCCTACCTTTGATGTAGCCAGTCAGATAAAAAGAAGATACACAACAATTATTTTATAAGAGAAGATACTGTCACTGAGGAGGTAGCAGACTTGTTGAGTGGTGGGAGCCTGTTTCTTAGTGTCTTCCCATTGTCTCCTCAGATGGTAGAATGTCAAGGCAGCTCTCTAAATCATTGCTTAAAAGAGCACTAATTAACTTCATGAACTCCCCATTCATATGAACTGATTCCATAAGTTTCTCCTCCCAATACCACCATGACTGTGGTTAACTGAATTTGGGAAGAACATAAGTATTAGACCATTCAGCAGTATGTGCAAGAGAGACACATAAAACTTTCCTTCATGTCAAATATCATAATATTATGAAAACACATGTCATAATCAATATCTTTGGACACTATGGACAACAGTGAAGGAAGTGCATTAGCAACAGACATAGATAATTTTTTCTGTTGAAGATCACCTTAGAAAGGACTAGAATGAGATTCTTCTTCAACTCGTGCTTACTGGTTGCAATACAAACACATACCCGAATCTCCCCTACTGCCTTTCTTTTTGTCTTCATTTTTTAGATGAGTTCTGAAGCCATTTTAACCAACTTTATTCACTCTAACAGTTACTCTTAATTTTCAGTTCAAAAGTTCTGGGACATTAAACAAAACATAACAAAAAGGGGGGCTCTTTTAAAAATATTATTTTACAGAGCTATTTGTGGCATTTATTTTATACACAGCATGACGATTACTTCTCCAGGCTTTTTTCTTGTTTTTGCTTAGAGATAACTAGATGAGCAATTTTTAGGAGATAGTCACATTACTAAATGCTGAGCACATTTGGGGAAGCTTCAAGGCCATTTGTCACACCACCGAAGACATTTTCAATAACTTACACAATTTTGAAATGGAAATTGCTCTTGGCATTAAATTTTAGAAGCAATTTTGTTTGGAAATATTAGTGCATTCTGAAAAAAAATATCAAATAAAACAGTGTCGGGCACAACAGGCTTTGTAGCTTTAGCTACTGAGAGTTCTCATGCTGTCCCTTCTATTTAGTCATTTTCTTCCTTTAATTTTCAAAGCTAATGTCAGAGTATGGAATGTTATATACAATTACATATGTAAATATTTTGGTTTATACAAGCCTATATAAATATTTTCATTAATTGTATGATACAAAACATTAAAAATGTTAACCAAGACACACTCACAGGTTGAAAATATATAAGCAGTGGAGTTGAGCTTTAGGCTATTGAAAAATTCGGAATTCTGGAATTTAAAATCTAGATAATTCGCTGTGTAAGGGCTCAGCCCTTGTTCCTACTGATTGCTCTCCTTTAGAAGTTGTCATCCTTGTTAGACTTACGAAGACACAGATGTTGCCATGAACCATGCCCAGACTGTGACGCAAGTCAGTGTAAAGGCTTAGAGAATAAAAGGCTGAAATATAGGCAAATATTCAACTTTTTCGGAATCCTGCTACTTAATTTCAAATTACTGCCCCCCCCATAAGGAAATCCTGAACTGGAATGGAGAAATATCGGATGTAAATAGAATACTAGAGAGGCCTAGATTTTTGATGAAAATGCACTCACTCTTTTGCTAGTGTGATTAAATAATAGCATTTTTGTTATTGTATGTGCATAAGTCAAGGCTAACACAAAAACCCAAATTATTACAGGAGAAAACAAGCCTGACTGTTCTAAAACAAATGATTCTTATAGTAGACTTAAGATTTTAGCACAATTCCTCATTTTTGTTTTTAATCCTGCTTTAATCAGCTTTTCTCCCTCTGTATTACAATAAAGGAAAACTTCCTACGTAAAGAGAAAAAAATACCTTCTTTAAGCAGTACGACCTCTCTGCCCATAGACAGGTCACCTCTAAGACAAGATAACTAAATATGTAGAGGCAGCTTGAACCTAACAACTTCCTAAGCACCTCCCATTTCCCTCTCCACTTACTGTGGAGAAAGGCATTCTGCCACAACTGAACAAAAGATAGAGCTTCTCTAATGACCTTGTGTGCAAATGAGGCTTGTGGCTAATGAGGACAAAGTGTGGCTTAAACCCAAAAACTTAAGCATTGCTAACTCCCAAGCTACACTGTTTATAAAAATGTCTAACCTGCCTCCAAGGACCGTGCTGTAGACCATGCAACAGAAATTATCTGAGGACATAGTATTTCTTAAATAGTCATGTGAATGCAAGGTAAATTTTGATTTAAGGGTCTCAGAATTGAACAAAACATCCTAAGCTAATATAACTTGCTGAGTTCATAACCAATCAGCTTTGCTAGTCTTTATAGGCCATAGGAAAGGGGAAGGGCTGGAAACAGTAAGATCCACTAAAGGCCAGGGAGAAAGGACAAACACTTCTCTTCCAGTTGTGCCCTGCAGTTCATAGCGATGAGTATTTGGTGAAAAGTCATCTGACTGGTATGTGAAATAATGGTGAAAGATCATAAAAAAAAAGAGCTTTGCAAATTTCCAAATACTACTGACATTGTATCTCACCATGAATAATATGGAGTCCAGGGAATATGAGAATCCTTCCAAATTTATGCCCTGATTAATCTATACTAGACTACTGTCACTTATAAGTACTGACATATAAAATTTATAGCTGAGCTTACTTCACAGTCTAAGTTAGGTACAAATTATAACTAGGGTATTGTCTGCTATCTAGTTAACTACAAAGTCAAAAGTTCATGTCAGCACGGGTGACAGCGCATGAAAGGAAAACCTAGCATTTCCTGTACAACCCTTAAGCAACTCATCAAGGTAGAGAGCGTCTCCCTCAGGTGGCTCGGCTGGTTTGAGCCTCTGCCATGCAGCTCAGTTTCTCCAGGGGTTCCTGACTAAGAGCTTGGTGTACCTGGTCAGTTTCAGGGGCTTCTTGATGTCTTGAGTCGTTTATTGCCTGTGAGTACTGAGCCTCACTGGCAGATGGACAGAATGGTTCACCTCTCTACATAACATTTTACCTCTCGGGGAGTTTTCCTTCAATAGGGAGGTTTCTCTTGGAGGAATTTGAGACGTAACAGAGCTGTAGACCTCTCAGTTTTGCTAGACTCTGCAGCACATGAAAAACATGGGGAGAACTGGAAATAGCAAGATCTAATGTTAAGATTATGCATAAAGGGCAGGGAGAAAGGACAAACACTTCTCTTCCAGATGCGCCCTGCAGTTCATAGCGATAAGTATTGTCAGTTCCCTGAGCATGAATACTTAGAATGTACTGTGACCCTTGTCCTAGAAAATATTGACCAGATCCTGTTTATACACCAAGCCTAAATGTCAAATGAATTATGAAGTTCTCCCAGGCCTTGGATATAAATTTTATATGTGATATAGGAAAATATGCTAAGAGAAGTCAAATTTAGCCGAAGGATGAGGTAGAACCCATATTGAGGAGACATGTGTCCTGCCCTCACAGACCAAGCACCACGCCCTCCTCCCAGATCTACTTGTCCTCTCCAACTTAGATGGCATTTTACTCATTTCTACTCCCTGCTCCACCATGGCCGCCTCATTATTCTTCCATGCCCTCTTCGCCATTTACCACAACCTGGCAAAGGCTGACCATCTGTTTTTGCATATTTCCACCCCATTTCTGAGCTCATAGCAATTATCAGAAAAGAAATAAAGCCACAGCAGGTGGCTAGACTATAAATTCTCATTATCTGCTTCACCCAGGGCTTTCATCCAATCAGTAGCAATTTCTGCCCAGTTCAGTATCATTTCTATCCCCCAACACAGCTGATGTCACGGAACTTTCCCCCTCAATCCACCCCTCATCTCTTCTGCACTCATGCTGAATGGTTCGTCTACATCCTGTTCCTCCTCGAAGACTGAAATAGTAAAGTTTGAGTCTCTTCCATTTCCATCTTCCCCACCACAGATGTTCTAACTGTTCACATCTGAAAACATGTTCATATCTGAAAACACATATGCCCATTCCAAAGAGCACACCTCTTCCTTTAAATCTCAACAAGTGTATCTCATTAAACTCTTTACCTCTCAATTCCCAAACTCTCTTGCTTCCTCCTTTTATCATTTTTGCTTTGGAAGTATAAGTTAATCACCCTTAGCTGTACTTTTCAAATTCAGCCACCATCTGCCACATAAACCAAATACATTCTAGCCTTCCAAATCAGAGCTTTAATGTTCTTCTCCATATTACATTTGGTCAGCTGATTCCTTATCTCGATTAATTTATTCAGCAAACGTGTGTGCCCTCTAAGTTTCTAGACCCAAGTCTACTAGCAACAATGGACAAAATATTTATCTTGTAGTATTTAGACTAATAAAATGTCCCAAGAAGTTAGGTATTCACATCTTAGAACAAAAAGTGAGAAAGTTAAGTCAAAAAAGAATGGAGAAAAGCATTGAGGAATAGAAGGTTATAGTGACAGAACAGGCTGCAGCCATCGGTACCTTGAGTGGACATTCTCATGAACAGCTTCTCAAATACATGCTGGCTAATGCGCTGACTCCTGTTTAAAAAGTACAGAATAAAATACTGGTGGGGCTTTCATCTAAGCACACTGATATCCCCACATATTCTGAGCCAATTTTCAGGAATTAAAGAGTGGATAATAGACAACCAATGTCAGCATACATTTTTTTTTAACTTTTAACAAAAAAAAAAAAATGAAGTTGGATAAATATAAAAGTGGAATTCTGAGTTTAGCAGTCAGTTTTAAATGTATTAAAAATAAACAAGCAAACCAATTTTTGAACCATTGCCCATGATAAATATTCTGAAGTGGGAAAATGCTTATGAAAAATTTAAGTTTCTTATTTATGCTGTGGGAATATAATAAAAACATGACCCACCAAAGAAAGCAATCAAGAGCCAAGTGTCTACTCTTTACCGACTACCACAGGCAAAATACTTCAGTTGTGGAAAATGATTCCCCAAAATTTGTACCAAATTTATATCCTCTGAAAATCAAGTATCCATAAATATACTGGAAAGATTATTGAGCTACAGATTTTGAATATTACGTATGTGTGTGCCAGTATCATTCAGAAGTCAAGAAAACAGATGTAAGACATACGGTAAGCTCTCACAGAATTAAAAAACTCAGGAGATAATAAGAGGAAAGCAGGGCCTTTCTGCTGGCCTGATACATAACAGAGGGGGGTACAAGAGCAATTGCAAATCATTGTTAAGCAAGAGAACTAACTCATAGTCCTCTGAAATCCACTGTTGCGGTCATCAAATCCATTGAAGTCCAGTTCCTGTAGGGTAGGCTTTTTTTCCCCACTTAGGACCAAACAACCTTCTTCCATTCAGAGAAGTTTCACCGGTATCCCCTGGAAGCGGTCACCCAGAGTCGTTCTCTGTGGGCACTGAGTGAACATTAATTAATGATGACTGGAGAAGACTTAACCATCTGCTCTGCACTAATTCAAGATATACCGTTGTTACTTAATTGTATTATTTTTAGCCTTGTGGTTTCAGCTGGATGAGCACTGATAGCTGCCACTGTGAGATACCCTGGCAAATACCAACTCCTGTTTCTGCTTGTCTGGAGAGGTAGTGGCACATTGTGTGACAGGCACATCAAAATAATAATGGAAACTCTTTTTTTTGACACTTGATCACCTTAAAGTCATAAAACATCCCTCAGGATCATAACTCAGGTCAGGGACAGCAAGTGATACCCTGGAGGATGAAGAGGCAATGAAGAAGCATATTGAAATAGGTATTTTAATTAAAATGATATTATTCCCCTTCCTTTTCCTTCACAAAAGCTTCCATACCTTAACCCTCTAAAACCCTCTCATGACTCCCTTACTACCTTCAAAACCACAGCCTTTTTTGATTATTATTTTTACATATACATGCACAATCTGTACACCTACGGTCACTTGATCTTTGACAAGGGAGCTAAAACCTTCCAGTGGAAAAATGACAGCATTTTCAATAAATGGTGCTGGCACAACTGGCGGCTATCATGTAGAAGAATGAGAATTGACCCATTCTTATCTCCTTGTACAAAGTTCAAGTCTAAGCGGATCAAAGACCTCCACATAAAACCAGAGACACTGAAATTTATAGAGGAGAAAGTGGGGAAAAGCCTCGAAGAGATGGGCACAGGGGAAAAAATTCCTAAACAGAAGAGCAATGGCTTGTGCTGTAAAATCAAGAATTGACAAATGGGACCTCACGAAATTGCAAAGCTTCTGTAAGGCAAAAGACACTGTTAAGATAATCTGCTAAGTCCTTTTAGTGTTGCTATTGTGTACTGCTAAGTTCTTTTAGTGTTGAGCATGCATGTTTGTGTGCGCGTGTGTGTATGTGTATGCATGTATGTGTGTGTGTGTGTTTGTGTGTGTGTGTGTGTGTGCGTGTGTGTGTAGAAGAAATTTATATTTAAAGAAAGAGATAAATGTTGGAATTTTCTTATTTTTTGTCTTTAAACCATTGTCCTTTCCTATCACATACCGTTAAACCAGGCAACCCATTAGAACTCTGTTCTGTTATGCTCTGAGAGCAGGAAGCCAATTTAGTCATTTCAAACTCACATGACAGCTATTTCTTTGTGAAATAAAAATTCAAATCTTTTTTTAATTACTTAAATCTACAACTGAGAAACTACATTCATTTTTCATACACCTAGATCAGGATTATGTCTAAGAATGAATATATATTCAGGACTGGTTGGTGATCTGCGTTTCAGATTTAGTGCCTTGTTTGAAAACACTGTGGGTCATTGTTCTGGAGCACTGGGTCCCACCCCATGGGTCAGAATCCCTTTGAGGACGGAATGACCTGTCCTCAGGGGTCCTATGTCAGGTAGCCTGTGTATCTGATCCTTTCATTACAAGTCTTAACAGGAGCAATATCACAGAAAAGCATTAGCACTGAAAGTAATGCGACATGGTGGGGGTCACCACAGCCTGAGGGACAGTATTCCAGAGCTGTGGCACTAGAAAAGTTGAGAATCATTATGCTAGAATGACTTGTTATCAATAGCCCTGGATGCTATGGGCCTACAAAATATTTAGTCCAATGTTTGCCTTGTCTGCCTCTATCTCCTTTGGCACGACATAAGCATCTGAGATGTTTTGTTAACATAGTGCTTAAAAACTATGAAAAGAACATGTATGCCTAAGAGTCATATTCCAGTTAGTAGAGTTCATGACCAGAGGTGATTCTGGCTTTCAAATTCTGGATTCATTCAAACTAGGCATGTACCCTTGGTCAAGTTGCTTAGCATTTACAACCATCAATCCTCTCAGAATAAAAATGAGTATTTTAACAAAATTGAATGCCATAATAAAAATTCATATGAGATGTTTGATATACTATCTGGATCTATGACTCATTGTTCCCCAAGGAAACATAGCCATGTGGATAGATAGAGAGATAGATAGATAGATAGATAGTAGATAGATAGATAGATAGATAGATAGATAGATAGATAGATAGATAGATAGATATGTGTGTGTGTGTGTGTGTGTGTGTGGGGGGGGAGAGAGAGAGAGAGAGAGAGAGAGAGAGAGAGAGAGAGAGAGAGAGAGAGAGAGAGAGAAGGGGTGATGTGTGCCTTTTCAGATGAATTCAAGAATTGTTCTTTCCATGTCTTTGAAGAATTATGTTGGGATTTTGATGGAGATTGCATTGAATCTGTCAATTGCCTTTGGTAGGATGGCCATTTTTACTATGTTAATTCTGCCAATCCATGAACATGGGAGATCTCTCCATTTTCTGAGAGCTTCTTCAATTTCTTTCTTGAGAGACTTGAAGTTATTATCATATATGTCTTTTACTTGTTACCCCTAGATATTTTATATTATTTGTGGCTACTGTGAAGGAAGTTGTTTCCCTAATTTCTTTCTCGGCCTGTTTATCATTTGTATAGAGGAAGGCTACTGATTTATCTGAGCTAATTTTATATCCGGGCACTTTGCTGAAGTCGTTATCAGCTGGAGACGTTCTCTGGTAGAATTTTTGGGGTCACTTATGTATACTATCATCCTCCATTGCTGGTGAGACTGAAAACCAGTACAGTCACTTTAGAAATCAATCTGGAGGGTCCTCAGAAAATTGGAAATAGATCTACCTAAAGTCCCAGCAATAGCACTCTTGGGAATATACCCAAAAGATCACCATGCCACAGTGGCACATCTTCCACTATGTTTATAGTGGCACTGTTTGTAATAGCCAGAAGCTGGAAATAACCCAGATGTTCCAGGACAGAAGAATGGATACAGAAAATGTGGTTCATTTACACAATGGAGTACTACTCAGGAGTTAGGGATGAGGACATCCTGAGCTTTGCAGGCAAATGGATGGAACTAGAAAATAGCATCCCGAGTGAGATAACTCAGACCAAAAAGGACATGCATGGGATGTACTCACTAATAAGTGGATATTAGAAAAGAAAAAAAGTACAAAATATTCACGATACAGTCCACAGAACTCAAAGAGTTCAACAAGCTGAAGGGCCCAAGTGAGGATGCCTCAGTACCACTTGGAAGAGAGAAGAAATCAATCCCAAGGGGGAGGGAGGGAGGGACCTAGGAGGGAAAGTAGACTGGGGTAGGGTGTGAGGGGGGAGGGGAACCCTCTCTGCAAAGCCCTGAAGACCAGCAGAAAGAATGGAAACAGGCAACCTTGACAAGTAGGAGTTTGGGAGGACCCTCCAGAATGCACAAGAGACCTGGGAGGTGAGACTCTCAGGACTCAAAGGGAGTGACGTTAGATGAAATGCCTGAAAGTAAGGAGAGGGAACTTATAGAGCCCACCTCAAACAGAAAAACAGGGCATCAAGTGAGGGAGGGGGTTGCCATCTCACAGTCAAAACTCTGACCCACAATTGTTCCTGTCTGAAAGAACTGGAGGGATGGAAATGGAGAGAAGCCTGAGGAAAAGAAGGTCCAGCGACAGGCCTAAAGTGAGATCCAGCTCAAGGGGAGATCCTAAGGCCTGACACTATTACTGAGGCTGTGGAGCACTCACCAAAGGATCTGTTGTGACTGCCCTTCACAAGACCCAACAAGCAGCTGAGTCAGATGCAGATATTTGTACCCAGCTAACCCTTGTGGTTAAATTAGGGAAAAGTTGGAAGAAACTGAGGATGAGGGTGACCCTGTAGGAGGACCAGCAGTCTCAATTAACCTAAACCCCTGAGATCTCTCAGACACTGGACCACCAACCAGGCAGCATACACCAGCTGATATGAGGCCCCCAACACATATACAGTAGAGGCCTTCTGGGTCTGTATTCATTCAGAGATGATGCACCTAACCCTCAAGAAACTGGAGGCCCCATGGAGGATAGAGATCTGGTGGGGTAGAGGTGAGGTGCAGGGACATCCTCATGGAGACAGTGGGGGGGGGGGGTAGGTACGGGATGTGGAACAGTCGGAGGGTGGTCCAGGAGGGCAATAAAATCTGAAGTATAAATAAATAAATGATTAAATTTAAAAAAATAAAACAGACTAGATATGTTATTGTGAGAATACTGGTTCATCCTAGCAACAACGATTGTATTCTACTTCCCTATACTTACCACATGTGTATTACCTACACACACACACACACACACACACACACACACGCACATGCACACATGCACACGCACATGCACACCAGGCTGAGTCCATTTTTGTTGTTTGTTTGCATATGGTTTCAAGGCTAACCACTTTGCACTAGACAACCAATAAATAAGAGAGCCCATTCCTGGGAGAGAATAATTCTCCACCCGGTAGTCATTAGTTCTAGCAACCATATTTGCAGAGGACTGCAAATGTTTTTTTATGAGAAGTGGTGAGTATGAGAAACTTGAGTAAAACCCCCGCGCCTCCACTGTATGAGCCAGAACTATACCCTAGAGGAGGAACCACTGTCCTGTAAGCCTGCTAGAATTTCTCAGTGAAACACTGTATTTCAGTTTTAGACAACTCTCCAACTGGTTAGATAACTCTTCAAGAGTAATCTAATAACTTTAATTCCCAATTTCTTGAGGCTTGCCTTACAAAACAAAATAAAATAAAACAAACAAAAAACAAAAACCCACAAACTGCCCATAACTAAAAAGAGATACATATTTCTGATGTTGCAGGTGAAAACTGAAGCTCAACGAACTTAAATGGCTTCCCTGAAGCTTGCATGAAGAATTGGAGGAAAGTCACACTGGGGTTCAGGAAAAGCCAAAGCTGGTACTGTTTAAAAAAACCAAAATAAATAAATAAATATAAATAAATAAATAAATAAATAAATAAATAAATAAATAAATATCTACCCTTAACACTAATGTGGGCACTGTCTCGAAGCTGGGAACAACAGAGGAGAAAACCAAAGGAAAGTCGAATTACTTTTCCTTCCTCTAGAAGGCAATTTGAAGTTCTCTGACTAGCCCCGGAGAACGACGGTCTATTACTTTCACAATACACCATCAATGGACAGATTAGAATGATGTACACCTAGTTCTTTTTATTTTTCTCAGATCAGGGTCAAACCTTGTCTCTCTGGGATGAATGACTCCACATTAAACCCCTATAAACATAACAAATATATGCCCTCTCAAAATGCTGGAAACATGAGTCAGCATTAGTTCTTATAGTATTTATTGCATTTGTTTTCTGGGTGTCTCTTCCAACAGGCTGGACGCATATTTGAAGGTGGGACTTGTGTCTCAGTCAGTTTTGTACTTTTAGCATCTACAACAAGGTACTGAGCTCCTGAAAGATTCCTTAGATACGTTAATTGAGTGAGTGAGTGAGAGAGTGAGTGAGTGAGTGAGTGAGTGAGTGAGTGAGTGAGTGAGTGAGTGAGTGAATGAGTGAATGATCAAATGAATGAGCAACAAACCCACAAATGAGTGTGATAACCTATCAATTGTCACTACTATGGTTGTAAACACACCATGGACAGAATTCCCCCAAGATTGATAAATAGTTTTTTTTTTTTTTTTTTTTTTTAGCTAAACCATTCAACAAGTCAAAATAAAAAAGAGTTGAAATTTTTTCCTTTGACTTTTTTCAAAGCTCACTATCAAACCATTTTATTCCAGTACAAAGGACTCCCCTGGAGAACCCTTATCAGCTCAATTTACATCCTGGAGCATCTATAACTTTAAAAATTAAATATTAACTGCTTTTTTAATCTATGGAACCAATATTTCTTCTCTATAAACATGTTGCTTTATCTTTTAGGTGCTTTATTAGTATAAATGTGACAAACAAAATGAAGTGAGTGTTACTCTCATGTCTACATTTTACCTGATGCAAACTAAATATGCCGAAGTGAAATCACACAATTGGCACACAGCACCAATAGGATTTAGACCCAGGGTGTCTGATTCTAAAGTTCATGCTCTTTTACCAGCTGTCAACAACACCTTTGAAAACATTACTAAATAAATCAAATTCTCTGATCATTTAATGTGGAAGAAAATAACAAAAACAGACCCAAAAGCTTAGTGCTGTGCTTCAGTCTCCAGTTATTTATTTGGTGCTTGAGGGTGTAATGGCAATTTTATTAGGGGACACTTAAAATGACTCCACAGAGAATGTCTTTTATCACAGCGGCATCACAGTCTGGCATTGCTTCCAGCTTCTCTGATGAAGCTGTTTCATGTGAGATTTCTTTGCAGTGACTCTGTGTGTGTGTGTGTGTGTGTGTGTGTGTGCGCGCGCACACACACGTGTGTGTGTGTGTGTGTGTGTGTGTGTGTGTGTGTGTGTGTGTGATTTTTCACTGTGTCCAACCATTCTGGTGGCAGCATATGGTTAGTTTTTTTAATTGGACTTTCTGTTATGCTGTGTCTGCAAAGCCTCTTGCAATTTATATCTGAATGTTTGTCATGTTCTGGAAGTCTGCTCTGCGATGCCTGTGTTTGTGTTGTGACCCATGACTGTAGCATCCTTCTCAAGCTGTATTGTAACAGATACTTTGAAGATGCCTCGCCATGTGCTGGCTTTGTATTACACTGTAATTCCTTCTTTTTCCTCAACCAGACACCAGAGTTTATATGGGAAATGGTAGACAATGGGAAGGGTCTTATTTTAGCCAATTCAAGGAAATGGACTAGATGAAAGCTATTGTGTTTATGGAAGGTGAAATGCTGGAGGATTTGTGTAGCATGAAGCATATATAAAAGTTTATAATATGACAAGTACAGGTTATGATCAAGAATCAGATGATGTAATGAATGAATATAGAGAAGCCAACAAGAACAGAACTGAGCCCAGATTCTTAAATACAACTTAACTGAGTTCAACAGGGTGAGATCAATACTCAGCAGACCAGTGACCCCGGACTAGGTTATTACCTCTCTCTGTGTTTCTGCTTTCTGCTCTCTTCAGTGTGAGTGATAATGATGTCTATATCTATTTAAGAACTAGTGATAGATAAATTAGCTATTGTTTATAAGGAATATAGACTAGTAGGCATAATATCACTCCTTTGTGGAAGACCACGGGAACAATTTGAGTGATTAATTTTGACGGGAAGTAAAGTCTTGGCCAAGTTGCTATTTGTTTAAGATCAACTTCTTAGAAATTCATGTGAAATGGCAATTGTGCGATTATGTTATACAGAGAAGAAAGATAGACAGACAGACGGACAGACACACACGCACACAGAGTGAGGGGGGAGGGGGAGGGAGAGGGAGAGAGGGAGGGGAAGGGAAAGGGAGGGAGAGAGAGCCCTTAAAGCAATGTCACCACTAGAGACAAGACCCTGTGGTATTTGGTGTGTATTATCTGTTGATAAAATGATGACATTTCTGAGAGAAGACCAAGAGCCTCCAAATCCCGACAATAAAAAGGACATAAAACCCATCAAAGATTCTGCAGTCCACTGAGACCTTCCGGCTGCTCATGTAAAAATCTTGAAGAGACTTTTTCTTTTCCACTTCTACTTTCAAAAAGTGCAAAAATCCATTTGCATCTCTACCCTACAGTTTGTCATGCACTCCTCTGGTTATGTGAGAATTGGGGACGAAAGGGTAAAGAGGTAGTCTAAAGGAATAAATTAACAAAAATTAATCATATCTGATAGACGTCATTATATGAAAACATAATCTCTTAGCCAAGGAACACTTACATTTTTTTTCCTTTTAAAACAAAGTTTATAAGGAAATATTTGGCCACCTTTAGTGTAATACTGTAGCCATCTGTTCACATTGTCGGACTCCAGGGAAAACTAGAACTCTAGGTGAACCTGACAAACACAGCCCCATCCCTGCCCCAACTAGGACCGCTGCGAAAGGCAATGCACAGTTCTGGGCAAATAGGGGAGGAGCTCTGAGGACAGGGAGATTGGACACATGACTGGTCAGAGGAACAGGGAAGTGACAGCTCACTTAGAACTGGAGGAATGAATAGGGATTAACAAGATTAGTGTGGAAGATGCCAACAGGTAGGAGAGACAGAGACAGAAATAGACTGATTGCTAGGGACAGAATCAGGCTTCATGCACACTATAAAAGCACCCTACAACTAACTTAGTTACAACCACCCTCGTTAAGAAGTACCCATTGATGTAGCAGAGGATGACCTAGTTGGTCATCAGTGGGAGGAGAGGCCCTTGGTCCTGTGAAGGTTCTATGTCCCAGTGTAGGGGAATGCCAGGGCCAGGAAGTGGGTGTGGGTGGGTTGGTGAGCAGGGGGAGGTGGGAGGGGATAGGGCTTTTTTCCAGAGGACACCAGAAAGGGGGACAACATTTGAAATGCAAATAAATTAAATATCTAATTAAAAAAAAAAAAAGGAAGTACTCATTGAATTAATGAACTTTATAGGTGTTTGGATACTGTACAGCAAGGGTACAAAAGGAAGCTGAGGGCTGAAGAATCAGTCAGAGGGGAGCAGGAACGGCATGCACTCTCCAGTAGGTTCTGAATGTGGAGGAGCAATGTAGAGGGCAATGGAGGGAAGCAATGGAGTGACAGAGGGAACTTTCTTTTTGGTGTATTTTAGGGAGGAAGATATTAGGTGTGTAAAGAGTATGGAGAAAACTAGTAGATAGAAAAAAAAAAAACCTAAAACAAGTAATGTCTCTGAGGACACAGAAAGCGGGGGAGGGAAGAATCCAGAACTGAGTAGTAATTGATTTTGTAATCGTTTGTCTTATCATAGATGTGAATATACCGGTATATTCCCATTCCTATTCACATGGGGATTTTTTAAATACCCACCATGAAATTGTCTAGAATGTGTTGCACATGATCAGGAACCATGTTTCTCTTCCTCATCAGTGTCTTCACGGAGGCCCATGGTGTACGTTCAGTTCTGGGAACACTTTATGTATTTTTAAATATAAGACAAAATAAAGAGGACCTGGTTCGGGGAAGCCAAAACCTAATATTTCAAGGTCAAAGTGTGTCAAATAGCAGTAGCCTACAGGCATCCTTTTATAATTCAAGTTTGGGGGCTCTATCAAGTGGCAGCATGGTTAGTATATAATTAATAAGCTGCCTTCAGAACCTTCAACCCTGAATTTGGCTCACTGTTTAAGGCCTCCAATTCTCAGTTTCCTAACTAGGAGAAGGAAAGAAAATAGACTTAATGGATGAATACTTTATAGAGTAGAAGAACCACTTAAAAGTGCTAAAAGTAAAATTGAGAACCAAGGGCTGAATATAACATATCTCCCAGAGATTTTTCACTTAGAACAGTGAAACCTAAGAGAGCCATACCAAATAGATACTTATACTTATCTTACTTATCTATACTAACAATGTTTTCTATGATGTATTTATATCTATTGTTTAAATCTGTACTCAACCTCACACGTGCAAGAAATTCTAGTAATGATTTTTTGCTAGAATTGAAAATGTAGTTAAGGCTATTATAGAACATGACTCTCCTGAAGCACCTCTTTGGTTGACTCGTAGTCTAGCCTTACCTATTATCATACAGATAATAAATAATAAATAGGTCCTAAATCTACATCTAACAAAAAATGAAATTGCATTCTAAGCATCAATTAGGAAAAAATTTTAAAATGAAAAAAAACTATAGAGCTCTGAGTCTATCCTTTAAACACTGAGTTATCTAGAGGGAGCCAACACCTAACAATACCTGAATGGCCAGGAACCAGAGGTTGGATATCTCAAAGACCTAGAATAGAACCAAACACAACTAGAAAAAAAAAGTTAATGAAGTAATTCCTAATGATATTCTGCTTTCTTCTTCCATTTGTTGTCTAGCCTAATTCTCATCAGGGAGTAGATGCCAAATATTAGGTGGAGCTCAAGGAATCCCACAAAGGAAGGGGAGAAAGGATTGTAGGAGCAAGAAGGGTTTAGGACACCAGAAGAACATGACCCCCCCAAATCAACTAAGCAGAATCATAGTGTCATGGTCATAGACATGAAGAACAATCATGGAGTCTGTCTGAATCAGAGCTACATCCTCGACATATGTGTTGGGGTTATGTAGCTCAGTGTTCTTGTGGGACTCTTACCAGTGGAAGTGCAGTTGTCTATTACTCTTTCGCCTGTTCTTGGAACCCTTTTCCTCCCACTGAGTTCCCTCATCCAGCCTTGATATGAGGGTTTGTGCCTAGTCTTACTGTAACTTGTTACGCTGTGCTGTGTTGCTATCCTGGGAATGGCTGCAGTTTTTATTAATGGAAACGAAGGAGTGGGTCTGGGGGAGAGAAGAGACTGTGGGAGTTGGGAGGGTCTGCGGGGAGCTGGGAGAAGTTAAGGGAGGGGAAACTGCATTCAGGATGTAGTGTATGCAAGAAGAATAAATAAAAAGCGAACAACCCCCACAAATCTATGGGACAAGAGACTGGACACGGAAGAAAAGGGATAATAGATGGATAATGAGTTATGAAATGTGTGTGTGAGAGAGACAGAGACAGAGACAGGAAGACAAAGAGAAGAAGAGGAGGAAGAGAAGGAGAAAGAGGAGATATGAAGTTAGGAGATAATGTGGAAGACGGGGCCCAGGACTTGAATGAGAACCAGGGAGTAAGAGGTATGACCTAAACACACCCTATTCATATATGAAATTATCAAGAACTATTTTTTAAAAATTTCAAGAACTAAAATTAAAATTATTTTAAAAAGGAAAGAGACATAAAAAGTACATACATATATTTACTTATATAACATGTCTAAAACATGAGAAACTCATGGTGATAGGATGCAGAATAGCAGAATAGTGAATTATTAATCAGACTTTTGTCACTGCGACAAGTATCTGTAGAAAGTACTTAAGAGTCTTTCTCTTCCCATCCCAGGCACTGTGGGAGCCATAGTTACTATGCAGACATGGCCAAGTCCAAGAACCACACACAACCAATTCCACAAATGGCACAGAAATAGCATCAAGAAGCCCCAGTCACAAAGATATGACCTCTTAAGGGGGTTGACCCCAAGCTCCTGAGGAATATGTGCTTTTCCAAGAAGCACAGCAGGAAAAGCCTGAAGAAGATGCAGGCCAACAATGCAAAGGTAGTGAGTGCACTCGCAGAGGCCATCAAGGCCCTTGTGAAGCCTTAGGCCATCAGGCCCAAGATGCCAAAGGACCCCAACCACAAACTCAGCCATCTGGCTTTCATCACTCACCCCAAGCTTGGGAAGCAGATTCGAAGCTACATGGTCAAGGGTCATAGACTCTGCCAACCAAAGTCCAAGGTTTAAAGCTCCAGCTAAGGCCCAGGCTTCAGCTTCAGCCCAGACTCCCAAAGGTGCCCAGACCCCTGTGAAGGCCCCATAGAAAAGACTCCTGCCAATGTGAAGACAGGTCGACTGCTGTGACACACCTATCTACACTATTTGCAGATGACCAGTGTCCTATGTGGATTTTACAAATAAACTTAAGGCAAGAAAAAAAGAAAGAGAAAGAAAGATTTATTTTGGCCTATGGTTTCAGAGATTTTGGTCCACGGATGGCTGGTACTCTTGTCTGGGGCCTGAGGCAAAGGTGAATAAGACAATGGGAACTTGTGGAAGAGAAGATTGTCCACCTCAGTGCAGCCAGAGAAAGGGAATCAACACCTACAGCAGCTTGCTTCCTTCTTCCTCCCTCTTCAGTGCTGCTCAAGACCCCAGCCTGTAGGATGGGTTTTGCATATTCAAGGTGGGGCCTCGTTGATGAGTTAAAGATCCCTTACAGATACATGTGAGGGTTAGTTACCAATCCCATTAATATTGATCAGTATACTCAAGCTGACAGCTGAGATTGGCCCAACATTATCATTGTAAACATTAATGAAGTAATTATGACCTCTTGACCTGAGTGGGGTTTACATGGAAGTACTGATGATATCATGAGCTGGAGACCACCAAGAGCTACCTCTTCTCAACTCTTCTTTTACTTCATGCTCCTTTAGGGGTGCTTATTTTTCTTATTCACTTCCCTTTCAAATCCAACTGTCAGTAGGAGAAAATTGTACCTTTACTACTGTAAAGCTATTTATTGGTTGAGTTTTATATTTTTAATACAAGCACTTTGCTGGCCTGCATTATACCTCAGTGAAAACGTATAAAACTAAAAGAAACAATTGACAGTGTCTCTACTTGGCTAGTCTCCTCCTCTACCCTGATGCCTGTTGAGCTTCTATGCTGAGCAGCTGTTTTTTGAGCCCCAGGACACTGGCTTCCTCCCAGAATTGCCTTCCGAATGTGGCTGCACTGATTCTGTGTCCTCTGGGAAGCAAGCTTCCCTTTCCTCTCCTGAGGCTCTCTGTCTCCTTCCTTCAAGAAGCTGTGATTGTGTAGGAGGTGCTTCCAGAGCCCCTTGCAGGACAGAAGAAACACAAACCCTGTGCTGGCTCTCCACATCACATCCTGTGCTGCGTATGATGTCCTATGCATCTCTATATGTGTCGCAGACATCGTGTTGTATTTGTGTCTATTTCATGTGTTTCCAAAATTTTCCAGCTAAAATACCATCACCTATGTGTCTGAGACAATAACAGACATAGGCACATGCCCATATAGCTCTTGAATCCTATGCACATCATATTTCTGTAAACACATTTCTATTACTCCCATGCCTTAGGGTGATTGCTTTCCTATATGATATTTCAGAATATACTTTTAATTAAAATGAAAGAAAACAGGTTTTTTTTCCTTGTTTTATTTCATTTGGGGATCAGGAATTTTCTTTCTCTTGTTCTTCCTTCCTTACTATATTTCTCTGTAAAAGAGAAGTTCTTCCATTTTACCAATAAGTCATGATAAAGCTCACATGAGAAGCCCCTTCCCCCTGTGATTGCTTTTAAGTTTACTTTGCTGACACCTACTGGATAAGATCTTTCATACAAATATGCAACAAAGGCAGGGCATAACAATCTTCTTCCAGCTGTGATGGACCAATGTTTGTAAGATGAAATGAACTAGATTGGTTAGATTTAGTTTGTTTGTATTATCTGAATAGACTGATTTCCTTTCTTCTTTCCTTCTTTTCTTTCTTTATAAGAGTGAAAATTTAAGGTTCCCACATTTCAATATCTTTGGCTTGAAAACAACATTATTAGCTTTTCTCTAGTCCATTAATGGATGAGAAAATTGGTGTATACTTAACAGGCTGCATCATGCTGTCATCTTCCTGCTGACAGATCTCCCAGTTCAACAAAGCAGATGAGATTAAAAATATTATGTAAATGAATGAGCTGGCTTCTACCGAGAAGTTAATGTGCTCTCCTCAGTTACTGAGAAAAGTGATTCTAACCCCAGCCAGGCACTTACAAGCCTCAGGAAGCCCAAAACTTGAAAGAGGCTTGGGTAATGTTTAGTAGAGGTGATGGCCTTATGACTTATGTGTAACGTTGAGTAGAGGTGATGGTATTATTGCTTAGTTGTAACATTAATTGTAACTGGGATCCCACAGATACTGTATGCCTCTGATGGAAGCTAACATCTATCAATCTCAAGCTCTTCATTCTTAGGCTGTACAAAGAAAGGTTCTGATAATGAGAATGTCATATGCCCAAGTAAGTTCTAATTTTATAACCTAAACCATTGCCCAATAATTCATTCAGTTGTCACTACATCCTTGGTCTTTAAGTGGTGACCTAAGTATTTCCATCACAATAGAAATTCCTGGAATTACATGAGGGATGAATATCAGTTGTTATTTAACTCATGGGCTTTTTGTTTCTCTCATATGCTGTTCTCTCTCTCTCTCTCTCTCTCTCTCTCTCTCTCTCTCTCTCTCTCTCTCTCT
>NC_034600.1:73087588-73127202 GCF_900095145.1 Mus pahari | reverse complement strand
TAGATAGATAGATAGATAGATAGATAGATAGATGATAGATAGATAGATAGATAGATGATAGATAGATAGATAGATAGATAGATAGATAGATAGATAGAAGATAGGCAGAGATGTATATATGTGTATGCAGTTTTATTGCTATTAATATACTTATCTCCTGAATTCAGTTTCCCCTTTCCCTTCCTCCCAGTCCTTCCCTTTCGTGTCCCCTCCTCCCCATCCACACCTCCTCCCTTTATTCTCAGAAAAAAAGAAGGAGGCCAACCAGGAAAAAAAGAATATCAGCCAGCCTTGGCACAGCAAGTCGCAGTAAGTGCTTATTCTACTGAGGCTAGACAAGGCAGTCCACTTAGGGGAAAGAGATCCAAAGGCAGGCAATGAAGTCAAAGACAGCCCCTGCTCTTGCTTTTGGAATCCTACGTGAAGCCTTAGCTGCACAACTGCTACGTGTGGGCAGAGAGCTTCCATCTGTTCCATGCATACTCTCTGGTAGGAAATTCAGTCTTTATGAGCCCCTATGGACCCATGTTTGCTGACTCTGTAGATTTTCCTGTAATGACCTTGACCCCTCTGGCTCCCTCTATCCTTCATACCCTTCTCCTATAAGATCCCTTAATCTCCAGTTAGTGTTTGCCTATGGGTCTCTGCGTCAGTTTCCATCAGTGGTTGGATGAAGCTGCTCTGTTATGCTAGGATCCTGTATGAAAATACAGCAGAATATCATTAATAGTGCCAGGGGTATGCTACCTCTCATGGCATAGGGCTCAAGTTGGACCAGTGATTGCTTGGCCTTTCCCTCAAATTCTGCTCCATCTTTTACCCTCCTACACCTTGTAAGCAGGACAATTTGTAGGTCTAAGGTTTTGTTGGCTATGTTGGTGCCCCAATCCCTCTATAGGAAGTCTTGCCTAGTTACAGGAGATGGCCAGTTTGGGCTCCATATCTGCCACTGCTAGGATCAACTCACAGTTTTTACTAATGGCAGAGCACATGAGCTGGTGAGAGAGTTGGAAAAAATACATGGAAATTAAATAATATTTTATAAATTACACAAATACTTATTATATACATGTATAATTTATTGCTGAAAATTATCCAATATGTAGCAATTTCTTTATATAGTGTCTATAGCTCCTGGGCTCTGAAATCATACACAGTTTGGCTAGAACCTATTTCCAGGTTCCATAAAACTAAAATAAATATCCTGCCTCAGGCTGTAGTATTATTGACCTCACTGAGGTTCAACTTGGGGAGCGTCAGTGTCCAAGTTCTCTTGGGTTGCCAGACTCATTTTTGCACTGCTCAGAACAGGGTCTTCTTTCTGAGAGTTGTGAACCCATCAGAGATTGACACAACACCCAACAGTATGAAGTCCCTACCCCATGAACATCCCAGCATGGCACTCCTGCCCCATGAGCATCCCTGCATGGCATTCCTGCCCCATGAGCATGCCAGCATGGCACTCCTGCCCCATGAGGATCCCAGCATGGCACTCCTGCCCCATGAGGATCCCAGCATAGCACTCCTGCTCCATGAGGATCCCAGCATGGCACTCCTGCCCCATGAGGATCCCAGCATGGCACTCCTGCTCCATGAGTATTCCAGGATGGCACTACTGCCCCATGAGCACCCCAGCATGGCACTATTGCCCCATGAGCATCCTAGCATGGCACTCCTGCCCCATGAGCATCCCTGCATTGTGCTCATCTCGTGCCATTCACCTCAGTCCAAGCCATCATGGAAGAGATTCTCAGTCTCGACAGTGTCCTGCCTTTGTAGACCACAACCATATTCTCGGATGCACATAACCACATAATGTCATTGCTAAACTCTACATAGGAGTACGTAGCAAATCACACTCCCATGAAAAACATGGGCTGGGGACAGTCAGGATCACCTTTGACACTTCCCTTGACAATATAGCTCCAGAAATACCAAACTCATTTTCATTTGAAAAACGTAATTTTGCCTTGGAAAGGCTATGTGCACATTAATTTAATTGACAACTTTTAAGTGAGCCTGGGTCCTTTCCAATAATGAAACAGTTCCAGTGAAAGGCCTGAGATCTGAGAAGGAGGATACTCCTGGCGAGCATCAAAAACTGCAGGAGAAGCTGAAGATGTAGTCAAAATGATGCAGTGTCTTACCAATGCCCTGCCATTTAATCCTTAGCCTACTGTAAAAACAATACTTCTTGAATGACATCTGCCCTTTGGGAACAGAATACGTTCACTCCAAACAGCAACTAATCTCAGCGAAATTACAGGAGAGTCAAAGAAGATAGAAATGGAGCTGGGGGGATGGATCAGTGACAGAGAGTGGTGTACATGCCTGTGACCCTAGGTTCTATCCTCACTACAGCGAATAGAAAAATCATAAAAGAATCAAATAGACATTTTACACAGGCCTTCCTGCCCGACAGCTATTTTAGATTTTTAAACCATACTTTCCAGAAACCGCAGTCAAAAATATTCATTGCTGAGGTTGTCACATCTTTCAACACCTATGTCAATAGCCTTGAGTGCGTTTTAAAAGCAGCACTCACTTGAAAAGTTGCCACAACAATCCAGTTGACACTCACAATCCTGTCGACTTATTTGCCCTCCATTAATTCTTGAAACCCGTGACCATGGATTTGAGCAGAACTACAAACAATGCTGAAACAAGCGTTAGGGATGTTTTATTAACATGAATAAGCAATGCCAAATCATTTCTTATATTTAGAGAGCTGGGCTTCGATGACACGTGAGAGACGTTTATGGATTTAAAGGTGAGTTGCAGCCAACTTAACATCAACTCATCAATGCAAGAACATTGCCAGTTTGATAATGAATGTTAGAGAGACAGATTTAACCTTCAAGGTAACCTTGCAAGCCACAGTATTACCCTTACATATAGATGAGGTAACTTAGGCAACTAGCCCAAGGTAGCTTTAAGTGGATAAAGGAATATATACATAGATTTATCCTTGGTTTTGAAACATTGTTGCATCAGGGTTCAGGAGAGGGGAGGTCACTAGGTAAGTTCCTGGATATTCGGATACACAGACTCTTGAGCCTGGCATGTACGAGACCCAGAAAACTGTTGATAGCTACTCTTACAGAAGCCTTTCCTACTTTCATGAAAGAGAAATCTTCCAATATGTTTCAGAAACATCATCCTATAGTTCACTTCTCCTTCCAGCTTTCCAGTTCATATTTTTTTTATCATAACTAAATTCTAGTCTATTCGTTACATCTTTCAGGCCACCTTTCTCACATGGGGATATGCATAGAGCCAGACCGGAAGAGGGCCTTTTTTATATATAATTATCCAGAGAAAGATACATTCATCTCAAGGTTCTGGAAACTGAAGATCCTATACTCCTGAATCAATTAAAGAAGAAGAAAGGCAGAACGGGGGAGAAGAGGAGTGGTAGAAGAGGGGAAGAGATAAAAGATGCACGCAGCACACATTTTAAGTAAATTAGTTGAGTCTTGGCATGATATTGGAGCCCCAAATTCCTTTGAATTGTGAGGTTTTTTTTTTTAAAAGGAGTTATAAATTTTAAAAAGCTGAGGTTGCTTAAGTGACTGTGCTCAACCTTGTGGGTTTTGAAAGTCCAGCCACATTAAAGGCAGAAAAGTGACCTACTGAGGGCAATCAAACTAAAATTCACTATGAAAACGAGTCATGAGTGTGCATTTTCCACTTCAGTGTGCCTTGTACATGATTTCTACTACAAATCCTCTCTTATTTCCCTCTATCAACCTTTATTGAAATCTATGAAGCTGAAAGAAACCTAAGGGTAAGACAGAGGCTATGCATTATCATTCAGAAAACATCTATGATCAAAGCAATGGAGAGCGCGTATTAGCATAAAATTCTCAGCAGAACATTCTGTGTTTACCAAAATGCATGCACGGTGATGTCAACTAATTTGTACTTAATCCATTGTTGGAATAATTTATTTATGAAAGTTAACTGGGATAGCATTGAAATCAGTGCAAGAATGGAGCAAAGCAGAGATGTAAATCGTTTAAATAAGAAATAAGACCTTCACTTCACACTTAAACCATGTTAGACCTGTGTGTCATCATCCCATAAGGAAAGGGAGTACCAAAGCTCCTGCCAACAAATGTCACCAACAGTGTAAAGGGTAGAGCCTTTATCATAGGGAATGGATTTATCTTGTACTGAGCAATTGCTACCTTCAAATACGCTCTATTTTGATTTCCCTACCTTTCGTAAATGCTCAAAAGGGATGCCAACATTTTCTACTCACTTTTCAGACTGGCTCGTTTCAGATGCCCTCACCTGCAGACAGACCACTCACTCTCCTAAGAATGGTGTTCAGTGAGAAGGAACTTGTGTGAGCAGCAGTTGTTCATGTCTGCCTGGGACTCAATGAGAGATTAATTTCTGCAGTCAGAGTTTAACAAAGTCCTGTACAGTACAGTTGAAGCCTCATCTGAAAACAATTTTGACTGGGAGAAATTGAAATAGCTCTCTATTCATAATTTCCCTCTAGCCATTTTTTTGTTCATAACATTTTGAAATTTGTTTTTTGTTTTATGTGTATGAGTATTCTACCTGCAAGTATATATGTGCACTGGATGCATACTTGGTGCTCAAGGATGTCAGAAGAGGGCATTTGATCCCTGGAACTGCAGCTACAGATGTCTATGAAATATGAATTGGGTTCTAGGACCCCAAAGTGGGTTCTCTGCTAGAGCAACCCACATAAGTGTTCCTAATGGCTGAGCCACCTCTCCAGCCCTTCTGGCCCAATACTTGTTTATTTAGAACAGAATCAGACAAGAGAGAATGACATTGCATTGGATCCTTGAATCTTGAAGGAAAGCTAGATGTACTGTCAATCATTGGGTTGGTGCTGAGTCACTGGAGTTAATATTGAAGTATCCCTTTGTCATTAGAGCAGGCCAGCCCCTCTGTCCACTTGCCTACACTGAGCAGAGAAGCCAGGCCCACTCTTTTATAGGCCTTCTCCTCTCCTGTTCAATAGAATGTCTTTCCTTCCAAATTCCATGTTGGGAGAATTTTTCAGCTTCCTTTCCTCACATTCTATGGTTTCTTCACCCCAGGTAGCTACATTACCATGTGGGTCATTTCAGGATGGCCCAAGCCCACACTTCTATCATGAGAAATAACATAGTAGCCACACACATAACATTGAAATCTCAGCTTTACATCTGTTAAACAACTGACCTCAGAAAGT
The DNA here is from genome assembly GCF_900095145.1 of Mus pahari. Classification (NCBI taxonomy): domain Eukaryota; kingdom Metazoa; phylum Chordata; class Mammalia; order Rodentia; family Muridae; genus Mus; species Mus pahari. The sequence goes on along the minus strand of NC_034600.1, from coordinate 73,121,984 downwards.
CCTAAATATATACACAATAGAGAATTTTTAAATCTAATATTATATAAAATCACAAAGTGTAAGGTTAAGGGGGTCCTGCATCTGCTCTGCCACAGGGATCAGCCACTCAGGGACATAAGACCTGGGAAGTTTAACTGTGCTTACCCAAAGCTGTCAGCTGGGCAGGTGTCTGGGCCATAGGGAAGCTGTGGGATACCCCTCCAGGGGGTGTGGAAGCACTGCCTGAGGTGCAGGACAGCTGGAGCTGACTTGTGGATCCCTAGGCCTGCAAGGAGGCCAGGACTATGTGGTTCTCGGGCTCTTGGACACCCAGATGCCACTGGGAGCTGTGGAAGAGCTGAGAACAGAGTGGGGGAAGAGCTGAGAACAGAATGAGGGCTTTCATTCTGGATCTAGCCCGGGACCAGGGGGAAAAAGAGGGGTAGCTCCGGCTAGTCCCACAGGGGGAATTCTTTGCCTTGTCAGCAGTCCTCTCAGGCTTGGCTTGCCTTGGTGGCAGCTGTGACTGGGAGCACAGAGAGGCCTTCTATAGGAGATTAGACAGTAGCTGTAAGAGAAGGTCTTTTCCATGGCTCACCATGGTGGATCCTGATGAAAAGAGACAGTCCAGGGTTTTAAGGCATTTATTGTCATGGCGGAAAGTGGATGAGTAAAACCATACCCTACTTCTCAGGTCGAGTCTGAGGTTAAATACCTTTTGCAGGGAGGAGTGTCTGAGCAGGAGAGTTTATTGGCTAAGCCTCTATGCTTTTAGGTACATCATTAAAATGGAGATCTGTCTCGAGACTGCATGACCACAGGTCATGTCCTCTTCCTGTGAAGGGGCTTGAGGCATTGTGACTGGTCACAAATCTATGGAGGGCTACAGCCAGTGACAGGAGCCTACCTTGTCTGGGAATCAGGTGAAATGCGAATGCTTCCTTCAGGGTGACTGGGGTTTCTATCCTTAGCTCAACAAGGAACCAGGCTGTCATTCAGGGACTGAACTGGCTAGTTTTGAGTCAACTTGACACAGCTGGAGTTATCACAGAGAAAGGAGCTTTAGTTGAGGAAATGCCTACATGGGATCCAGCTGTAAGGTATTTTCTCAATTAGTGAACAAGGGGGAAAGGCCCCTTGTGGGTGGGACCATCTCTGGGCTGGTAGTCTTGGATTCTATAAGAGAGCAGGCTGAGCAAGCCAGTGGAGGCAAGCCAGTAAAGAACATCCCTCCATGGCCTCTGCATCAGCTCCTGCTTCCTGACCTGCTTGAGTTCCAGTCCTGCATCCTTTGGTGATCAACAGCAGTATGGAAATGTAAGCCGAATAAACCCTTTCCTCCCCTACTTGCATCTTGGTCATGATGTTTGTGCAGGAATAGAAACCCTGACTAAGACAGGGTCCTACAACAAAACATCAGTGTTATGCACAGCTTCAGTGGAAGGTCAGGTCAGCATCTCAGGATTCTCTTTTTCGAAGCACTCCGAGTATTTTCCACTGTGGTGCCTCTCACTGCAACCCCTGGCTCAATATCTCCCTCCCATCAGGTACTTGCTCGTTCATCAAGGCACTATTTCGCTCATATGATGAATATCAAAAGATAAGTTGAGTTACCTCTCAGCAAATCCTGGACTCGGCAAAAATAGGTGTTCTCTTTGGGATGTGAAACACTCAGTGACAATTTAAATACATTGCAGCAACTCTAGGCCAGTGGTTCTCAACCTTCCTAACTCTACAACTCTTCAGTTCAGTTCCCCATGTTGTGGTGACCCCTTCCCAACCATAGAATTATTTCATTGCTACTTCCTAATTGTTATGAATCATAATATAAATATCTGGCATTCAGGCTATCTGATCTGTAATCCCTGGGAGAATGTCACTCGACTCCCAAAGGGGTTGCGACCCACAGGTTGAGAATTGATGCTCTAGACAACAATTAAGCAATTATTAATGGAGTTTGTGATAGAAGATTCTTAAATACCATGACTGAATAAGACACCTCAGCCAATAAGAATCTGGCCTGGTTAGCCTATACATACTTATGGAAGCAGGCTCTTAGCTTTCAAATCTGTCATTGCAGGACCCTAGTTCACCCTCAATATTCTCACCTATTTATAACTGCTTGGACCTCACTGTTGCATGTCACTTTGTCTCCATATAAAAGAATATTTCTTTGTCCCTTAACTGAACTCTCAGATCAATTGGCCCCCCAACAGCTCTACCTTCATTGCCATTTTAGCCTCTGAACATAATTGCCATGGGTATTTTAGCCATGTTCCTCTACAACACAAGACTATGAACCTCTTAGAAGAAGGGACCAATATTCTATCCTGCCAAACATGGCAAATGGTCTCTGTGTAATGTCAATTTGAGAGATATATTTAAGAATTGGTTATGAGAGAAAGCAGCTGACTTTGTTTGGTAAATCAGCTATAAGCCATTTCTTTTTAGAAAGAAGGATTAAGGATAATAAATAATCTACTTGAATTCAAAACAAATTCAAGACACTTTGGGGGAAAGAATAAAAGCAAAAGAGGGGAACAGAAAGCTCTATGGAACAGAGATGGCCAGCTGCACTATGGGGAGGCTGGGGGAGAGCAAGAGATAATCAGTAAAAATGCCACAGGCAGCCAGACGTTCTGGAACAGCTAGACCCGATGTGTCCACAACTTAAATGGTGTAAATTATTTGATAAAAACATACACACACCTAAATCTTAGTTAGCCAAAGCAAATAGAGAAACATATTTGAAGTCATCTTGTAAATGTTGGTAGGAATGGTGAAGGTTTGTAGCATTTGAACCACAGTCTACTCTTATTTCATCCTGGCCTCCTGGTCTGTGTTATAAAATCTCTGCACCATGACTGGGACATCCCCTGCCTATAAATCCTTGTTGGAACATTCCTTGCCTATAAATCTTTGCTAGGATAACCCTTGTACTGTTGAATTTGGTCACTGTTTCTGCTCAGAGAAAGAGACAGACCAGAATACAGGCCGTTGACAAAGAACTCCACAGCCCTCCTTGAGAGAACTAACTTTATCTGAAACCCAATAGGAAGCACTCCGTGAGTCTAAAGCCATGTTAGCAATTAAGAGGGACAAGGAGCTCTCTGGTGTTAGTAACATATGAGACCCCAAAACCTGGAGTCTGCACATAGACTCAAGTGATGCTATGTGACTCTGCCCTCAAGTGATTTCTGATCGGTAAATAAAGATGTCACCAGCCAATAGCTGGGCAAAAGAGACATAGGTGGTGTTTAGGGTTCTTGGACTTGAGGTCAGAGAAAGACCAGAAAGGAAGAAGAAGATGAAAGAGGAAGGAGAAGCGGCCATGGGTTAGGTGAGGTCATGAAAATATGGCCCTGAGGGCTAGCCAATTGGAGTTAAGAGCAGCCCAGATGAAATTAGTAAGTAATAGCTCGGAGTTATTGGTAGGAGAGTAGATTCTAATAGCATAGAAGGTAGACATCTGCCCAGATCTAGGGATAATTGATAAATGATTAGTGCTTATTGTAAATATAAAGGTTGTGTGTGTGTGTGTTTTATCTGGGAACTAAATAGTCAAAATCAGGTTAGAAACCCCAGATTGGGATTAAAAATTTCTACAACACTACCCAGCCAGCTGTGTACATAAGGTTGTGGATTTACATACCAGCTCTATTTTCTGTCGCCACTTTTGATGTTGCCACTTTTGTCTACCTGAAAAGTGGTGACTTAATAACATGGAGGCCCTATCATGTCTGCTCTAATGTGCACATAAGAAGGGATTCTTACACTGGCAAAGCAAGAAGAGAAGGTGAGATGCTGTCAAAAATCTCCCTCTGAGGCAGCAGGAGGTGTCACTGTTTCTGCTCAGAGAATGAGACAGACCAGAATATAAGCCATTGACAAAGAACTCCACAGCTCTCCTTTTGAGAACTGACTATCTGAAACACAATAGGAAGCACTTCATGAGTCTAAAGCCACACAGAGAGCAGAGTTAGCAATTAAGGAGGACAAGGAGCTCTGGTGTTAGTAACACATGAAATAGAAGGGCAGTGGCTTTTACAGAGGGATTTGGAGAAGGCATAGTCATCCAGAAGCCACAGGAAGACTATGTAAGAACAGACTCAAGAACAATCTGAGCAGGGTGGACGCATTGCATTCTGATGGCCATGTGTCCAGTTACACACAGGGTGCCAGAAAGTCATAGACATTTCCCTGGCTTGAGGGGCTTTGTAGTCATATCTAATAAAACAAAAATTGCAAATTTAGCTATTCTTCCTTTTCATCAGTTTCTAGAAAATGGTTATTTAAACACACACACACACACACACACACACACACACACACACACACACACACACATATTTTCCTAAAGGTCTGTAGGATTATATACAATTCAAAAATCATATCTCTTTTTTTTATTCTTTCATACATTTTATCCTGACTTCAGTTTCCCCTCCCTCAACTATTCCCAGTACACACACACACACACACACACACACACACACACACCTCCTCCTCCCTCAGATCCACTTCTCCTACATTTTCCTTCAGTTGAGTAGGCATCCCAGGGAATATCAATCAAAAAAGGAAAAATTATACCTCTTTAAGAAATAACTAGAGATGAAAGTTTTCAAGCTGTGATCCATGACTGAATGAAAAATAAAATATTGAAACTATTAGATCAGCCTCTAAGTCATCCATCAACCACTGATAAATGATGGAAGTCTCACTACTGAGGTCCAAGGGGCATCCTTTGGCTGGGAAGTGGCTTATATTGGCTGAGGAGCTAAACCAACATGCTAAACTAGGAGGCAAACAGAAGAGAAACAAACTAAGTGGAGACACTGGAGGTTACATGGTGCCAGAATAAACACTGATTCAGCCACATCTGCAATCAAATAAGTAACATGTCTTAGTTAGGGTTTTACTGCTATGAACAGACACCATGACCAAGGCAAGTCTTATAAAGGACAACATTTAATTGGGGCTGGCTTACAGGTTCAGGGGTTCAGTCCATTATCATCAAGGTGGGGGTATGGCAATATCCAGACAGGTATGGTACAGGAGAAGCTGAGAGTTCTAGATCTTCATCTGAAGGCTACTAGCAGAATACTGGGTTCTAGGCAGCTAGGATGAGCTCACACTCACAGTGATACATCTACTCCAACAGGGCCACACTTTCTAATACTGCTACTCCCTGGGCTGAGCATATACAAACAATCACATAACAGAAAAAAATAAGAGACATAAGCCCATGGGAAATGGGCAACACAAATCCAGAGAAAATAAATTAATTTTTAGGGGACCAAATGGTGATCGTACCATTGATCATGAAATAGATGGTGTTATTAAAGAGACAGAGATGATAAAAGTGAATCTTTTAGATATCCATAAGTTGTAAAGTACAGCACTGAAATTACTAAAGTATGAACATCAGTCAGTTTTGTCTTAAATAACATAGCAAAATGAGTGTCTTAAACAACAGGGTTTTATAGTCTCACATTCCTTAAAACTAAAAGACCAGAATAGTGACATCATTGGTATCCTTTACTCCTGGCACTCATGGAAGAAGAATATCTCTCCCATACTGCATTTTTAGATGCTAATAGCTTGCTGTCAATCTATAATATTCTTGACTTGTACTAAGTCATCTCAGTGACTTCCGTCATCTTCATATGCCATCCTCCTTGTGTGAACATGGGCCAAAATCTCCCCATAAATAAGGACACCCATTGTAGTTAATTAAATGTCCACTTTACACTAAGATGACCTCATCATACCTAACTGTTTTAACGTTTTTACTCTTTGAAAATTCCATCTGTGTGCTACATATTGTGATCATTTCCACTCATGAGTCTCTTCCTCCTATATCTCTCATAAAAACCACCTCCCTCCCAACTTCAGAAACCAGTGGGTCCAATTGTGCTGCCCAGATGGGCATCTTTGTGATGACCAACCTGCAAGTGGCTGCATCCCCAGAGAAAAGTAACTCCCCTTTCCTACAAACCCAATATCTTCCAATGGCTCCTTGTCTGAGATAGGGCCTTGGGGGTCCCCTCTGCCCCATCTATGCTAGAGTTTAAACTGCCTTAATCTTGTGAAGGTCATTTTCACTTGATCACAGCTACTGTGAGTTCCTGAGTGCAATGGCCATATCACATCCAGAAGACAGCATTTCACAGTATATCTTAGCAATCCTATCTCAACATAAGATCACATTGTGTGGCATAGTGTTATTGGCGGTCTGCATTTGAGGCAGTGTCTCTAGGTTCTATTGAAAAATAAAATAAAAGCCCATACATATTGCAAAGTAAGGAGATTTTATTTAAAACAAAGCAATATGTTAGACCAATGGGCCACAAGACAATATCCAGTGGCCTGGGGCTACTTCAATGGGGTCTAAAGGAAGAAGGGGATCATTACTAAGGGGGTATGTAGTTTGGATGATTCTATATTTTTATTAATAACTCAAATCATATAGTTTTTTCTACTGTTCATGTTTCTTTCCATAATGCTTCTGATTTTAATAATAAAATATAGACATAAGATGGTAAGTAGGACACATTCCCTAAAAGTTCATGAAAGGACACAGTTTTGCCTGATTGTGCATACACATTGTACATGCACACAAACCAATCCAGGCCAGACTGGTCTTTTAAGTCTCAACCTGGGCAGGAGGAAAGTAAGGCTCATAGAATCATTCAGTTTGGTGGTTGTCAGGGGGAAGAGCAATTGTTGCGAGTAGGGCACACAGGTAGTTGAATGTGAGCATTCTAGGTTGGTAACAGGTTGGTACATTTTTGGAGAGAAGTATATTCACACAGTACAGGCAGGCAGAGAACCTAAGTGGTCAGGCTGCGCCAGGTGTACCTAGCCTAAACCAAGTGGAGTCCTTAGCTGCTGAGCTATTTTCCACGCCTGCCTACCACAGAAGGGCTTTTAGAGATGGATTTGGGAGTGGTGTAGTGAAGCACATCATAGAGTATAAATACAGATTTAATTGGCAGAAGAAAACAAATGTAGAATTTTTAAAAAATCAAATGTGGTAAACGGTAGATCATTAAAAGAAAATATATAGGCAGAAGTTGGACTTTAAAGCTGACCTACACTGGATATGGGATCTAAATAACAGAGAAGCAAAGAGCATTTATAAAAAAATGAACAGAGCCCCAAAGGACTTTAAAACGTGATTTTGAAACCCAACATGCCCACTGTGGACATAGTGAATGAAAATCATTCTTCAAAGAACCTTAAAAGAAGTATTGTCTGAAAACTAGTACAGATCGAAGGGCTTGGGGTGAAAAAGAAAGGAACAATTATGAAACAAGTGAGAAATGGGAAAATTAATAAAGTAGAAAAATGGCAAGAAATGTGTGGTGGTAATGTCTGTTCCATTTTAGATTTTATGTGTTGTTACTTAATTTCGTCACTATATCAGCTGTTCAAAAAAATACGTTATACTCCACAGTCCTAGGTGGTTAGTGCTGAGGGAAATGAAGGAAAGAAATCACTAAGATGGAGAAGAAAAGCCATGAACATAAAGAACGAAGTAGAAGAAAGATCAAGAAAGCAGAGCTATAGCTGACTGAGCAGGAAGTAGTCAGAAGTTTCCTAATAAACTGACAAACGTGTTGGCCTTCACAACAAAGATTTCAGCAAATCTTAATTGAATCTTCAAGGACAATGAAAATCCAGGCACATTGATTTTGATTATAATTGTTATAAGTTCAAAAATAGAAGAGGCAGTAATTATCTAAGTGGCACTGGAAGCTTAAGGAGACAAGGAGGAACTTAGTGATAATCACCACTTATCCTCAACTCATGCCTAAGAAATGAATTTTAGAGCATGAGGCTATGTGTTCCAATCTTGCTTCAGATAATTGGATTGTCTGATTTCCTTTGAAATGTACTTAATTCACATTATATTTTTGCATACCTATAAGAACAGCATTAAATCAAATCTGCAACTGTCTTTCCTCCATAATGTCATTCCCCATCTTTCAATATGAATCTTCACCAATAGGAAAGACCTACACATGGTAGGGCTGCAGGTATATCTCACAATATATCTAAGCTTCAAGTGTATCCAAATAGCAAGCCGTTCCAGAATGGTAGACTACCATGTGTATGATCACAAGGCTCTATAAAGGCTGTGCACTGATACTGTTCAAAATGAATCCTTTTGCACCAATGATAAGAAACTTACAACAAAAGTCCTGTCCATGTTAGGTCTGAAGTCATTTGGGGCTGGTACATTAATATATGCTAACACAAGAATGAGCTGAACACATAGGTTTTATTTCAGTGTTTGATGGGAATGGCATTGAGTCGGTTATGATGTTACAGGCTTGTACTTGCAACTGCCCTTGCACCCTTGTCAGACCAGACGAACATCCCTTTTTATTCTGAGAAGCTCTAACAATATTATCATCCTCTGCTGTGGGGTAGAAGATGGTTTATAAGGAGCTAATGAGCAACCTGTGTCTGAGACCCAGAAACCCAGAACACAGTAGAGCATAGCCCTGTAATCTTTTGCCAACCTGAAGGTCAAGGAGCACTGCAGATGTTTGTCTCCAAGTTGAGTTTCAGAATAAATAGATAAAGACTGATTAAGATTAGTACGCAGAGCACCCGGCTGAATCTGGTACATCAATAAATGAACAGAAATTCCTCAGCCAAGAATTTTACACCTTTTTTTTTCGACTCTTGACTTTGGCCCCTGTCCAAGTGAATATTTTTGAGCTACAGTTTTCTTACATGTAAAATGAATATAACTGTTAACAAATGAGGTTGCTCTGGAAAATATGACATGATGGGTATACATCAAATTTGCAAATGTGAGAATTTTACTTCTGCCATCCCATCTTATAAAGAAGGTCAAAAATAAAATCTTTGAAAATGAAGGATTTGCTTTTTTGGTAAGTTTTTGAAAGGAGAGGTGCTGGCACCTGTAAAAAGCTCAGTGTGAAGAATCGGTGGTTTTCCTTTAGAGTAAAAGGTAGATTGAGATGAAAACTTTTAATGTTCAAAGAGACATAATGAGACTATCTATCTCATAGGAATGTTATGCCTGAAAGCAAGTCCTAGGAAATTATTAAATTAAGTCCATGGTCAGATGGTCATTGAAAGACAGACAAATCACAGAACTCTTGTGGCCACTTGCACACACAGTGAGTTGTGGCACAAACAGAGAGTTGTCTCTTAAAAGACAGAACCCACTCGTCAAAATTCTTGTCTATATGGGTGAAAAGAAGACAAGTGGCAAGAGTTACACTTGTTTTAGAATTCTAATCCCATAAAGAACCACCAAACCCAGACACTATGGGAAATGCCAACAAGAGCCTGCTGACAGGAGCCTGATATAGCTGTCTCCTGAGGGGCTCTGCCAGTGCCTGGCAAATACAGAAGTGGAGGCTCACAGTCATCCATTGGATGGAGCACAGGGTCCCCAGTGAAGGAGTCAGAGAAAGTACCCAAGGAGCTAAAGGAGTCTAAAGCCCCATAGGAGGAGCAACAATATGAACTAACCACTACCCCCAGAGCTCCTTGGAACTAAACCATCAATCAAAGAAAACACGTGGTGGAACTTGTGGCTCTAGTTGCATATGTAGACAAGGATGGCCTAGTCAGTCATCAATGAGAGAGGAGAGGCTCTTAGTCCTGTGAAGGCTGTACGACCTGGTGTATGGGAATGCCAGGACCAGGAATGGGAGTGGGTAGGTTGGGGATCAGGGGGAGATGGGAGGGGATAGTGAATTTTCAGAGGGGAAACTAGGAAAAGGGATAACATTTGAAATGTAAATAAAGAAAATATCTAATAAAAAGTGTTATGCATCGTAAAAGTCATTTCATTAACCTAAATTCAAGCAATCAACTGACCGCTTTAGCAGAGACATTAATGAGGATGGGCATGATATAGAAATGCTGGTTTGGGGAGAGCCCTATAGGATTGGTAATGAACAACTGAACAGCTAGGTGAAGCTTACAGTAAACTGAAAACACATGGGACCTATGGGAGACAGTAAAGGCCAGACTATGTGCTGCCTGGTGAATAATGTTATCATTTGCCACGGGAAAAGGCAGAACACCATGGATAGCTAAAAGTACAATCTAGAAAGATGTGGATTCTGAACCCATGTGGTGCTAATCGCACATTGCTGCAGGCTAGACTCCCCCTGGAGAAATCAGGGTCCCAGTTCTCAGTTGGGCAAGGAGTTGGCAAATGATAAACATCTTTAAACCCAAACTCAAAGCACTATGACCTGAAAATACCTACACTATTCAACAGTGAGATTTAAATAAAAGTTCCTACTGCAAAGGGTTCTCTCAGTATGGAATGTTCTCACCATGCAGTGGGGACCTTGGTAAAACACATTCTGATGGAGGAGATGCCATTGAGATCCCAGTGCTCTGCAATTCTAACCAAATCATCAGTAACTTCAGTGCTATTGGTTCTCAAATCAACTCTTCAACAACAGAAAGTTCAAAACTTACCTTAGTCCTGGCATAATGTAAATTATCAATAAATACAAGCTATACATTGATCATTACTAATAGATATAGCCCCAAATCCAAGAACACCACGTTAGCCTCTTTCTTTTAAATTTTGGGATATTCTTTGACTCTCTAGTGATCCACAAGTCTAGTATCTATCAAAAAAAAAATTGTCTGTGGTAAAACAATACTACCATTGCAGAATATTGAATAAGGGCTACCCAAAGCTATTATGTCTTAAATCCCACAGACCTGCTGTTTGTAAGGAAAAGTGATATGTTCAGACATGATTGCCTCTAAAGTTTTAAGATTAGATCATCCGGGATTATCTAGGATGACACCAAATAACATCACAATGTCAGTAGGTGATAAAGACAGAAGGAGGTTAGGCATAGACACAGGAGGAAGGGTGATAGGGGCACCGCTAGCAGCTGCCACACGCCAGGAGAGGCTGACAGGGTCCGCCTGTGTTAGGTTAGGAGAGAGACAAGAGAGGAGACTAAATCAAATAAAATCATCCTTCAGGGAAGAGATTTGTTAAGACCAGAGCAAGCAATATAGCAGGAATCTGAAGTAAGAATCTTCAGTCCAATGAAGCAGTGTCTGTTCTAGAAGGTTCACAAGGGAAGTAGAATCCCTGCATTGCAAAGAGGCAGACTTATTTAATACATAGCTAGATTAATATCATACAAAGAAATACCAGGCCGAACATTACTGGGAATAAAGCAGAACATGTTATTCAATAGCCAAGGATTGAATTCATCATGAATATGTGATGGTTAACGTGCACATCCCAGACAACAGCTTCTACAAAACACACAGAGTTATTACGCTGTCTCCAGCGCAGCCCTGGGACAACTCAGGAGCTTTCTAGAAATGCAAAGTCACAAGCTCACTCCCACCTTAAGAATAAGGTCAGATAAGTTTTGAATCCAAGTTTATAACAAGACGCCCATGTGACTTGAGTGCTGGATAAAGGCCAAAGACCCTGAAACAGTGCATTGTGCTATACATTCTAACAAAAGCATGGCACATTCTGTCACAGCAGTTTAAAAGAGAGAGTCAATTCCATGGTTTTATAAAGTAACAGAATTCAGCAAAAAAAAAAAAAAAAAAAAAAAAAAAAAAATTAAAAAAGAAAAGAAAAGAAAATACACAGTAATGTAGATTTGGGAAATACATAAAATAGATTATCTTTAAAAATAAACTTTTAATTATTTCCTTTTGTTTTATTCTTTATTCCTTTTTTTTACAGCCCAGTCATCATCCCCCTCCTGATCCACCCCCACCATTCCCCATCCCATACTTCCTCTCCCCACCCTCACCCTCATCTCCAAGAGGATGCTCCCACCCCTACACCCCCCACCTCACTAGACCTCCCCACTCTCTGGGGTCTCAGGTCTCTCGAGGGGAAAGTGCATCTTCTCTCACTGAGGCCAGACCCAGCAGTCCTCTACTGTTAATGTGTTGGTGGCCTCATATCAGCTGGTGCATGCTTCATGGTTGGTGGCTCAGTGTTTGAGAGATCTCGGGGTCCAGGTTAGTTGAGACTGCTGGTCTTCCCATGGGGTTGCCCTCCTCCTCAACTTCTTCCAGCTTTTCCCCAATTCAACCACAGGGGTTCCCGGCTTCTGACCATAGGTTGGGTGTTAATATCTGCATCTGACCCTGTTTCAGCTGCTTGTTAATTATTTCTAATTGTGCTTGTGTGTATGCTCACATTAGTGTAGGTGCTTGGACAGGCCAGAAGAGGGTGCCAGGTTCCCTGGAACTGGATTAGCAAGTAGTTGTGAGTCACCTGATGGGGTACAGAAAGCTAAACTTAGGTAAGTCTCCTGCAAAAGTAGTCTATACTCCTAACCACTAAGCCATATCTCCAGCCCCAAAGATTATTTATAGAAGATTCCCAACATTACTCTCCAAAGTGTAAGTTTTGCCATAGAAATCCCTTTCAGCTATGTGATCGGCCTAGGTTTTACAACCACAAAGCTGTGTCAGTGGCTGCACTGGTACTTGGCTTTGAACATGCATTCAATGTCAAAATCAAGGCTTTGATTATGGCATTTTCGTACATCCCCATAAAGTGCCTTAAGGAGATTCACCCACCCCCCACCCAGCTCTCAAATAATCCCCTTTTAATTGATCAACTACTATCATGATATCCTAAATTTCAATTCAGCTGGGATAAAATAAAACAATTCCCAGAAATCCTATGAGAGTAAAATTTAGAATCAAAAGGAAAATATCTAGTTTCTCCATATCAGAGAAAACAATATTTAGCTTTGTAATTCTAGCTTACATTGCTTATGCCATATGTTTATGTGAGTGTCCTTGGTTATTCTTTGAGGCTGAATAATACCCCATTGTGTGTATGCTATGTTTTCTTTACTCACTGATGAACGCCTAAGCTGATTCTGTACATGCTATCATCTATTGACAATATAGCAGCAATAAAAGTAGACATCTCTAGTATATGCTGACTTGGATTCATAGACCCAGGTGTGGGCGGCATGATCATGTGATAGTTTCAGATGCTTAAGGACATTCCACACTGGTTTCCAAAATGGCTGAACTAACTCATATCCCACAATGCTATGCTCTCAGTATCCTCGCCAGCACTTGTTGTTTTCTTGATAAAAGCTATAATGACTAGGATGAGTCTCAGTCACCATACAGTTTTGATGATATTTATTTCAATTCCCTTAGTGGCTAAAGACGATGAACATTTCTATGTATTTATTGGCTGCTTGTCTTTTTTAAGAACTGTCCAGTTCATTTACACATTTTTTCTGATATGATACCTTATTTTTTACTTTGCTATAAAATATTAGCATCTTCTTAATACAGACCTGGTCAGCTGAGCAGCTAGCAGATTTCCCTCCCTCTGTGGGTTATTTTTCTTTGCTGTACAGTATATTGTTCATCTTGTATGATCTCATTTGTCATGTTGCCATTTTCTGTTGACTTTGTGGTTTGGGTTATGAGCCTAGCCTTAATGACTGAGCCATCTCTCCAGCCCAGTTGCTATGGTTCTGTGGTATAATTTGAAATTTCGAATTCAGACACTGTGGTATGTACAGCATTGCTTTTTTTTTCCCAGGATAACTTTAGTTATTTATAGTCTTTTGGATTCCCAACTAGATTTTAAAGTTTTTTTTTTCTGAGAATGTTTAGAATTTTGATGATTGTTGTAAAGCCACAGATACCCTGGTTAATGTAGACTTTTTCACAATATTAACTCTGCTACTCCATTAACATGGAGGTGGGATCTTTCTGCCTTCTAGCGTCTTCTTTCATTTCTTTCTAACATGGATTGAAGTCTGCCTTGTCAGATCTAAGAAAGGCTAAGGTTACTCCAATTTCCTTCCAGATTTGGTTGGTATTTTGTGTTTCATCTTTCCATCTTCAGTCTCTGTGTGTCTTTACAAGAGAAATGTGTTCCTTGCAGATAGAGACAGATGTTGTCTTTAATGCAATCATGTAGTCCATGTCACTTATTGACAAATAAAGATTATTTACATGTAGAGTTATCACTGTGAGTTGTTGAGTCCTATGATTTTGTCATTTAGCTGGTCGGTTTGATAATAGTGTGTTTTGTTCTTTGTCTTACCCACCCTTGGGTTTTCCAGTCCACTGAGTTGAACATGCTTCTTTCATAACTCGCAGCTGTTCGGATATTCACCTCATGAGATTTACTCTTCTGAGTTCTTCTGTTTTTGGATCCCATTTCATCCGCTCTGTGCATAAGAATCCTTTAAATGCTTCCTACAATAACTGGCTAAATAATCCAGGATCATGAGCCATTTTATCTTGGAAGATTTTATTTCTCAAACAATTTTAAAGGATAGCTTTCTGCTCCTTGATTGGCAGTTACTTATCCTCATAGACTGAATACATCTTTTTCTGGCTTTGGTTATTTCTGCTGAGAAGTCAGGAAATATCCAGATAAGTTCTCACATAAAGACGAATTATGGCTTTTAATTGATGTTTTAGTTTGGTTTGGGTTTTCTTTGTTTGTTTGTTTTTGTTTTTGTTTTTTGTCTTGTCATTTGACTATCATTTTAAAGATGAAGAAGTTCTTTTCCAGTTATATGTATTTGGGATTACAAATGGTCCCAGTATTTTGAAATCCATATCCCTCCCAAGGTTTAGAGATGCTTCTGCTATGATTTTCTGGAATACATTTACTCTGACTTTATCTGGAATCCCAGTTCCTTTAACAGCATGGATTCTTTGCTTTAAAATCCTGTTCATCTTCTAGAGTTACTGAAAGTTGTGGCCATTCTTGTTTGTTTTTCTTTCCTTTATGATACAGTCATAAGTTTCTGGTGTTCTTTCTTCATCATAAACCATAAACCATCATAAATCGCTGGCAGTACTTCCCATAAAAACTTAAATTGTACTTCCTGCTTTTAATTGACAACATTGCCACTTGTCCTGTTTGCTGCTTGTTTTGTTATGTCAGAATCTTAATTTCCTTCCTGACTTTTTATTGTACTTCTGAATTTTCCTCCTCACTCCACTTGCCCATTTGAATCCTATTTGAGTTCATTGATAAATCTTACTGCTTGACTTTTAAATTGTTTTTTTTTCAATAACTGAACCACTTAATTATCTTTGAACTTGGTAGTTGAGGAGCTATGAGAATTTGGAGTGTCATATTGCTTTACTTGGTCACCCTGCTATGTCTCTAAAATACAACTTATATACCTCTTAAGATTATTCTACCTCTCATTGTCTTTTTTCATTAGATATTTTCTTTATTTACTTGTCAAATGTTATCATCTTTCCTTGTTTCCCCTCCAAAAGGCCCCATCCCATGCCCCCTCCCCCTGCTCAACAACCCACTCACTCCTACTTCCCTGTCTTGGGATTCCCCTACACTGGGGCATCAGGCCTTCATAGGACCAATGACCTTTCCTCCCATTGATGTCTAACAAGGCCATCCTCTGCTATGTATGCAGCTGGGGCCTTGAGTCCCTCTATGTCTACTCTCTGGTTGGTGGTTTAGTCCCTGGGAACTCTGGGGGTCTGGTTGCTTGATATTGTTGTTCTTCCTATGGGTCACAAACCCCTTCAGCTCCTTCAATCCTTTCTCAAGCTCCTCCATTGGGGACCCTGTGCTCAGTCCAATGGATGTCTGTGAGCATCCACTTCTGTATTTGTCAGGCACTGGCAGAGCCTCTCAGGAGACAGCTAAATCAGGCTCCTGTCAGCAAGCACTTGTTGGCATCCACAATAGTGTCTGGGTTTGGTGACTGTGTATGGTATGGATTATATGGGCAACCTCTCATGGATCTAATTCATTGGAAAGGGAGGAGGAAAATAGAAAAAGAAAAAAATTTAAATAACTTGGTATTTAACTTGAGAAAAGGATGACTGGAAATACTAACTATACCTAAAATTAACTACTTACAGAATTAATTAGAAGTGTAAAAGTTACTAAAGGTTATGACTAACAAGAAGAAGATAGTAAAGTAAAATAGAGAAGACACAAGAAGAAAATGAAGGTAGAGTTATATGTGGCAAAGGTAAGAAGTAGCAAAATCAGAGACAGGCAAAACATTGAGAAAAATCCTAATTAGCAGAAAACAAATTCAAAACTAGAAAACACAGAAAGAAAAACAACGAAAGAAACCATCCTTCACTATGTTGTCCATGCTGCAGAGAAAAGAATGAATTCCCCCTCCTGTCCCTCCCCCAAGTTTTTTGTGAAGTACACCTGGGGAAGGATCAGTAAGTAGCTATGCTAATTATTTTTCCTTATATTCTACTACATGAAAAAGAAACAGTAATGCAGGAGCCATTCTCAAACTGCTTTCATCCATGGGGTTCCAGGAACTCTTAATTAAATCCACATCAGCGGAACCTTATCTGTGTAAGTTTGGTGGGAGAAAGTCCCAGGCCGCAGTGTCGTCTGCATCCCACTGAGTTTCTCCAAGGTCTTCCAAGTGCAGACAGAGCAATCTATGCTTGTCCTGGTGAGCCATCATGTTCATTGTGTATGCCCTGGACTCACCATTCTCTGCTCTAGCATGTATACACACCTCTGTGTGAAGTCACTCAGCTGATGTTTTGTTTCAGATATGAAGATCCAGGGAAGAGCTAGGTCACTCTAATCTACCTTTTCCCTCCTTGGTGGATGTTGGTTAGTTTATTGATACACTGATCAATCGTCTTAATTAGTATAAACTTTAAATCAATAACTCAATCCTGGCTGCTTTAGTGGTTTATCCTGACTGCTCTTTCCAAGTTTGGTTTAATTAGACTGTGGAAGGGTCTTGTTAGTGAGATCCTTTAAAGGTCCCCCAGATTACTCTAGTGCACAGCTCCAATTAAGAACCATTATGCTTTTAAACTGGAATTTTACAATAAGATAGCAGAGTTTTGTACTTCATACCCGGTTGCCATTGTTTCACATCTCCATCCCATCACCACTTGGGTATGACCACTAGTTTATGAATGCAATGGTCAACTTCACTAATTTAGGTGAGCAAAAAAGTTACTTCTGGATGAACATCAGCAACACTAAATGCCCTAGTCTTATAATAGCCTAACTGTAGATGTTTCAGACTGTTCTTTGGAATCTAGTTATGAACACACTCCCCTCCAAAAAAAAAAAGAAAGAAAATGAAGACAAAGAAATCCTAGGCTAACTGTTTGCACTCAAATCAGAAGGAGAAATATCATTGGTGGAAACAAAACTGGGATTGGTACACAGACTACAATAGAAATAATATTCACATCTGAATGGCTTAGTCCATTCAAACTGCTTAGGTATATTATTCAAAATACCTTAGGTTCCTTGAGCTCTGGAGGCTAAAAAGTCTAAGACCAAAGTAGCAAATGTGTTGTGTGGTAAGACCCCCCGGCTAGTTCATAGATAGTGTTTCTCTGTGTCCTCAAGTAGAAGCAGCCATAAGTCACTTCCAGAAGCTCATTCAACTCCTTCATGCAGGCTCTATCTGTCTGACCTAAAGACTTTCTGAGTGCCCCACTCAAGTCACATCAACAGGATACAGACATCTAGACAACACCACTATTGATCATCGAGGGTGCCTCCTAAAGACACATGATGGTGGAAATCTGCCCTCTCTCTCTTACATGTATATACAAATAGACTTATAACAAGTAGGGTGAAGGAGTTCACTCTGGTGAGGTGTGCCTTTGTCCTGGGCCTTCGTTGCTTGAATAGATCGTGGAATGCCTACAGTGCCTACGTCATCTAGGAAACCACCGTGGCACTGAACCTGGGAAAAGAAACAGTAGAAGTGGAAAAAGGAGCAGAGCTGGGGAGTCTTGAAGTAAGAGTATGAAGCAGGTGTCTTCTTTTCCCATAGAAAATTAGCAGTTGTGTAGCCCGTGATTGTTGTCATGATTACATATGGAATTGCTCAAAATGAACAGAGCCCTGTTGAGTAGGTTGGGAGCCAGAATAATGAGATCACTAAAGAGAGCCACTGAGCCAGGAAACTCCTGGCAAAGGAGTGAGAATGTGTGACAATGTATTTTCTGAGAGCTGCTCACTTTGGGCACTCTTCTGCTTTGTAGCAACATTTTACTACTCGGTGTTTCTGGCTGAGGAAGAATGAACCAGTGTTTTCCTCCATGGTCTTCATGGTGGTTAATCTTGGTTGTCAGCTTGCCTACCTCTAGACTGACCTATACCAGAAGGCCCCATGAAGAGCTCTCTTAATCAGATTGTTTGGAACAGAAAGACCTACCCTAAATCTGGGCAGCACCTTCTGGTGGTGGCCCCCAGAAAAGGGCATGAGAGAAGGGAGCCACTTTGACCTGCTCATCCTCACGCTCACTGGAAACCCATCCATCCCACTGCTACAACCAGTCTCCTCTGAAATCAGAACCAATTTCTTTGGAGTTCCAACACTGCTCTAGGTATCCCCTACCCTTCAGCACCAGACTGGAATTCCTGAGACAGTCTCCTTAGTGGACTGGGCAACTACCAGATTCTCAGCCTCTCCACTGTGAGGCATCCATGTTTGGACTACCCAGACCACAACAGGAAGCCAAGCTAATTAATCCTCTTAATATACACTTATTCTATTAGTTCTGTTCCTTTAGAGAAACTTGAGTAATATAGTCTCATTGTGAGGTACAAATCTCTGTTTATATTTATTTTATTATGTTATTAGTAGTTACTATTAATTATTGTTGTTCTTTTCAGCATCACACTGTGCAGACTAGGATGTCCTGAACACTCACAGAGACCCACATGTCTCTGCCTCTTGAATTCTGGGATTTAAAGCCTGTAGTACCATGCTCAGCTGGAGTTCTCCTTTTAACTTGTGGTTAAATGTCAAAGATAATCTGCAATCAAGACTCTGGATTAACCATCTTCCTCACTTAGATAATGCTTCAGCGCAAGTCCTGACTGTTTTCTGATGGGCGAATGAATAGTGTGGACCAATAACATTGGATCGTGGGTCTCTTCAAATCCAGGCATCAATCTAAATTCAGAATATTTCTTCAAGAGGTTGTCATCTAAAACCTTTAGTGCTCAAGACTTACCTAAAATGGCAATGAGGAGAAAGAAATGATGCTAAGAGAAAGACTCATGAGAAATCTTTAACCTGGAAAGGCTTGCTGAGGTCTGCATAAACCCTAATCTGTAAAGACTAGTTGGAATATGTCAATTATCCAACCTGTACTTGCTTGCTGGGGTCTGTATAACCCTGAAAAAAAACACCCTGATATTTAGCTGAGAGTATAGAGATGGCCAAGTCCCAAGGATCACCTTAAAAAGCCTTCCCAAGAGCAGTGGTCCGTGGTTCCAAGGAGAACTGGTAGAGTATTATGCTTCAAGGTAGCATGGCATACTGTAAGCTATGTGCATGTCTCTGGTCTTGCTTCTTCTATAAGAAGCAATGTTTCAAATTATGAATTGGCTGGCATGAAACAATGTGGCTAAGTATATCTAGTAGACAAACGATGTCTCATTTTCTCCTACTATTCTCTTAAAGAATTCTTCATGTTTTAAAAATGGAAGACATACATACTCTTGTTAAACTAAGCTAATTGCCTTGTGTGTTCATTGTAAGGCATTAATTTTGGAACCTATTTTAGATCTAAAACATGTTTGAGCAATATCATGTTTACACATATAATTTCAAGCATGCCAACATCTGCAGAAGTCTAAAGTGGGTTTCCAACAATTCTGGAAGTTAATCAGGATCAAATTGGAGTATTAACACCAACAAAAAATAAATAAGGTCAAAAGTTATGAAAGGTTCTCGTTCCTGATTGTCTAGGACTTCTGTTCTTCCACCTACAGAAGACTTTGACAGAAACTTAACCCTAGGAAAGGCTACCATAACCTTATATAAAATTAATTCAGCAAGGACGTCTGTCCACCAGCCTCTAACACTTTGCTTGTTAGTGACTCTGCTCCAAATAATATTCTGTACTCTGGCTCATATTTTTCCTTTAAAAATAAATTCTATCTTGCCTCAACCTTTTTAAAGTATGGTCTGCTGACACCTGCTGATAATTCACTATGGCACAATACAACCACTCTGATTATTAGCCTGGCAATCCATAATGTGAGAACTTAGAAACGCTCTCACTCTTCCACGTGCATCCCAAATCCTTAGTCATGTAATGTCAGTATTGGCTAATCGTATGTTCCCTAGACTCTCAGTATGGAGAAAACAGATTAATAAAACAATGAATAGAAATAAAACAGAGAAAACTAAAGGAAAATGGACGGACATACTACTTACTACCCTCGTTAATGCTCAACTGCTGGGCTTCAAAATGCCAGTAACAGAAAGGTTTTGTTTTCTTAGAATGATATCCAACTTACACTGATAATCTTCTTAAAGCTCCTCGTTTGCATCACTTGTCAATCTTTGGCATCAGTTGTATAATGTATCAGGAGGTATGAAGTATGAACAAATAATTTACTATGTTCCCAAACTACTAAGAACATTTTTGAGTACTAGCTAGAACAACAACAACAAAAAATTGTCTCTGGAGCATGTAAATAATTTGCAAATGATAAAACACTGAGATGTTTCAGAAGGTCTTCTCTAAAAGTCTCCTGGGATTTGCTTTATCTATTTGCATAAATAAATTATAGATGGATACATCACAGCTGACTGCATTGAGCAAGGTGAAATTAAGGAATGAATGTTAACCTGTGCTTGGCCATAAAGAGGAGTGTTCAATATGTGTTCCCAGCACAGGCTGACTCATAATCTTTCCTGGCGTCCTCGCTCCATCATTTTCCAGGTATTTTCTTCGGTGTCCTTCATCACAATTAAGCTTCCTTTCCTCTCAGCTACTCCAAATGCACACTCTATGTGGCCTTATTAAAACTGACTTCTAACCAAAGAAAACTTAATTGGCTTTCCAAGTAGCTCTGTTCCAAAGAACATTTGATATGAATTCTGTGCATATTAGCCTAAGCAAAGAAATAAATAAAGAGCAGTATTACAGCAATCGTAAAACATTACTGGAGCAGAGCAGGCACCGGGCTGTACAATGTGTCTTGATTCTGCCCACGAGATGCCCAGCAAGGTGCAGTGATGTATTGCACAATGAAAAATACCATTTGGCATGCTAATTAAACAGAGGACAAGGCATTTGGTTCTGCTCCCACCCAACATAAACTTGGAAACAATTAAGCATGCTTATAAATCCAGACCCTCGGAAAACTAAATTGAGTCCTAAATCAGGGCATCCCTAAGGACTACAGGAAAAGGATAGTTATTAGCTAGATTCAACCTGCATGTCTGAGTATTCCTAAGTAGGGTAGCTGTCTAATAAGACTTCAGATTAAATCCTGCATGGCACTGATGTCACAATATCAGATCATAATACTTTGTTCTTTGAAAACACCACATTCCAGAAGATAAGACATGCCCTGCTTTGTACTTTCCAGTCAGTCAGTCATTCTACCAGGAACCATATACACAGTTCCTAAAAGCCGTCTTCAGAGGATCATTTGAGGAATTATGAAATCAACCTCAGTGTCTCCATCTGCCAGAGATATAGTTATATGCTTAACAAGAAAACTCTACCAGTGTCAGAGGAAAAGAAGTTTGAAGCCACCACTCCTTTGTTGATGTCACTCACACAGGGCATGTCCTTCCCCACAGCCAGTTCCTTCTTCCACACATCATCTCTTTGTAGACGAATGGGGGGAAAGAGTCTGTCTCTACTGCTGCCCAGCTGTCTTTTTAGATGCATGGCTTCTCAGATCAGAACCAATGAAGTCTCAAAGGCACAGATAACAAATAACATTCCTATCTATATTTCTATCTTTGCATCAGTAACGATAAGTTTATGTGCAACAGCAAACATTCTCATCATTGAAGGTAGCTGAAAACATGTTTACAGATACAGTTCTTACATCAAATAATTATCTGCTTCTAAAGCTGACCTTGAATCCTTCTCTACCCTCCTCCTTCTGAGTGAGTTATGGACAGATGATAGGAACCTACTAGACACAGTCCATACCAACCAACAGAATACAATGCACAGAACTCAAGATAGCTTCCATTTTCAAAACCTCACCTGTCTGTTGAGTTTTCAAGCCAATCTGTAGGGCCATATTGTGAATATAAACGAAACGTTATTCTTATGTGTTGCCAGTGGTCAAAAGTAAATAGTTTCACCGTATATTTTAAATTCACTTCTAATACCTGCAAAAGAACTACTTAAACTGTAGAAGTAATTATGTGCCTCATAGGACCATTTCAGAAAGAAAGAAAAAAAGAAAAGAAAAAGAAAAAGAGACTGCATTGCAGATTTTTTTGGAAGTAGATATGTGAAGAACATAGCTCACCAACATATGTAACTCTTCTAAAAATTTTCATGGCACAAAATCTTTGCCATTATGTGCCCACTTCTAGTTTTGTGTTATTCTGAAACTCCAAATAAATGTTCATTGATAGTAACATTTTTTGGTGCTGTGCAGTTTTGGAGTAAATCTGCTTAAAGCTGATTAAGTATAATATGTTTGGTTATCTCATTGTGTCTCTTGATGTAGAGTCTTCTCGAGAGTCAGTATCTAGCATTTCTCATCCCAAGGTCTTAGAAACCTGATCCCCATCAGCTACACATCTGTTGCTGCACCTGCCCAAACAAGGTGTCATCTGTCCTTGGCAAAGCAGCCCTCTGTTGCCCTTCACTCACTCCAAGTCAGTCATTCCTGTCATTATCCTCCCTCACAGATTCACAGTATCCCTTTAGGGAGTATCCTAGTTAGCTTTTCTGTTGTTGTGATAAAATACTGACCAAAACCAGCCCGGGGAAGAAAAGGAAGTTTATTCCCATTTAAAAGTTACATTCCATCAGAAGAAGGCCAAGGCAGGAGCTCGGGGTAGAAATGGGAAGGCAATAACTGAACAGAGCCCATGCTTACTGGCTTGTTTTTCACAGCTGGCTCCGTTTCATATATAGCCCAGACCCAGCAGCACAGAAATGGAACTGCCCACAATGGGCTAGGCTCTACCACATTAATCATTACTGAAGAAAGTGCTTCTATTGGAGTGTCCACAGGTCAATCAGATGGAGGCATTTTCTCAATGACAGTTTCATCTACAGAAATAAGTTTAGCTTGTGTCAGGTCCACAAAGAGCAACCAGAGTGGGCAGCAAGAGGGCAATCCCAGCACTTGTGAGTTTGAGCTGCTTCCATTTCTCCTTGAGATCAAACTTCAGATGTTACCTCCTCAATCCTATCATTCAGTCAGTCTTATTGCTGCGATAAGGCACTATGAAGACTTTATTTGGAGTTTACAGTCCACAACACCTTGCTCCGGTGTCCTTCATGTGTTGTACCCAGATTTCAGGGTCCCCCAAAACCACCAGGAGTCTGAATCCATATGCCAAAGCAAAGAGTCTTTATTCATGCTTAAGCTCAGACCCCCAGACTCCTCCAAGAACTCAATGGATTTGTGCTGAGAACCCTGCGCCTCAGTTAGGCAGGGATTTTTATACTAGTTTGAGCAGGGAATGGGAGTCTCCAGTATGGTGGTTGCCTTATTTGGTCAGGGGTATCTTGGCGCACAGGGACCGATCAGTGATAACGTCAGCCAACTAGAGCAAATCTACAACCTCTGGAGCTTTAGGCGCTTTCCCTCTATTTCCTGATTGACTCGGGCCCAAGACAGTTTCTTCCTGGAATTGTTCGAGGTATTTCTCTTAACCAGAGTTCAAACAGGGGACAGGCAGGTTCAAGATGGAGTCAGCTTACAAACTGGAGTTTCTGCCATTGCCTGTGTTTCTCACGTGACCCTAAGCCCAGAACCACGTGGCTTATGCTGCCACGTGCGATGGAAACAGATTCCCTCCTTGAACTACATCCACAGAGGCTTTCATTCGTTTGTGGCGCTTTAGGAGTAGAGAATTCGTTAGATAATTCCTTAGCTAATTCATTCACCTTTTCCCACAGGTTACAGGACAAGCTGGGCGGGGTCTGCCTTGCAAGCAACCCTCTCCATTTATTCCACTTTACATCAGACATCCCTCATTTCTTTCAGCATAAGCCTTGGCTCCAGCATGATACTTTTTGACGCTCTTTTTCTACACAGATTGTGCGCTTTTCCTCTGCTCATTCTTTTTATTGTAGGCCTGCATGAGCATGGTTATATACAACCAAGGAAGAAAGTCAATATTGAGTTTTCTTAAAAATCTACTCTGCAGGTGAAATCAGTAAAGCACTTCCATCCAGCCTCTGGTAGATTGTGAGGACTAAGGAAGAGAGCAACCACATTCTTTGTCAAAATACCACGAGAACTGTATCTAGCCTGGTTGCAAGAATTATTCCCTTCTGCACCTTCTTAAGCTAGGCCTCTATGGTCTCTATGGTTCTCAGCACTTCTATCTTTCTAGCTTCTGCTTGGGTGGTCTATTAAGACCTGCTTATAGCATTACACCACTTTCCCAGTCCAGACTCCCAAAGTCTACATGTCCCTCAACAACAGAAACAGAACACGATAGTCAGGCTGGTCATAGCAACAGCCCACTCCACAGTTTCAACATCTGTCTTAGTTACCTCCCTATCACTGTGATCACATAACTATTGCCATAACCAAGGCAACTTCTTTAACCAAGGCAAGAATTTATTGGAGATCTACAGTTTCAGAGAGTTAAGACTCTGTGACCATCATAGCGGGGAACATGGCAACAGGCAGACAGGCAGACAAGTGTTACACTACAGCAGTAAGTGAGAGCTTGCATCCTGGTTCACAGACAGGAAGCAGAAAAATGGTAATGACATGGACCCTTGAAACCCACCTCCAGAGACACTCTTCCTCCAACAAGGTCACACCATTTAATGCCCCCCCCCACCCGAATCTAAACAGTTCTACCTACTGAGGACCAGGTATTCAAATGTGAGTGTTCAAATAGAAGCCATTCTGACTCACACTACTACATGGCTAAAGATCAGTGGAAGCAAGCAGCATCCCGGAGAGAGCAGATGTTCGGGATTACACAGCTCTTCTTCCAGCTCTTCTTCGTCTCCTAATGGAGACATGATCCCCCTAACTTTGGGTTTCTTGACTTTTCATCAATACCCCCTATAGAGGAAGCTCAGAAAAGTTATTCTGAAGAACTGTACGTCTGCCTCTGAATGAAACTGAGCTTTAGGAAGAAAGCCTTATCTTATGTCCCAACTCTAAAAGGTTTCTAGTTGTCCAGAGGGTCATGGAAGAGCTGTTGACAGCATAGTACATAAAAAGAACCAGGGAAGAACTCAGGGAAAGGGGCATGGGAGGATGCACATCAGATAAGCAAGAACACATGGCTGCCGTCCAGCTTCCAGGAGCACTGCAGTTAAATTCTCTACATTCAGCTAAGAACCAATGGTGATTTTTAGGACACACAACTCCATGGAGATCATTTGCCCAGCATGCCTAAGACACTGGGTCCAAGCCAACAATACAAAACAAAACTGTAAAAATAGGAACATGATGGGGTCACACCTACTTACTCATCCTCCATATAGTGAGAATTCTGCTAGTCTTTGCTAATCATATCTGTGGTATCCAGTATTTTCCTACATAGCTCTTATCTTACAATCTTGATGTCACCTTTTATGTACTCTACATATGTCATGTTCCCCTCTCTAAAATTGAGATTGCATGTAATTGCATGCCTAAATAATTGCTCAGGATATATATCTGTGAGGTACATTGTATCATCAGAGAAACAGAGGACCCAGCACATAGATATTGTAAAATAAAATAAATGTAATTTAAATAACTCAGCAGTGAGACAGATGCGAAAGAAAGCCCCATCACTCCGCAGGGACGCAGGCCCAGTCCAGTATTTTATCCTGCATCCTAGGTTGTCAGAAGACTCAGTGATTTTTTTTTCTCCCTCAGAATGCTGATTCACCTTCCCATCAGCAGGAAGAGCCACGATAGAATCAGAGTGGCCAATCAGAAAGGAGTCTTGCGCCTCCTCCTGGCTTCATGGCTACCTTAAGTTCATTTCTAACATTCTATAATTGTTTGTATTGTGTCCTTCTGTACTAACAGGTTGCGCCATAGAGTCATATGAATTATAAGTTTTCAAATTTGATAGACTAGTTCTGACAGCATTTTTTCCTAGGTCCTCAGTGGCAATTACCCTCTTTCAAAAAATAAAAAATAAACAATCACAATTTAGCCATTTACTAACAATCTATTATTAATTTGCATCACATTCTAATTTTTATTATCTGTTTTTAAGGACAAAATAATCAGCAATAATTCTCAAGGATTGCCTGAAATATTAATTCATACAAGAGAAGCGATTTAAAGGGGAGTAGTATCACCCATGATCAGTAGTAGACACATTAACTAAACAGGTATAATGAGCACAAAGTAACGATATTGATCACATACCTGTATGTGATGAAAAGACACCCTCCCCACCCACTGCACACATAGAAAACCCATTACCTCAGAAGAAGCTGCAGCTAATAATCAGGCCTACAGCTGAACCGCAATTCTAATCATAACGCTGATTACGCTTCCTAGTCAATACGTACTAGGTGAGGCAAAAGGTCATTAATAACCAAAACTTAAAACAAAAGAAATGAAGAATTTCCTAGTTAACAAAATCCTTTGGAATCCCTCACACACCTTGTAGGGCGGCTTGATCATCCCTATTCTGGCTACCACATTTTAAATTGCTGTCTTTAGTTTCTCATATTATTATTTAATTTTTGTCCACATTCAAATTCATTTTATATCTGTAATCACAAAGAGATCAATACTTTGTAAATATTATGTTTCAATTAGTAGTATGCTTGTCATTTCTTCAAATGAACTTTCCAATACCACATTTCATAGTTGTCTAATACCTCCTGGTTTCTGTTAGCATAGCTTTAAAGTTGAACATTTGAAGCAGGTCCATTCCTTTCCTCTATTAAGTACAACTTTATATATAAAATTTGCCTTCAGTTTGTTTACCTCCTTGGTATAGAACAATAAGGATCTAAGCCTGTGAGTGTTTTGTTTTGTTTTGTTTTGTTTTGTTTCTTTCTCTGTTTAAATTCTTTTACAGTAAGATTGGATCAATTTACATTGTTCTAATGATGTGTGAGTGCATTATCGGTACAGACCCCGCACTTTCTCTAAGACATCAGTCAGGATCTTCATATTAATTATAAGCATCACTGAATGTTGCTCTACATGTTTACACTCCAAGTTCACCTGAGTTGCCTATTTACAATCTTAATCCATCTTCTATTTCCTGTTGTTTTGTAAAAATTAATTAGCTGCTTGAAGCCTTGAATATAAGTCTCCTGACCTGGCCAAAAAGCAAAAGGTAACAGAAACAACATTCACACAAGTTTCCCATGTTACTTTAGAGAACCTAGCTGCTACCAAAACCACATTAACAGACAAACAATCCCTTGGAGATAATAGCATCCATTTAACATAGACTTCAGATAGAAAGAAAAAGAAAATAGATGATTAGAGATGTGATGCCCACAATTCATTAGGAGATTGTTAACTATGCTTTTAAATCATAAGTACTTTAAAAAAAAAAAATGCCGGAGTCAGTCACCAATAACAAAATATATAAAATGCAGCTAAAAGTCCAAAGAAGTGTATGGGTTGGTATCATCTCATTCATTGCACACAACACAGTCTGACTTATGTATGCCCAGAACTGACAGAGAAACGAAGACTAAAATACTTTGGATCATATGTTTCTGTTACTTGACATCACAGAGAAGCGCAACCCCACGGAGAACCCAGTGTTCAGGGGCCTGGGCTGTCTTGAGGTCCACAGCAGCAATGTAGTTCAAGTCTGTTCGAACTGGCTTCTTGTAGATGGGACAGCAGTACAACCGAGGATCTCTTGCAGCTACAAAACACAATTTATAGCAGGAAGGATATTGTTTAATTTCTAAGTGAAGCATCTCAGAGCACAAGCCAGGTCTGTATATTCTGGAGGTCATTCCAGGGATGGACAAGGCTGATAGAATAAAGAACTACCTTCTGAGATTGTAGAAACCCTGCATGTGGCAGGCACTATCACATCAGCTATAGCAAGACACTCAGTCTCGTGTTGGTCTTTCTAGTCTCTCACCTTTGACCTCAACAACAATGTCCACTCATATTCTTCCTCTTTCACTCCACATATGAATTAGGGACTCCTTTCTACTCGTGCCTCTTGACCTCTCTCCTCCTTGGGTCTTAGGCACCCACTTCCACTTCCTTCACCATGCTTTTAAATCAGTAAATGTTTGTCAAACAAATCCAAGGGTCAGTCACCAATGAGAAAACAAGATAAAAGCAACTAAGCATCCAAGGAAGGGAGCGTGTGGGGGTCTGTGTTTGGCACAGGGATCCATCAACTTTGGATTGTGTTATCTAGCCTTTATTTCATATTCATCATTATTTATAATCTCATATTCAACCTCTGTACTGTAACATTCATCACATTTAAATCACAGGAAGGGGAATATCCCCAGACAAACAAAGTGTTGTGAATTTCCTTTATAAGCAAAGTCCTAAAAATAGCCGAGAAACAAAGAAACAGCCATAGCCATGAGACTCAATTCTCCCTCGAGGATTGAGAAACAAAGAAAGACCACAGTCTGAGATTCAGTTGTCCTTTGTAGAGTACAGGGATAATGCATCTTCCAAAACCAACTATGCAGCCCTAGTGTCTCTCCATTCCTCAAAGATCCCCAATAAATTACCCACAGACTCTTTCCCTCCAGCCCTGGACACCCCGTGCTCATAGACAGAGCCAAGTCTGAAGAGCACAAAACTACACAAGTTGTGCAGGCCCTCTTTTCAAAAAAGTGTGAAGATTTACAAATATTAATTAAGCCTAAGAGAGCCTGGGAAGTCACATTCCGTTCACACCTTATAAAGTCTGCTCTGCCCACAGAAGTTTACCTTTCTATATGTCTAATGTCCATCTCAGGAAGTAGTGTGTTCTCCTATGTTCTCTTTGAGACTATAAAACCTTTCAGAACAACAGTCTCACCCACACTGCCCCCTGCACTGCTTTGGAAAGTATGTGGAGCATTGCGCATGACTCTTGTAACTACTGAGGAAGAGCCACGTTTCACTCAAAGTGAAACTTGACTTACTGTATTAGTTTAATGAAGCTGGGCTCTGGAGTAGTTCAGAATTTAGTTACAAATTAGAAAAGCAAGGGAAAAATCTTATTATTTAACTGGATAGAACCTTCATCCCGCTCTCTCTGTGTTTTTAAAATACCCACTATAAATTATCTTGAAGGGAATGTTATATTATATTATATGTTTGTCTTGGCATAAAATAAATATTCTGATGTAGTGACTTGGAGCAAAGGTTATCCTACCCTGATTACACATATGGGGAAATTTAGGTTTAGCACAACTATGGATTGCCTAGTGTGTAGTGAGTGGATGCCAGGGATGTTGCAAACAACCTATAATTCATGGAATAACAAACTACAACGAAGTTCCAAAGCAAAAGCATACATGATATCTACCCTGGAAGACCTTGTGCTACAACAGTTAAGTCACAGTTACTACAGTACTTAATAACTCTCTGTGGACTTGATCTCATTAAAGTCATCATCAGAAATAAACAACAGTATAATATCCAACAATTCTCAAGTTTCAATGTTCCTTCTTTAGTTATTCTTAGGATAATGTTAGCCTCACTAGTTGAGAAAATATGTAGAATGCCATGTATGTGTGTATGTCTCTCTGTGTGTGTTTGTGTGTGTGTGTCTGTATATGTGTCTGTATGTGTCTGTATGTGTGTCTATGTGTGTGTTTGTGTGTGTGTGTGTGTGTGTTTGTGGGTATGTCTGTGGGTGTGTCTATGTATGTGTCTGTGTGTGTGTAAGCTCTGATCAAGTAAATGGCTGGCAATGAATCACAGAATATCGACTATACTAACTGATATATTTAAATCCTTTAATTCTAGGACCTACAAGCTTCCACAAAACACACAACTAATTGTTCTTGTTGTAAATTTGATTAACGGTCCTTTTATAAACCTCTAAATAAGCCATTAGAGTCTTACCTCTTAGTCTAATGATGATTATAACAATTATACTTTGTACAATATTTGACTACTTGGATTTTAATTCCAAAATAAATTGGAATTATAAAATAACAGAATCCTTTTTAATAAGCAGAGGAAATGGTTCTCCGAAACGTTTATTCAGTTTTATTTATTTTTAATTGATTCTTAACTGAAGACGCTCATGCCAAGTCACAGCACACAGCAAATATCTGAGACATGATTAGAAGTTACCCAAAGTATCATTTCATGGTGGAAATCCTACCATAAAACAGATTGTGTGTGCCCAATCCCCAGCTTACACAAGTAACTTTGAAATGAAGCGTTCAGGGAGAACAACTTAGCTACATATGTTTCAAGCTTTAGGGCTCCAGAAAACAGACAGTGGGGGGGACGAAAACGTGTGGACTCCAAACTGAATATCCTAAATATCTTAATAGATTGTCTTGGAGAAATTCTGCTTTCTAGCCACGTAACTTCCTTATCTATCCCATGCATTCATTCACAGATACTACATATGTTTCTGCACTTCCCAGTTCTTAAGCATTCCCTTTCCTTTGATTCCATAAGTGTCACTCTTTCCATCTTAAAAGCCTGTGATTTAAAATGATGATAGTAATGCTAATAAAATTATTTCATTTTACAGCTTCTGAATGCTCAACATGGGCAGTTCAGTTATGTAAGCAACTCTGTTGTGTATACTGTCATTAAGTAAGGTCCTTTACTCGCACTAATCTAATGCAGAGTAGAAAGCTGAAACCTAAGGGAATAAGATATTTCTCTGAGACTAAAAACTTAAGCATCAAACTTAGAAGGCCCACAGCTAATTAGGCTCCTAATCTTTGCAAAACCTGGCATGTGCCATGTATGGCTGAATCCTGGTCTTGTGCCATGTATGGCTGACTCCTGGTCTTGTGCCATGTATGGCTGACTCCTTGTCTTGTGCCATGTATGGCTGACTCCTGGTCTTGTGCCATGTATGGCTAACTCCTTGTCTTGTGCCATGTATGGCTGACTCCTGGTTTTGTGCCATGTATGGCTGATTCCTGGTCTTGTGCCATGTATGGCTGACTCCTACTCTTTGCAGCAGTATGTGATAATGGAGTAGACACCCCAGTTCCACTTGCAGCATATTCCAAAGCCAAATGGTGAACATTTGGATGCCTCCTGCAGTGGCATTGCTGTTTGGTAGCATCAGCCATTCATGACACTAGACCAGGAGTCAGCCATACATAGTCATCAGCACACGCAACAACTTGAAACTTCAAGATTTGTTGTGAAGTTTAAATAAGAAAATGTATGTGACTATCCACTAAAATATAATACTTGATGTGATACATGCCATTTGCCTTTCCTAGTCTCCCTTCAACACATGTGCTTACACATACATGCATGTACACACATTCTCATGTTCACACATGCACACACACAAGCATGAACACATGCATGAACAGATGTGCATGCACACATATTCTTATGTTCACACAGGCATGCACACACAACACACACATGTACACATTTGTACACATTTGTATGAACATACACATACATGTGTTCATATGAATGCACACACATGTATGCATGCATATTCTCATGCTCACACAGGTAGACACACATACATGCACATGTAAGCATGCACATGCCTGAACACATATATATGCACACACACACAAGTCCATCTATGCATATGCATGTGCACATACATACAGGCACATTCATGCACACAAATGCATGCAAACACCTTCATGCTCACAGATGCATGCCTGCAGGCATAGACATACATACAATTTTACTTTTCACTAGGAAGATCCCCCCAGACTGATGCTCTCCATTTCCTTTACAGAGTTCTAGATTTGCAAGTTAGAAGTGGATTAACTACTGTGGGGCTCCAGAAGTCAGGAAGTTGCCTCTCAACTGCCTTCTGTAGCTTGCCCTAACTCACGCAGACACAGCTGCATAGTTTTGGATGAGAGTGGGTCAGGGTGCACTGTGAGAAACACATTTATCGGGTACGAAATAACCTCATAAGCTTCAGAAATGCTAGAACCTCCCTCTCACCCCTGAGTGTTCAGGGGACCAGCGCCATGATCCCCCAAACATCCCAACCCCTCTGTCCTCTCCAGCTCCTTTTAGTTACAGCCCTGAAGTTGGTTTAGACACAGTATTCTACCCAGAAAAGTCATTCTGTAGAGTGGTATATTTTCTCCTGTATTCTCAAAGGAAGGTGGGAAGAGGCCAGTAAAAAATCTAGAATTTGTATGCACATAGTTTTCCCATTTTTGAGAATCCCACAAAACTTTAGTGTTTCTCTGTGATGTCCACATGATGAACACAAATGGTCAAATTTAAAGATACAACATTCCCATATTTTAGTGTCAAACAAATATCCAGATATCTTCCTTTTGAAAATAAACAAATCAGTCCTGCTTCTGTACTTCAGTAACAACTTCACTTTGAAGTGATAAATTACCTTTCATATTAATGCAAAATCTAACTGAGATTTTTAATTTTAAAGTGCTACATTTGAAGTGTCCTTTGGTCATTAACGATGCCACATTTCTGTATCTCAGAACCTTATTTAGTTCCCAGGATGAAATGAAATGAAATGTTCAGCAGGAAAGCAGCAACAGCAGTGTTACGTTTTCCGTTAGCAAATACCAGTCTCTTCAACCTCAAGGAAGACCAAGTGTCTACCTACAGCTGCTAAAACAAAGAAAGAACAGAGAACTAAATTGTATTTCTATTTTCCGTGCCTTGAAAAGTTCTTTTTCCCTTTTGCTTCTGTAGTTGCTCAGCTGGATGGCTGCAGCTGCCCTATAAAAATCTGTTATAAAATAATTTTAAAAAATGCCTCTATTATGAAATTTATGACTGCATTGTGGCCATTCTGATAGGTTCAATGCTGAATTGCCTTGGACTTTCACAGTCTGGTCACAAGGAAAGAAAAACAACCCCCAGCTCACTGTAGGAAGATTGTCTCTTTATTTTACACAGAACATGATTTCACAACATGTTAACTAAATACGATGGAAGGATGAATTAAATTTTCAAGGAAATATTTTGGGTAAAAGGATGATGTCATTAATAATTCTATAAACTAACTCCTGCCTCAGTGGAATTTGGCTCAGCCCTTCCAGTCATAAGGAAAGCTCAGCCACAAAAAGCCTGAGCAATACCATGTACTGGTAATGAGCACGCCCAGCCCTGGGAGCTCCTCCCTGTGGGCACTTCCTCCTTCATACCTTCAGGACCAATTCACCCCGAGGAAATCCACAGCTACTTTCACAGGAACTTTCCAAGCTAAATGCTTTCTATAAAACTTTGTACAATGCAAGATACCCAGCCTGGATCTGAGGGTGCTTGGTACATAACCACAAATTTAAAAAAAAAAAAGGAAAGCTGGACTTTTCTGCGACTTTTTTCTTTAATGTTGTCATTATTGTTACAGTTATGCCTTAAACATTAAAAAAAAAAGCAACTGTACTGAATTTATCAGTGACTCCTCCATATCAGGCTTTAAAAAACTTGTGTACACAATGGAGTACTACTCAGCTATTAAAAACAATGAATTTATGAAATTCTTAGGCAAATGGATATATCTGGAGGATATCATCCTGAGAGAGGAAACCCAATCACAAAAGAACTCACTCAATATGCACTCACTGATAAGTGGATATTATCCCAGAAATCTAGAACACCCAAGATATAATCTCCAAAACACAAGAAGAAGAAAATCAAGAAGAAGGAAGACCAACATGTGGACACTTCATTCTTCCCCAAAATAGGGAATAAAATGCCCATGAAAGAAGTTGCAGAGACAAAGTTTGGAACTAAGACAAAAGGATAGACAACCCAGAGACTACCCCACCCAGGGGTCCATCCCATAATCAGCCACCAAACACAGACACTATTGCATATGCCAGCAAGAACTTGCTGAAAGGATACTAATATAGCTATCCCTTGTGAGTCAATTCCAGTGCCTGGAAAATGCAGAAGTGGATGCCCACAGTCATCTATAGGATAGAACACAGAGACCCAAATGGAAGAGCTAGAGAATTTTCCCAAGGAACTGAAGGGGTCTGCAACCCTCTAAGTGGAACAACAATATGAACTAACCAGTACCCCAAGAACTTGTGTCTCTAGCTGCATATATAGCAGAAGATGGCCTAGTCAGCCATCGTTGAGAAGAGAGGCCCCTTGGTCTTGCAAACTTTATATGCCCCCATTCAGGGGAATACCAGGGCCAAGAAGTGGGAATGATTGGGCAGGGAAGCAGGGTGTGGGGGTAGGTTTAGGGGACATTTGGGATAGCATTTGAAATGGAAATGATGAAAATATCTAATAAAATAATTTTTAAAAAACGTGTATAGACTTTATGTCTTAGAATGACCTTCTCCTCCTCCTCCTCCTCCTCCTCCTCCTCCTCCTCCTCTT
>NC_034600.1:73042259-73085850 GCF_900095145.1 Mus pahari | reverse complement strand
CTCTGACACCTGTGCATGCTCTCTGACACCTGTGCATGCTCACTGACACCTGTGCATGCTCCCTGACACCTGTGCATGCTCTCTGACACCTGTGCATGCTCACTGACACCTGTGCATGCTCACTGACACCTGTGCATGCTCACTGACACCTGTGCATGCTCTCTGACACCTGTGCATGCTCACTGACACATGAGACACCTATACATGTTCTCTGACACCTGTACATGCTGTCTGACACCTGTGACATCTATACATGCTCTCTGACATCTGTACAGGCTCTCTGACATCTGTACAGGCTCTCTGACATCTGTACAGGCTCTCTGTCACCTGTGACATCTGTACATATTAGATACAAATATACAGAAAGAAGCATAACAGAAAATGGATCGTGTAGATAGCATTTGTTTATAGTATAATAGCTCAAACCAGGAGGCAGAGCATTCCTGTATTCAGTTTCACCTCAGAGTCAAGGTGTTTATTAGGCAGCTCCAATATTGTGCTTCTCTGTGTACACCTAGGGATGATTCCAAACACTGCCATCAGTATTATGGATAAACTTTAATATAAACACCAAATATGAAAGTAATGAGACCTGATGACATTTGCTTCTTGTATCTACTGCAGCCTTTCAAACTGAGCCACAAGAATGGGCATCCTGCCCCAGCTGCCAAGAAAGCCAGAACCTCCTGGGACCCCACAGGGATGACATTAGTTGAAATACCCCACAAATGGGAGAGAGAACCACCTGTCCAGACCATATCCAGAGGTTAGGTATGACCCCCCACTTGAGGTATGGGGCCACCCACCCATCTCCAAATTTTTAACCCAGAATTGCTCCTGTCTAAAACAAATACAGGGACAAAGAGTGGAGCATAGACTGAAGGAAAGGCCATCCAGAAACTGCCCCACCTAGGGATCCATCCCACATGCAGACACCAAACCCAGACACTATTGCTGATGCCAAGAAGTGCTCACTCACAGGAGCCTGATACAGCTGTCTCCTGAGAGGCTCTGCCAGATCCTGACCAATACAGATGCAGATGCTTGCAGCCAACCATTGGACTGAGCACCTGAACCCCAATGGAGTAGTTAGGAGAAGGATTGAAGGAGCTGAAGGGGCCTTATCTGGCATCAGTGGAAGGGGAGGCCCTGGTCCTGTGAAGGCTTGTGTAGAGGAACGCTAGGGCGGTGAGGCGGGAGTGGGTGGGGGGTGGGGGAGCACCCTCATAGAAGCAAGGTAAAGGGGGATGGAATAGGGAGTTTGCAGAGGGGAAACAGAGAAAAGGGGATAACATTTGAAATGTAAATAAATAAAATATCCAATTTAAAAAAGAATGGGCATCCTGTCTGGTCTTTGCTACTGCAGCTTTAACCACAGAGTGACATTTGGCAGATGGCAAGAATCAGGTAGACAGTCACTGATTGGCTGGGTGAGTTTGTGCTATTTTCCCTCTGCCAAGAAAAATCTCTTTAGCTCCAAGCCACACTCCTCCTCGTCCACACCTCAGAATAAGTCCGTCTAACCTAAGCGGTCACTCAGGCTTGTTTCCCTCCGTCTCCTAAGCATTCTGAACACGCCTGCATCATAATGTTTTTCCGATTCTATTTTAGCATTAGTTTTTATTGATTTTGTTCACTAGACTATGTGTCCTTGTGGGCAGTAACTGGTTCATAATTACCTTTGTCTACTAGCATGTATGGTTGCAGCTGATATAATGTTAAACAAGTAGTAAGTGTTTGCTTGGAAATATTTAGGAGTTGTAGAGAAAGCTAAGCAG
The DNA here is from genome assembly GCF_900095145.1 of Mus pahari. NCBI lineage: Eukaryota > Metazoa > Chordata > Mammalia > Rodentia > Muridae > Mus > Mus pahari. The sequence goes on along the minus strand of NC_034600.1, from coordinate 73,084,072 downwards.
TTGCTCTCCTTGTAGATCACGATTTCTTCCCTAGCACGGACATGGCAATTTACAACTGTCTATGACCCAGTTGTAGGGCACCCAGACCCTCTTCTGGCTTCTATGGATATCAGGCATGCATGCAAAGCACAAACATACATAAACACAGAACACTCATGCACATAAATAAATATTTAATCCTGGTCTAGTGTCATGCGCCTCTATCTGAGAGTCTGAGAGGACAGACTCGAGAGGCTGAAACAGGAGGATTGCAAATTCCAGATCAACCTTTACCTTGTATGTAGGAGACCCTGAATCTAATCCTCAGGGCGTGTACACACACACACATACACACACACACACACACACACACATACACATACACACACATACACACACACATACACACATGAAAGAAAGAAAAGGAAAGAAAAAAGAAAAGAAAAGAAAAGAAAAGAAAAGAAAAGAAAAGAAAAGAAAAGAAAAGAAAAGAAAAGAAAAGGGTGGTTCACAGCCTTTTCTTTTCTCCCTGAGCCAAGTTTCCCAGTGTGCTACTCATCCATGGCATCAGAATAGCATCAACCTTTAAAGATATATTATCTCTTCCTTTACTTATTCAAAGAAAGATGGACTCATATCATTAAATAACTTCTTCCTGGGGAGCCATCATCATGCCTGTCTCTGGAGCTTATAGCTCATGCTGGCAAAGGAACCCAGTTCCAAGGAGGGAACAGGAGAGAGAGTGGCCAGAAGGTAGCTCGACAGGTGCAGCAAGGCCTCTAGAAAGTGGGAAGCCACCATGGGAAACACTCGGTGTGTGTTTTTAGATTTCTTTTTTTTGTTTTGTTTTGTTTTGTTTTGTTTTGTTTTGTTTTTTCGAGACAGGGTTTCTCTGTATAGCCCTAGCTGTCCTGGAAATCACTTTGTAAACCAGGCTGGCCTCGAACTCAGAAATCCGCCTGCCTCTGCCTCCCAAGTGCTGGGATTAAAGGTGTGCGCCACCACCGCCTTGATAATGTAGAGTAAATGAGTGCTTCCTCGAAATAGTATTATACCTATTAGACACGGCACTTTACATTTAGTTATATGATAAGGCCAAATATCTCCAGACACCCATTTATATTTCACATCCTGACTCGAGCCCACAAACTAGTAGCACTACACTTCTTGGTGAGCCCTTTAATTAGTTAGCTAATTAATTAATTAGAACCAACAACAAACAAACAACACTGTATCGCTCGCCTTACCCCTTCCTCCTGCCCATTCCTCAATACCAGGCCGGGTCTAACAGCTCAGGACGCCCAGTTCCTGTTCTTTTTGTACCACAGTTATCTTATACTTCTTCATTCCGTGTATTGCTTCCTGATCTCATTGGTGGAACTGTATCTATTACGCATATCTGCTTTACCAGGCGGACAAGAATCTACTATTGTCTAAATAATAGCACCCAAGGAAAGGTCTGGAGATTAGTAGGTATTCATTAAGCATAGGTATGAATATGGAGCTGGTTGATATAGTGAAGTCCCTATTGCCTGGTAGCAAAATAATGAGACTACGTATTTATAACATCAGTCAACCCTGTAATACTTTTTGAAGATACAAGACAACTTACTATTGTTTTCTGCAAAAATCCTTATGACAGGCATCAGCTCAAAAAGCACTTTGGGTTTGGATTCAATGAGTTTCATGTTCCTTTTGTCCCAGCCAGCACCCTCAAGATATAAGCCGTAGACATAGACACCTTCTGTAGGAGGAGCAGAAATGTCGTCCTTCATAAATTTGGTGACTTCATTGCAAAGAACCATATTGTCCAAAGCCCATCCTTTGTTGGCTCGAGTTATTTCCTATTCAAGTGAGCAAAAGGACATAGGGAATAATTATAAACTTTTCTTAATAGGAAGAGCAAAATGAAGATCAAGGTATTCCAAATGATCTTCATTCAAAGGAACTACAGTAATATTTAAAGAATTTAAAAGACTCTCTCATTTTAAAAAATGCTCTTGTCCCAATTCAACCATTTGTACTTTAAAGAGGGGAAACTATAAAATCAGATCAACATAGAAATAAATAAATAATAATAAATAAATGCTTGCAGCCTGGGAATAAGTAGCTATATTTATCATCACAACAAGGTAGCTGTTAGAACCAAACAAAGGTAGTCATTCTTTGTCTTATTATATTCTTTAAAACTATCATGAAGTAAGGGAAGGTTGCAGAGAAAAATCACAGTAACACAACAAGCCCCAGTCAGAGTTATTACCTGTCGCATCGCAGTTAAGAATCCCTGTGGGTTAAAGAAACCTGTCATCCAAAAGCAGTGGGGTCTGCCGTTGGAAACCCAGGAGGTGAACTGGCAGTTTCTTTCTAGAAGTTCAGTAAACCAGAAGCCCAGGGTACTAGAAACCCATGATGCCTAAAACACATAACATTAAAACAATCCTTCAATAGCGGTTTGATTTTGCCCTTTAAACTCTGTTCACTTGGGAAAAAACAAACAAGCAACAACTTCATTGTTACAATGCGACTGTCCTTTCCATCTTGAATTTCCACTGAGCTCTGACCCATAAACTTTTCAGGTTATTCGTTCTCCTTCGCATCAATGATGCGAAGACAAGTTAATGATGCGAATTCACAGAGCTGTGAGAGATGACACTATGTCCACCCTCCACCTGTGAATATATTCACCACCAATTCTGAAGAAATAAAAAACATCTGTGGAATAAAATTTAACAGGCTTCCATCATGATCAGGCCCCAGTTTCAATAGATGGTATATAAGACACAGTTTTTATTTGTATAAGTGAACTCATGGCATCGTCAAGATAGGTAAACACTTTAAAATGCACTCTGTGCAATGCATCGCAGAAGCCATTCTCTGTTTATCTTAACGAGGTAAACAACAGTTGTTCCCTTGAGTGTGTGTCTCATTAAGGTGCAGAAAGGGAGACCTCACTTCCTTTACCACCAGCAATTCATTTGTGCCCGCCACTTCTAACTTTCTCCCCGAATTCACTTGAGTCATTTCCTTTATGACAACGGGCATGGATGTCATTAAGGCGGCAGGAGCAGCACTGTGGGGAAGAATCTGCAAATCATAGGTTATAACATTTCACCGTAATTGCAACATTTTCAGTAGGAATGAATGTCGTAATCAACCTGGGTAGGTATCCCACTTGAATTTCAAATATCATTACAATTAATTTGCCTATATTTCAAGAGTCGCTGCAATTCCGCAAACTGATAGTAACATTAATAGAAGAAAAACTGCATAAAATGATCATAATTTAAGAATTAGGTAGCTCATTCTATCCTACCTTTATAGTTGTGTTAGGTAAAAAAGGGGGGGAAGAGAGGGGGTAAAATCACATTTGGTATCAGAGTAAAGGGAATATTATAGGAGAGGCTGCTGCATGCAAAGACTTGTTCAGCTCTAGAACTTCTCTGGGGCTGGCAGGGCTGAGTGAGAAAGCTTAGAGGGAACAAATGTGCAAGGCCGGTCACTTGGAAGGTTCACCATCTGTTGGCAGTGAGAACGGGAAATTCAAGAGGGAAATGTTCCAGGCTTTGCACTGAATTTGTGAAAGCTGAGAAAGAAGGAAAGGGGCTCCGGTCAATGCTGATTCAGTGTTCCTAGGTCATGTGACTCAAGAGATGCACAGAGACATCATCAAATAATGTGGAGAACACACAAGAAGTCCTAATTACCACCCATTGGTCAAGATCTGGGGAAAGATATGTGAGGCTCAACAAGGATAAGCCTTGTGAATGGGAGGGGTGTGTGTGTGTGTGTGTGTGTGTGTGTGGTGTGTGTGTGTGTGTGTGCGCGTGCGTGTGTGTGTGTGTGTGTGTGTGTGTGTGTGTGTGTGTGATTGTACAGGCATGCCTATACCCATGTATGCACTTTCAGAAACCCAAGAAGGAAACTAGGGTGTCTTAGTCTATGCCTCTCCACTCTCCAACTTCCTACCCCAGCAGGCTCCCTTGCTGAACTGGGAGCCTGATGTCTCTCAGGATCTGCCTGGCTACATCCCCTAGTGTTGAGGTTACAGGCATATGAAGCCATGGACGATTTTTAACATGAGTCCTGGAGGTTTCATCTCAGGTCCTCATGCTTGTTTAGCAGGCATGATTACTCACTAATAAAGCACCTGTGTCCTAAACAAATCTTTCCCAAGACACCTCCAGTTTTAACCCCATCAAGATACTTTTCTACTTTACTAAAGAAATACAAGCACCCCAAAAATTCCTTCTCTAAATTGTATCTCTAATTGTATCTTCCTCTACCTTCTCAGTCTGGCCCAACTCTCAACAATCTTGCTCTTCCAGTCCCCTATACTTCATCTTCAGCATCCAGTACCTTGAACAGAGGATACTTCTGGATCCTCCACATCTTCCCTCACCATTGCCTCCTCACTCACTGTACACTGAAGTCAGACTTCTGTAGGACAGACTGCTGCTTTTACTATCTGCTACCTACCTTGCACACCATAGCCCTCAAAACCAAGGCTGTGACAGATCCTCTTGTACTTTCTGCTCTAAACTTGGAAGCATAGTCCACATCCCTACTTAACGATTATCCCCTTGTAGTTATGCGAGCTTGCAGTTACACTCAACAGCTCAAACATTCAGAATACCAGTGGTGATGAGGGAGGTGGAAGTATGGCAGATGATTGTCGTGAAGGTGGCCACACTAAAGGAGAAAGTGGTTCTGGTGGTGGTGGTGGCCACAGTAGGGGTAGTAGAAGCAAATGTGTGGAGATGGTAGTGGTGTTATGCTGTGATGGTGCTGGTGGGAGGACCAGCAGTCATCAGTGATGGTCCAGTCTTGATAATAATAGCCACAAGCACTTACTGGCCACACTCCACAAAGCCTTATAAGCTCGTTGAATTGTCCAATTCATTTAATTTTCACAGAACTGCTAGAAATGACACCGTCATTTCCATCTTACACATATGTAAAGAAAATTGACATGAAACAAACCAACAAACTTATACCAGGCTAAACATGGTCTAAATACAGATATTCTAGCCCAGAATCCACATTCACAGATGCCTATAATTTTATAGTCATTTAGCGATAGCATCCACATTCATAAGTATGATTCATTTAGCATAATACTCTTTCAACTCATGATCATCTCAGCCTTAAGCAGTCCCCAGAGCATACCTCTTTATTCTACTACTTACACAGTCATACTCCATATACAGTCACCACTGAACACCTGTTGCTGGGAGAAATGTGTTTTCTACACTCCTGAAATTTCTTTATTGCCTAAGAGCTCCTTCCACATAACTCTCCTGATAATGCTCCATCCTTACTCTCATACTAACAAAGTAAAAGAACTGATTTGGCTGGAGAGTGTATCAAACCTAGTTTATCAAACAACTCATGTGCTCCCTATGTTTTCTGGACTCCCAAGAGGTTGGGTCCATAGGTTGGGTCCATGGCTTAGAATCCTGATTCGAGGACTATGAGAGGAAGATATGGGACCTGACCAGAACATCCACACTTAGTCTTTCTTGCCCAACTCATCTGCTCTCTGCTGTGATAGATTCAGAGTCCCTACATCCCAGGGAGTGCAGCATTTAAAAGGCAGAGTCTCCATTAGGTTCTCACAGGGTAATTTGGTGGAGCAAAGGGCCCACTCAAACTCTGAGACACATCCCAAAGTGGGCAACTGCTGATATGACAGCATCTCCTAAAATAACTGAAAATATGTTTAGTGTGTCATATGTGGGCAGCAGGTTTTAGGAGCATCAGTGGCCTTTCAGGAAATATACGGATTCTTCTTAGGGAGCCTCCTAGCTCTGTCTGTCTCATTAGGACTAAACTATCTGCAGGAAACACAGTTTGCTCAGTAGGTTTTAGAGGAGAAGTTGAAGGTTGCAGTGCTGTTTGTAGATCAACCTGTCTAATCTTAGGTTCTATTCTAAGAAACTCTCTTCTCAGCAGATATGCATCTTCTCGAACAGTAGCCTTTTCAGCAAATGTTCTACAATCTCGCTACTCTGTGTTGACCTCCTTTGTGAAACCAGGTAGGAAAAAAAAAAAAAGCTAAATATTTAATCTCCAAAATCTGATCTATACCATCCTCAAAACTCTCATTTCCACATTCCATTCTCTAACCATAAGCTGCCAATTAAAGAATCTGTGCAATGTGAGGTGATGATGCTCAACCCTAGAGTTATAGACTATCTAGCAAAAACCTCAGTACCACACATGAGAAACCCTATTTCAAGTTCATGGTCAGAAGAATCCAATAGACTCCCAAAACAATATAAGCTATGCCTATGCATTTGAGCGTCTCCCAGAATTCAAACCTAAGGCTTTATTGCTGAAGACATAAAGGACTTCTGATGCAGGACTTGAAGTAATGGATCAGAACCTGATCTGGAAGCTTCTGAGAACTCACTCCTGTACAAACTGCCAAGGGCAGGGTACCACTCAGGAGCCCTACTCAGATGTAAGACCTATGAACCACAACAATGACTGAACTGACATTTCTAGTGTGGTGAAACAGTGGCCTATCCATCTTGGGGGTAACCAACAGCTGCCTAATTGAGTTTAAGGCCTGATCAACAGGAAGAAAATCATTTGTGATACTATAAAGTCAACCAGCTTACCTGGAGAGGACAGACACCTGTAAAGAAAACCTACTGATGCCACAATATAAACTTCTAACACAATATTACTGCACTGTAAATACCTACTCTTATACCCAGGGATGGGCTTATCTCTCGAAGAGAAGTTTGTTTTTTGCAGGAAAAAATAAAAAGATCATTACCGAAAGCCATAGCTGATCAAAATGCAGAAGACAGAAAGCCATGGGATGCTCATTCCCATCCACAACACAATTCCTGCATCTAAGGCTCAGAGAGCATCAGAGAAGATGGAAGCAGAAAGACTGGAAGAGACAGAGGATAAGGAAGCCTGCCATGAGATTGTGCCTTCTAGCTAGGACAAGGAAGCTGTATCATCAAGCCTCAACTCTATGGCAGCCTAAACAAGACCGGCACAATTTCAACAACAGTTCATTTCCCAACATGCATGAAGAAATCTCATGTGGCTCTACTCCTGGATAATGACCTGTAAGTGATTAACACCTGCTGAGAGAAAGTAAGTCCTTACAAGAGATGAGCCCCTGATTGGTTATGTAATACCTAGTGATCAACCCTGGAACCATATATATTACCCAACAATGCCAGAGTCAGCAGATTGGATTTTTACTTTTTTATTAGATATTTTCTTCATTTACATTTCAAATGCTATCCAAAAAGTCCCCTGTACTTTCCCACTGCCCTCCTCCCCAACCCACCCACTCCTGCTTCCAGGCCCTGGCATTCCCCTGTATGGGGACATATAATCTTCACAAGACCAAGGGCCTCTCCTCCCAATGACTAGGCCATCTTAGCAGATTGTATTTTTATATTTATTCATTCACATGTACATATGATACCAGTGGCTAAAGAAGAGGTAAATCGGGGAACAGGATATGGATGTCTGGGAAGAGCAGAAGGGAAGAGTATGATGTAATTATATTTTAAGTAAATTTTAAAATAATAAATAAGGGAAGAGATGGACCAGGGATTAATAGTACTTGCTGCTCTTATGGAGAACCTGGGTTCAGTTTCTAGCATCCACATTTGGTGGCTTGCAACTGCCTGTAACTCCATATAAAAGGTATCTAATGCCTTACTGTGACTCTGTGGGCACTTGTACATATGTGAAGCACATATTTATATTTCAGCACACATATCCACAAAAACTAAATGATTTTAAAAGCAATTTTGAGGACAGGAGAAGCACCACTAAGCATCACTAAGTGTAAGGATCATGTAAGTCTTTGGTGCAGTTATAGCCACTCACAAAGAAAGCGCAGGACTGTTCTGACCTTTTTCCACCGAGCAGGGATTCTGGCATCAAACATGCAATCCAGAGCATCTCGTAGATTTTCGCTCATGATAATGGTGCCATCAACAGCTAGTTTCAGCTCAGTCAGGGTGCTACGGACAAGGCTGAGTACCCTCTGCATCCTGTCAATCTCCTGCCTGAGGAAAATGTTCATGGGCTGGAATGGTCCCATCTTCTGCAATCTCTCCTTCACCTTCCATGGAGACATTCAAAGTACACAACAGGAATTAGATTGCTATCATGAGAGAATAGGATTGTTCTCAGGGCCCTCTAAATAAGCCCTGCTTTTTACAATGCCACAAATGATATGGTTTTAGTTTTTCTTAATATGCAAAATAAAGATGATATAAGAAAACAAATATCTTGTATATGACCAGCCCAAATTTCAGAACATGCGTGAAAGAACAGGAAGCCATTAATTCAAAGAAGCATGTAAAATGTATATAGCTACAAGCATTTTATCAAATAAACTTACTGGGAATTATTTATTCCCTGCCAATATGACATATATGTAAGTATATGCAGTGAGCATGCATATAGACACAACCACTCTCCAGGTTGTCTCAAATAACTAGGCATCCATTTTTAAAGCGCTCTGTTTTCCTCTATCAGCACAGATACCCATTTATTGTTTTCTATTTTATAGGCATTTATTGAGAAACTTCTGTATAACAGATAGTGTGTTAGGCTGGACTATTTTATGCTGGAGTGGTTCTAACAATTTCTGCAAAAAAAAAAAAAAAAAAAGTCCTCAAAAATCTAGTTACCATGTTCTGTTACATAATTATTCTACTTTAGATATTTTAATTGCTTCATAAATATTTTAACCTCTGGTAGATGCAATGACCTCTCTTCCAGCACTGTAATGAAAAGGCCTTATGAAAGCTGATAACAGCATTGATTTTCTCCAAGCGAGCGATCAGAGATTCTTCCAGGGAAATTATTCTCTTGACAAGGGGCCCTTGAGCTCAGTATCCGTAGACAAAATTGTCTGCTTGGTAGGAACAACAGGATGTGGAAGCCATTTGTGTGTTGCTAGGAGCTGTGTCATGAGTTTCTTAGACCATATGGAAAATAAGTCACAGTTTTATCAAAGATTTATAAACCGTATCACAGTAAATTTTCTCAAAACATGCATTAAATGCTAAAACATTAATTTTTGCAGTCATAAATTGCTTAGAAGCTATTTGCATACTGAAAGGATCAATTTTCAAAGTTAGTTATATGAAAAACCAGCAGAGAGGTGACATTGGTAAATGCAGCCTCTGCAGTTGACAGAGGAACACACTAGCCATTGCCCTAAGTGGCCAGAGAGTTGTTTTATGGGTTTTGTTTATGGGTTATGTGTGTGTGTTTGTTGGGGTTGATTACAAGGGTGAAGAGCAGATATGGAAAGATTAGGAAATGAGTGGTGTTGGGGGTGCATGATGCGAAATTCCCAAAGAGTCAATAAAAAAAAGTAGTCTTTATGAAGTTAAGAAGCCCTGCATTTTAAGCTGTGCACTAAGTTACACACACACATACACACACACACACACACACACACACACACACACGTACACATACTCAAATATACATATACAAACATGTACACATGATAACTTGTCCTTCACTCTGACAATACAGTGCTTTTATCTAAACCATTGCATTGTCAAGTACCTCAAAGAATGCTCTATAATCCAGTTATACAAAAACCAGTTAGCAATAAGCATTGACATTCATGTCAGTTTCTCCATGGTTTTTTATTGGTGGCTCTTCTGGGATCTCCTTTGGTTCTCACATTTTGTTCAATTTCCTTTCCCCACACTCCCCCATAGACAGCCAAGACTGAAATGTGGATCTCATGGACTCACTTCAAAAGGACTATAATCTTCTGGAAGCTTCTCCAACATATCATCAGCCAGGCGAGCCACCACAGCTTCCCGTGTCTCGTCCCCTCCACCGGAGCTGTCCTTGGGCTGGATGCCCAGGATAGTGTCCAGCACATCCTTGGCCAGCTTGCTCTGGTAAGTAATGTCAGCATTGGGGTGAAGCCCAAACACCTCTGGGCTGTCATAGGCAGGTAAGCTCTGAGGGAAAAAATAGATAGATAGATAGATAGATAGATAGATAGATAGATAGATAGATAGATAGATAGATAGATAAAACATACACTACTAGCATGTACATAAATCAAACTATGGAGCAAGAAAAATAAAAATGTTTTAACTAAGATAACCATTCTACTTATGTCTCACTTTTGACTGGCTATAAACCCCAAACTCTCAATAACTTATCCACAAACCCAAAAGGAAAACTCATAACATGAAGAAACACAAAACAGACTGAATCAAACTTTTAACTGGGGACCCCACTTTCTTATATGATATGTGAGATATGAAGGGAATTTTTTGACTAGTCTAATTAAAGTCATTTAAAATAAAGTTTGTATAATGAATGGCTATTGTATCGTTACAAGTAGAAGGAAATGAAAGTTTTTTTGCATAGGTCAAATAAGACTGGGTGCAGAAACTGTTCTGTCCTAGGGAGAAAAATGGAGACAGGGAAAAGGGAAATATTCAAAACATAACAGGGAAATAGAGTGATGGAGACTGAGACATAGCTGGAGCAGAACAATCAAGCAGGGAGTTTCAGCAGCCACTGGGAAAGAGAAATTATACCTACAAACTGACAGATATTTCCATGTGTGAATCTCACCCTTAACTTTATTATCCTATCACCAGTCTCCCTCCCTTCCTCTGACTTATGTTATTCCTTTCACACACCTTCTTATGAGCAACCTCAGTCTCAATGTGAAATGAGGTCTATATTTAGAAACACAGGTATCCTTAAATTTATAATGTGTCTGACACTTCTCTATTTGTTGCTAATGATTTTAAGACACACACTACAGGAAGGCAAATTTTATTTGTTGATTTGAATTAATAAAAGCACAGTGGTGATAATATATGATAAACTCATTACATTTATATATCAAAGCCCATGAATATGCTGATAAATGCATCCCTTCGGGGTGCTAGGCTTTAGTTTGTTTGTGCAGAAATAAATCTGAGACAGAGACCAAAGCAACTGCTAAATCACGATCTAATACATTCAAGAGATGGAATGTAGATACCTTCAACATTAGATATTGTACCCTTACATATTCCTGACTGGCCTATCAAAATATACATTACTCCATGTTAGAGCAGCACTCCTCAGGCAGAGACAATTTTTCCACCAAGGATCACTTGGCAACACCCTAGAGACATTTACTGACGAAGGGGATCTGCTGACATTTAGTAGACAGAGGCCACAGACTATGCAAGACATCCTACAACACACAAGAAAGAGTAACCTGGCCGTAAATGCCAATGCTACTGGAGTTAAGAAATTCTGTTGGAGAACCCTACATGACCTATACAGATCCCCTTCTGACATCTGCCCAATCTATCATCTCGCCAAAGAAAATGCACCCTCAAGCCATTAAAACATATGGAATATGCAGAAGAAATCCACACGAGATTCATCTGAGAGCAAAGCTAAGCGGGATAATCAAGAGGTTATAAAAATATAACAAAAGCAGAAGCCTTTGCTTATTCCGTCATTACAATTAATTATAAAACCAGGAGGAACAGTGTGAATAAATTTTGTAAGGGTCAAAGAGCTTCAAGGATTTGTTCTAGAGTTAAGATACCGAAGCAAACAAACCTGAATGTACTGAAGATAGCCATCCACCGTACTGCATTTTGGAATGTTGTATCCGTGGTAAAAGGTGAAATCTGGTCCAAACATGTTTTCGCTGAACCAAACCTTTGCAAACGTGTTCAACAACCTCTTGTCATAGTCATCAGTGACTCTGCCTCCATACTGAATTTCTCCTATCATGTAGCGGACAGTGGTCCAGGATACTCCCTGGGAGCACAAAACAATTTTGCATCATTATGTGTTCACCATCAAAGTCTGCAACACAGTCATTCTTCTTAAGTAATTTCAAGATACAGTGCAAAAAAAAAAAAAAAAAAACCCTCAAACAAGCCGAAGTGAAGGTTTCCTCCAAGGTCACGTTCATTACTTCAAGTACATTCTTGTGAGCAATTCGTGTGTTCACACTTCAGTGTTTTTAAAGTTTACTTTTAATCATTTGTTTCTATGTTAAATTATGTATGTGCATATGTCTTGATTGTAGGATATACATGTATGAGTGCAGGTACTGGAGGAGACCAGAAAAGGGTAGATTCTTCTGGAGCTGGAGTTATGGGCAGTTATGAGTCACCTGACAAGCGAGGAACTAAACTTGAAGCTTTTGCAAGAGCAGTATGTTTTTAACTATTGAGTCATCTTGTCAGTCCCTAAAAATGTACCTTTTGAAAATACTTAGATAGAAAAAAAAAATCAAAGATAATCTAAACGCTTGACTTTTAGAGCTTTCTTCTCCTTCACCCCAAACCCCATCCCTGCCACTGGTCCTTTAAGGCCATCTTATGGACTGTGTGAAGTAAATGGATAATAAATATACTTCCTTTTTTTTTTATTCCTAAACTCAAGAAGCGATCGTGACCCAAGTGTACATGCCTTTAAAAAGACCCTACGGGCTTATCAAACCCTCATAATGATTTGCCTCCAGTGTGTGAAGCTGGCTGCATCTGTGTTCAGTACGCATCATGGTGTGAAGGAGAGGGCAGAACAATACCTTCTTGACATCCATATCATCCAGGTGGTTTTGAATGAACTGTACTGTGGCATTGAAGTCTGCTTGGTTAAATTCGTAGGGGATATTCCACCCTAGGGGACCGAACTTGCGCCTCTCCTGGACAGTAGAGTGTAGGAAGGCCACAGCATACAGCATGGGCTTCCACTGGGCCCCCACACTCACATCCAGTAGGTCCTGGCTCACACCTGTCATGGTCAGAGAAGAACATAGTCATCTCTCAATCACTTTCATTTGTTATTCTCTTTATAAGGATCAAGTCACAGTTATTTTGCACTACTTTTCTTCCATGAGTGTGGTAATTATTACTTGAATTTGGCCTGTTTAGAGATCATTTATCTTGGAAGCATCTCCTAAAGGCCTAGGTCATGGGGAAGGTCGATAATGTAAGACAAGTTCTTACCAATACACCAGAACACTACAAAGATAAAATAGAGATAAAAGAAAAATGGCTATAAAGTAAATGCTATTATTATCATTATGAATTAATATTAACTATATTAATGCCTGAGATATATACAAGGAGCACACACTTAATTTAAAATTAGTTAAAATAATGTATGCAAAAGTTTGTTTCAATTTAAGTACATGCCCCCAAATAATTATTAAACATTAATAAATTATATTGAGCACATCGATTTCTATTGCTATTATCTTTCAAGATTTATTATCCCATTATCTTATAGATTGGCACGATTTGACTCTTAGTAGCAACTCCCTTAAGCATATCTGTGGTTTTTAATTGGAATATAATCACGTTTTTATTATCATTGTTGTTGCTATTATTATTAAAATTTTCCACCAATTTTATTCTCCTAGATGGCTTTTATTGACCCTACTATGTAACTCCTGATTCTCCTGCCTGAGTCTGCCACATGGTCCATATTCCAGCATTGTCTGGTTCTCAACTTATCTGATGCTGTGACATGGACCAGGCCACACTTTTAACTCAGACCTTTCTTTAGGAAGAGTCTGTACCACTACATTAATTCATGTGTGGAGTAGAGACCACAAACAAGGAAGCTGTCAACATATGATGTTAAAACAGAAAGGTCAGTGTCTGGCACAGGCACTGTGGTACAATATTGAAAACACTGAAAAATTGAAGGAAGAAAATCATTGCCTCAATTCATATCATTTGCCACTCTATCGGGTAAAGGAAGAATACTATTTGCTAATTCTGCTTTGATAGGTTTTTTTTTAAGATTTATTTACTTATTTATTTTATGTATATGAATACACTGTAGCTGTCTTCAGATACATCAGAAGAGGGCATCAGATAGCTGTGAGCCACCATGTCATTGCTAGGAATTGAACTCAGGACCTTTAGAAGAGCAGTCAGTGCTCTTAACCGCTGAACCATCTCTCCAGCCCTTATAGTTTCTTTAAGAAAATAGTATGTGTGCAAATCCTGCAGACACAGAAGCATCCCCCAGCTCACCACCGTATGTCCTTCTCAGTCCTGCCCGGAGGCCCTGAGGCGGCTCATTGGCAAACTTGATGGACATCTGAAGAAGAGTGATGGGGAACTGCTTGTGAACCTCGGTGGTGATCCACAGGCGGAAAGTGTCATGCACAGTCTCTGTTTCTGTAATTACATCCATGAGCTCATCCAGGAAGTCAAGTCCCAGGTGGCAGTTCTGTAGAAGTACCCATCCTCCCTAAGAAATACCAGCAATGGGTGGAAGTTAGGCTACTTCCCTTCACCTGGAGATTTCAGTACAACGTTGCCTAGAAATTAAATCATTAAATTTTAAAACAGAAGCATAGTAACCACTTTAAACTAATCTAGGCCAACTCTAAGAGTTCAATAATCCTTCCTTGAGATCTACAATGTGTTTGTAAGTATTGTGGCGTACATTTGTCTCACAGCACACTGTCATGCCAATAGACATAATGATTCTTTAGCACGGTCATGGCAATACCCAAAGTCAAAAACAGAGAGAGGTAATACAACTTACAAGTAAAGCTAAGGCTGGGCGGTGGTGGTGCATGCCTTTAATCCCAGCACTTGGGAGGCAGAGGCAGGCAGATTTCTGAGTTTAAGGCCATCCTGGTCTNCAAAGTGAGTTTCAGGACATCCAGGGCTATACAGAGAAACCCTATCTCAAAAAAATAAAATAAAATAAAATAAAATAAAATAAAATAAAATAAAATAAAACAAGTAAAGCTAAGCTCAGCAGTTTAAGGCATGATCCCAAATATAAAGACAGTGATGCAATATTGATGACATGTACACAGACTCTAGAAAACTGAATCCTGGGCTACACTTGGGGTATCCTGGAATGAAGTGCACTTCTGGGAGCAGCCAGGAATAGTACAAGGACCAAAAAAGCAAGGCACCTGCCCTGTACTGAGAGGAGGGGCCAACCAGAGGAAAAAAAATCTATCTCCTAGTGTCCTCCCATCTGTCCAGGGAAAGATGAGAAGCTTGCTCTCTAGCAGGCAAACCAGACAGGGTGTGGACTGCAGACCCAGCCCCTGTAAAACAGCTCCCACTGAAAATACTTAAAAGAATGTGTGTCTACAGGATTTTGACGGTTGTTCACTCCCTTCTAGATTCTCAGAATAATGGTAACCAGATATATACCCTCTAGAATATGACAGAAACTTCTACTTGAATCTAATTACTTTTAAATCAAGAGCCTTAAAATAGTAACTCTTAATTTTTGTTATTCTATAACTGTTAAGGAGATTCTCTACATAGACCAACCCAGTCAAATTTGGGGATTATGAAATAATTTCCCAAGTATCTAATCTATGAGATTTAAATAAAATCATCTACAGCATCCATAATACAATCTCGAGGTGCATCTAGACATTCGGTCTTACATTTGCCATGGTCTGGTGCAACAGCTTCCTCGCATGGACCTCCTGGCCCTGGCCCATGGACACATAGCGTGTTTCTATTTTTAGTCTCTTTCCCAAAGCAATGATGGAATCTGTGGGGTCAGAGCCCATGGACAGGAGGCAGATGAGTGGTGTCCGTGGGTCAGATTCCTCCCATGTCTTTTCCAAGTCCAGGATAACTCCCTCTGCATAGTTTTCTCCCATGGAGTCCATGATGTACTTGCGAGCCTGCCAAAAGTAGCACAAAAATCAACAAAAGCTCCTTTATGTATTGCTATAAAGTGTGGCTTCTGCAGATTCGCTCAAGGATATTCATCTGAACTGCCACAGAAACAGGATAGAGGTTTCTTTTCCTGGTATTCATTTGTTGTTTGATTATATTTCAATGCTATACTCATAGAATGTGTTACTTGCTAGACAAAAATCAGATAGTTAGAATGTCAGAAGCTGAGCTGAATGACCCTGAGTCCTATTTTAACATACTATTATTTCTTTCTCTGTAAAAAAGTTTTGGAAACTTTATTATAAAGGATGTTAACCCTAATTGCACATAGCTCAACAGTATAATACTTGAAATGTAATGAGTATTTACCAAATAGATGATCTTTGAATAACTGTTTGTTATGCTTATGAGGTAGTGAATTAACTAATTTGTTAGTTCATTTTTAAAAGATTTACTTGACAACCTGTCTGTTCATAATTTCATAAGCAGCATTTTCCATGGTGGTGGTGGTGGTGGTGTGTGTGTGTGGGGGGGTGATTCTGTCTTTCTTCTATTAATCTTGTTTGAAATTTTAATGAAATCCTTGTTCATAAGACCAATATTTAACTCCATTCTCTCCATAAGAAATGCCTGGTATTCTCTTTCTAAAAAGGTCAAAGAGTAATTTTTTTCAAATACCGATTTATGTGTGACCCTTAACCCCTATCCTGTCCCTCACAATAACTGGGTTGTCCCCTCAAAATAAATACTATCCTCCCATTCTGTTGTCTTCTCATAACTCAAGTTTGTAATATCCACATGTTCCCACAGGGAGATTCCACAGATCACTCTTTCTCATATAACAAGCAGAACCCTATGTGTTAGCATATTAACTTTACCTCCCTAGGAGGCACAGATGAGTCTGCTCAATCCCAGAGGACTGCACAGGGAGCTTGCCTTGCTCTGAGGCTTCCGATAGACCTAAGCTGAGAGGATAACAAGAATGAATGGTGACCAGCTTCCCAGGGGTAAGCTCAGAGACCTGGGCTGCAAAGTCATTCTGAGAATGAAGTCCAAGGTGTTAATGATGAGAGGGGAGTTATGAAAACTAAACTCAGGATACCTTCAAATCAAAGATGGCCTAATGAGCCTACCAGCTCCTGCGTGCAGGTCATGACAAGGGAGCCTGGTGGCCTTTGAAGACATCTAGCATCTTCATAAGAGCAGAAACGAGTGCCAGCTAAGACAGTACAATTGAATACCCAGAATGTTCTACTTTGGATTTTTCCTTCTGGATAACTTTATCCCTCACATGAGAAACTGAAATATGGTGTGAAATATTCATCATCTGCACATGGGAAACAGGCACTAGGTCCACATTCCCCAAACTCACAGATGATCATTGAGAAAGCACTGGACCACTGAACTGTGATCCTCTCTCCCAGCATCTCAGCTCCCACCCTGCCCTATTACAAAACATAATGTCCAGTTTACCACCAATGCAAGGTTTAAAACATGCTGATTTGGTATAACACACAGTCTTCTTGCTTTGACAACTATCGTTAAATGATGATGGGAAGACACAGCTTGCCTGGCTTCTTAGGGGGCTGTGAAGTTTCTTGTCAGAGCCCTGCTTTGCTAGTTAGACCAGTAGTGATTAAATGACCAGTCAGGACTTGTGCCTGTCGGTCCTAGAAATGGTCACCCATTCAGACATTCCTCCCTTTGCAGATTTTAGTAGTTGAGAGATATTCTGAAGAAATGATGGTCCATCCAATTCAGTTTGAGATATAATATGCCATAATATCTCTCACAATGTGTTCTAAATTGGCAAAATCGAGTGTGAGAGTCTCTAACTTTATTCTAAATGCCCACATCTTTTTCTGCATCCTTCTGGCAAGTATTTTAAAAGTTTGCTTATCATGTCCAATGATATCATCAAAAATATATTCTATGTATACTCTTGGGGACACTAAAGAGCTGCAGTCAGGAAGTAATTCAAAGACTAGGCATTCCACAGTTGCAGTTGCTGCCCAAGCACAAGGACCTGCCATCACTGCAACTCCTTATAGTGTGCTTCACATACACTCAAAGCTCAAATGTTTTCTATTTTAAGCTAATGGGGTACTCAATACCCCCAAAACCTCCAAACAATTCCACATGGACCCAATACACTGCCATACAAGCCAATAAAATACAGTAGGGGTCAGATGGCAAAGCGTTGAAGCTTTTTTGGGTATATGGTCTCTGTTGCAATTATTTAACCCATCTGTTGTACCACAAAAGCACCTTGATATAATACATAAACAAAAAAGACATGACTTTGTTCCAGTAACTTCACAGCCTGATTTGAGTGGTCCATAATGTGCACATATAATAAAATCCCATAAACATATACAATCATTTGATAATTATGATGGAATAAAAATTTAAAGCATCAAACTGTGATTCAATTGTTGCATAATTTTTAACATCATGAAATATCTTATTTTCTGGCATTAATAATATATAAGTTATGCTTAGTTCACAAGTTATCTGAGGCACATTGATCAATTTTGTTCAGGACGCTGAGACATCATTTTATAACTCCTTGATAAAGAAAGCTATTTTACTTAGAATGGAAATCGTGATGGATTTTTTTAAATAAAATTCTCGTTCCTAGGAAAGAGAGATATTCTTGGGATCACAACCACAGTTTCTAATTGGCTTCAAGTCCAGAGGCTGCAGTTCATTGTGTGTTGTAAGCCTCCAAAACAAAACTACATGTGTGAGGAAGAACAAATACCTTTACCTCCATAGCTTCAGTATAATATACACATTATCACATTGGACAAACAGGCATAACTGAGTCTTCCTGTGCCCATAAGTCCCCATCTTACAAAAAATATAAAACTTGGTTTGCCACCTCCTCCTGTGTCTAAGGATGTGTGTCAGATGGCCCTACAGAGCAGTGACAGAATGACCCTGCCTTTGGGACTCATACTTCGCCTCAGAAATAGACATAGAATGACCAAGTAATAGTGAATAAACCACATCCCTGAGAGGATTGCAACAACAAAACCAGTTAATATCTCAGAAATACACCAGAGCACGCATCCTAACAAAGGAGCATTTAAGCAAAGCGCAGAGGCAAAAGAAAGTCATTCATGCCGTGAACACATGTGCAGGAATTTTGGAGCAAACAAGAATAAGTTGTCTCATGTGCATGGAGGACATCCAGTATAATTTGTGTAAGTGACGATTCGGTGCGGGCCAGCCTGGCTCCTGCACAGCCTGCCAACCCATAAAACCTTAACACCTCATTGGCACAAGTAAATATACGGGCTACATTTTTCACAGGTGACTCCATCCAAATCCAAAGAACATTGTGTTCCATCTGGTCTCAATTTAACAGGCTCAAGTTTGGAATAAGGGCAGGGAAATTAACTCAGAAGCTACCTCATATCGACTGACCTTCCTTGGTGGCGTGTTTTTTAGACATCACTGTGTATACAGCATTAGAAACCTTCTAACACTGTGGTATTCTTACAGCCAACACACCTGACATCCCCTGCTGTGGAACATCACAGCAGACAAAATGAAGAGCATCATTTGTAACCCTATACTGCTGATAAGTAATGGGGACCAAGTGTATCCACTTTGTAGAACTTATCTAGTCATAAATTTTAAAAGGACTCATACAGATACAAGTTCTAGAGGGTATAACATATTTCCAGAGGACCATCTAGATTTTATTTAGGAATTGAGTGGGTTTGTAAGGGCCGTGGGAATCCACTGGGGGACTTGGAAAGCTGATAATGGAATGTCCTCGTCATTTATTTTAAAAAAGAATGCATCAGAGTTGGCAAGAAGATACAAAGTGTGAATAGCAAAGAAGCCACACTGGTGGCCCCCCTGAGGATGGCAAAGCCTTACAAAGATGGAGACATTAAGGAACAATCGCAGGCTTTCAGTTTAACTTTGACACTAAATGGTTTCTGGGGGAAAAGAGGATGGAGGTAACCAGCTCTACCTGTACCTTTTCTCCCACACTGCCTTTAAAAAGGCAACTATTCAACCATCCATTAGGGCAGAGTGAAAATAATACAGTTGGCAGGGGAAAGTGTCACAGGGCAATCTCAGTGCCTTACGTGGCCAAACTTATTTTCCTTTTCTTAATAAGTCTTTGGATCTAGCTGATCATATGATCCGTGGTACCTGAGCCGAGTTGTTCACTCTGTAACATTCCCTGCAGACACTAAGGTAAATACAGAGTCCCGCAGGTTTTACTCTATGATTGCCTTATGAAAGCCATTAAGAAGTCTACCTGTGCTGAATTCTAAAGATTTAATCGGGGAAACAAGACCTGTGCCGTTTTAGTGGGTGAATGCCTGTGATGTAAGACCAGTATATAAATAGTCTTGGAGAAGATGAGGCTTTGGGAAGAAAGATTCACACTTCGGCCATGTGCAGAATTCAGTTTTAGGGCAACCTGATTCCTCTCACCTAGAGCTGTGGCGTTATCTAGGGATGAGCCGTGTCTGTCCTGCTAGATGGCTCTCTCACTGCTCCCGTGGTTTTTCTTTCTCCCACAAAAGCTGATTTACAGCTAGGAAAGTAGAGCAGCTATATCATTTCTGGGTTATTATAAAATGATACATGAGAATAATACATTGTGTTTATGTTATTCATACATGCCAAGCTCAGAATCATGAATTTTCTCATTTGCTTTTGTTTTACCACCAGGACCAAAGGGGTTTAATAAATCACTTAGAGAAGTGTGCACCTCAGTACTTCATTTGCCGTTTGCCTCTCCATTTATCACATTTGTCTCACTAGAAAATTGCTTAGAAGCCCACAAGGAAATTCTGGTTGATAATCACATTCAAAATACTTCTTTAAGTTTAAAGGAAAATTCTCCTTTAGAACCTTCTCTGTTGTTTCCTTTTAATGCATCCTTTACCTGGGCAATGGTTCTGTCGGGACACCAGGACCTAATCAGAAGGAGGCGTCTGAAGCAGTCGAGAGATTTATCGTAGGCGTTTGGAAGTGGCTCCTCTTCCGGGCTTTCTTTGTCAAACCAAACTCTCCACATCTTTTCATTCCTTGATATCTGAAAACGCCATGGGTTAAGAAGTGTGTCATGTCACACAAAAGTCTTTCAGTGATTTTTCATGGGCATTTTCGATCAAACTTTCTAGGCATGTGTAAGCTATATGCTTTCACTATTTTTAAGCTTTATATCCTAGGAACAAAATGTATGACTATATAAGATCACAGACCACTTATTCCCAAATCAGTCTAGGTGAGTACCAGTCTACAGCTAGCTGCCAAAGGAGGAAGAGTCCTGAAATACTTGATTTCACCTCTGCCTTTACAGTAATAAATTTACAGGGAAAGAAAAATCAATGGAGCCTCATTTTCATTATCTCGAGGAAATCTTATTTGCTCCATAAAAATCCTCTTATAACCAAGCCCCACTCATTCATATTTCCTCATTTCCTACAACCACTTTTGACACAAAGGAAGACACTTAATACATATTTGTTATTGAATAAACAAGTTTGGGATCAATATTCTATTGATCTAAAGTAATCTGAGATATTACATTTAATATCATCATCACACAGATGATCAGAGACCTACTCCTTGCGGGCAATTGGCAAAGCACACGGAGCATTACCCTCTGGAGTCTAGATATTTATAGGACACCAGCCTTACAGAGGCAAGAACATCAAAAGCTTCAAACCAACAAATAACATCTATAAACTAACAGAATCTTATATCTTCTGATAATCCATTTAACGAAAGCCTCAAGGCTTGCTAGTTTAATCAAAGAAAGAATTTCTTGGACTTCACATTTAGAAATTATCATATAAGAATAAAAGTTAACTTGTTCCATGATGTATGAAATATTCTGTTGCACAATGGGGCAGGATTTCTGAGGCTCTCTAAAAGGTAGCAATATCTGACCAGGACGGTCAAGGAATGACTCCTGGGTGTATCCTGATAGAGTACTAGAGCACATTAATAACTCAAAAAAATGAGTTATTTTATGTCAAAAAATGATTATATCCAAATTACTGGTTAGTAATAACAAACAACACCAGTTATGAGCCAAGGTATAAAATACATCAGAATTTAAGTTTTGGGTGAACATGAATGGTAGATGTTAAAAAACCCATCTTAAGACCCTTCCTGATCAGAACAAACAGCCATATAACTCTGCCGCTGGGGGTGGTGGGGAAACATTCTGTTAATCTTACTTCTCTACGGCCAGCATATATTGAAAAACCTCCTTACAGCCTTGTCCTACATTCAACCTCAATGATTCCAGTATATACATAGATCATGGGCAACTAAATGGTTTAAAGAACAGCGGGATCTATAGATGAAGACACAAATGTCAGCATGAGTTCCACACCTGGATAAATAACTAAAATGAAACTGGGAGGAACAGCAGAGGAAGAAGAAAGAGAGAGACAAAGACCAAGAAAGGAAATTTAGTAGGAAAGGCTGATTACATTTCTATTTCATCTCTAAAGAGAACACACACATATAATTATGAGCACATGTAGTTATTCTATCTAATTAGAATTATCAGTCTTCCTGTGTATGGACTTTCTGTGTATAGACTTCCCTGTGTATAGACCCGTTCTGTGCATAGACATGTACATAGCCCTTCATTGATGATAGTAATATTTAGGCTGAAACAATTCCGTTTAACCTTCCTGACACACTTCTTCCTGAGTAACTGACCTTCAGTGGGAGCTGCTGCTTTCAGATTGTGGATAAGCTGCAGGAAAGCCAAACATCAGAGGCGAGCAATACCTTCTAAGACTGATGGTGTGTGAAGCATCTTTCGCCCACAAGCACTGTAGCGATGGATCTGAAAGCTGCTAACCATGACAGTAGCCTATGTATACTCAAAGAACATGTTACCTGATCGAGGATGTCTGAAAACTGTTTAAGTTTGCTAAGTTCCACCAAATTAAGCCAAGTCATGTCTAGGATCCATTTTGATGGTTTAGGAGGACAGGCTTTTAGATCCAATGAGGCACCACCTATAAAAAAATATATGAAGTTGCTACTTTTTTTTTTCATCTCTTTAAAATAACTCATTAAAAAATTTTTCTATTTGAAGTGGCTTAATTTCAATGACTTTACTGCCTGACATTTATTAAATTCAGAGATAAAAATCATAGTGAGAAACATTGTAGAAATATATCAAATATCAGCATTATAACTTTGGAAATCCAGTTAGTAGTGGATTCTAACCTAATTAACCTGGCCAACATCCAGGACTAACTATCTTATCTACCTGGAAATCTCCTTCCACATTTTAAAATATAACAGTGTAGCCTAAGTGTACTGCTGTAAGTATGTAATCCAGGTAAGTCTGAAGACATGATAGGTCACAGAACAGCTTTTCTCAGTGCTAAGATTGACCTTATACTGGAATATATTTAAATATATAGTTTGTCTACATATAAATACTAGATATATTTGAAGGATTCTCTTCTATAAATAAATTATATCTATTTTGACCATATCCTAGGGGCTCTATCACATTGGATAATCTGACTACAATAAAAAATTCCATTTGGTACTAACTCCTGTCTTTTGGGGAATAACTGATGTAAGCACACACACAATGTTTAGCAACAAACAATTAATGACACCTGTTACCACCACAAAAAATATCAGCAGGTAAAAATCATATTTTATGCCAAAGAAAGCATTAGGTAATTTTCCAAATAATAAAATATGTTGTCTAATAAAAAACATCCATTAAAGCACTTTAGGAAAATGTTCATTAAGGGAAATTCAACCCGTTTGGCCATCTTAAGATGTAGGGGTAATATCTTGTATACTGTGAGAAAGCACCACCTGTCAGTACGAAGCTGATGGCCTATTACCAGATGTAGGAAATAGAAGGTGTGGGTTCTGGTACTGAGACAAGAACTCAGGAAAGTCAGGAGCTAGAGATTTACCCTGGACTCTGAGGGAATCAGCCACATGAAACTGAGGAGAGGTAACTAGCCGTGTGGCAGACATAGAACTGTTGAAAAGGGTTATATAAGTTATGAGCTCGTTGAGAAACAAGCCAAAGCTTGTGACCTAGGCATTTATCTATAAATAAGTAAGTCTCCAAGTCATTATTTGGAAACTGGGGCGTGTGTGGAAATGCTCAAGGTTGCATTAAGATTCTTTGTTTTACAGAGCAGGGTATAAACAAATAATGCTCGAGATATTTATTGAGCCATACTCCACTTAATCTAGTCACTCTGTACTATTAAATTGTATCCCTTTGCCAAATCGATCTTAGTTCATCCATAATAAGGTAAATGGGGCCTTGAAGCTATTTGAATGGAAATATTAGCTCATAAAGTGAAAACAGCTTGTTGTAATGCCAGGGAGAAGCTAAAGACCTAATGATAATGGCAATAAATGCCTCACCAATTTCCACAACAACTGCACATTTTCCAGCAAAATGGGAGAAATAAGGTACTCGCCACTGAGTTAACAAAAGCCAACTCCTGGAAATGAATGAGTGAGCTTCGTAGGTTGAAGCACTGCTCAATGTTTGATAGAGGGCAACTACTCTGTGACTACCTTGCTTGCTCCAAAAATGTACAATTAAGCACAAATAATGATTGTATGTTGAGAGAAAAATGATTTTAATAACATGATCACAGATCAAATAGATTCTTTAATAAATGCCTGAGAAAGGAAAAAGATCAAAATAAATCCTGAGAAGATCCAGGATTATGTTTTTTGTCTTCATTCCTTGAAACTTTCGCCTTGGAGGAAAATGTATATTTCAATTTTTGTCCTAATACTTTCTTTTTAAATGAAAGATGTTCGTAATTAAAAGGTACCAGTTATTCCATTCTACCATAAAATTCAACAGTCAAGAAAAATTTAGAACATCACAAAAGCTAAATCATCTTAGAGATGAATAAAAACCAGTAGTGGAAGAGTGTTACATTTTGCCCCAGGCTATTTGTGCTGTTATAATAGACTGACTTTGCTGGATCAAAGTCTCCTTGGAATTCATAGAAATTAGTTTGTCACAGTTCTTGATTTGGGGAACTCTAAGATAAAGACATCAGTAGAGACAGTGTCTGTCTGGTAAGGATCTGCCACTTCCTGTTTGGAAGAGCTCTTTATTCTTTATTTATACCTTAACCTTAAATTTCATCTCTTAGCCGGGCATGGTGGTGCACACCTTTAATCCCAGCACTAGGGGGGCAGAGGCAGGAGGATTTCTGAGTACGAGGCCAGCCTGGTCTACAGACTGAGTTCCAGGACAGCCAGGGCTACATAGAAAAACCCTGTCTTGAAAAAAAAAAAAAAGTTTCATCTCTTATGTACTGCAAAAGAAACTTCTATGATGAAGGGAGAGAGTATAATGATGGCTATAAATGTATTTAAGGTACAATTTACTTCTATGTCCATCCATTGGCAATTGATGGCTGGTAGGAGAGAGGGAGCCAGTTTACTTTGGATGTATTCTGTAATAGAATACCCACATATCACTAATGGTCCTACAGTCTGGTAGCACTAAGTGGACCCAGTGGATTTAAAAAGAGTAGTTGAAGTTGGGAGTTTAAACTGATCAGGGTTTATATGGGAGAAGTTGGAGGAGGAAGATAGAATTGAGATTGAAAAAAAAAAAACATTTTCATGTGTGAAATAATGTGCTGTACTGGCTAGTTTTGTGTCAATTCAGAAAACCCATCTAAAAAATCAGGCTGTAAAGCAAGACTGTAGAGCATTTTCTTAACTAGTGATTGATGTGGGAGTTCTCAGTCAATTTTGAGTGGAGTAATTCCAGGTCTGGTCGTCCTAAGTTCTATAAGAAAGGATGAAAATGCCATGGGAAAAAAGCCAGTAAGCAGCGTCCATCCATAGCCTCTACATAAGCTCCTGCCTACAGATTCTTGCCCTGTTAGCCTTCCTTTGATGCTAAACAGTGATATGGCAGTATAAGCCAAATGAACCCTTCATTTTCACAATTTCACTTCTACTTTCTTAACATACCTGTGAGCATGATTTTATACGTCTATATAAATGCCTGTGGTTGACAAAGAAGGTAAAAATGTGGTATTTGTCTGAATCTGACTTCTTTCATCTCTAGTTGAATCAATTTTCTTGCAATCAACATAATTTTATTTTAATGGCTGAAGGAAAAAAACCCCATTGTGAGTAATGTGTACCTGTGTGTGTGTGTGTGTGTGTGTGTGTGTGTGTGTGTGTGTGTGTGTGATAATCTTCATTTGCTAAAGGACTCCTAGATTAGTTCATAATGAATAGAGCTACAATTAAAACATTTAAATATTTGGCCTGCTGCCCTGAGCAGCCTGCCATCCCAGGGGGACCTCCATTCTCCTGCTGCTTCTCCTCCACCCCCATCAGACTCCAGAAATATACAGACAGGAACTTGTTGTCCCCTGACAGACTCCACCCATCAGCTGACTCAGACAGATACAGACACCCACAGCCAATGTATGGAGCTTGGAAAATCTTATGGAAGAATAGGAGGTAGATTGTGGGTCCCAAAGAGGGATAGGAACTTTACGGGAAGACCAACAGACTCAACTAACTGGACCCTGGGGACTCTCAAAGTCTGAACCACAAACTAAAGAACATACACAGGCCTCCCCGCTTCTATGTACAATATATGCATACCATTTAAAGAATATTTGACTACAGGTCTATGTATTCTGGCTTTCTATTCAACTGTATATGCTAGTGACCCAAAGGTCTACCTGTGATCAATGCTTTAATAAATGTACAATAAATAATCAATGTAATAGCTGCTGAATCACCTCACCCACCCAGCTTCTGAGACCCTACCAACTTTGCTTTGTCTCCATCACACTGCCTTCATCCATTATGTCGCCTTGCTCCCTTAACATTCCTCTATAATTGCCTCATTGCTATTTCAAATCTTGAGTTGGATACCAGTCACTAAAATCTACTCCAGAGAATGGACTATATACACGATTTAAAGCGTTACACTATCGTTCTAGCTCATCCTCTATACCCATCCATGCCCTCCCTCATAACTAGTATTAACTGCCTACTTGTCAGGATGTGGAATCATGTAATAGACCTATAGACACACCCATGTTGGGGAGATAGTTAGCCTCTGAACATGCTTTTGAAAGGCTATGTTGTGTAGGTTAAGAGAGGTGGGCAGACAGACACTAAAAGTGGGGGTGAGGCACTATCCCAGGAGTGGGTCCTGGATGGTATAAAAAGAGCACGTGTCTAAGCACAAGCATCCTGTGCCCCTGCTTTCTGGCTGTGGACATGATATGATTGGTTTGCTCAACTTCTTACAGCCCTAATGTCCAACCACGATGGACTGCATCTCAAATTGTGTGCCTCCCTTGAGATTTATTTTGTGGGCTGGAAGGACAAGGGTGGGATCAATCAGGGAACTCTATCATAGCACAAGAAAAGTATAACACTCATTCCCCTCCCCCAGCACTTTTCTAAAGTGCTTGCTAATGTCCCACATAGGACATATTTTATTTGTTTCATTACTTTTTCTGTAACACACACACACACACACACACACACCTCAGGCATTTTGCAAGTGGTTTGGTTCAATAAAATGTCTGTTCCATGCCCTGATACACACTACATTTCCAACGAATAGTCAATGTTCAGTAAGTGCTTCCTACTGACCTTTAATGAGAGTGAGAAACTCCTCGTGTTTGACTAGGTTCCTCTGGATGTCAATCTTTAGGGTGAGCAGCAAAGTGAACAGGAATTTGTGCTCCTCATATAGGCCTCGGGCAGCATACTTGAAAACCTCATAGGTCATGTGCTCAATGATATTAGCAATCCTCTTGCTTGTAATTGGGCTCTTGACAGACCTGAGGAAGAGACCATTTAAGACACGTTTATCCCGCTGCCCTTTTCAATTGTCTATAAAAAGCAGCATCTCTGGTGGAGAATAAGTAACTCTGGAGGACTAATTTTTACTTTAACACATCAAGAAAGCACTCCTAAATCTAAACTAACAAGAATTCTCTCAACATGAAGCAATGTAACAAAATTCCTCACTGTTGTCTAAATCAATTTTACCTACAGGCCATTATTATTCACAACAATTTCTTGGAAATTTTCCCATTTAGCAGAACACATGAAGCCAAAGGAATCTAATCAATGAATGAATGGCCGGCATAGACTCCTCTGGGCATATGATGACACGTCTGAATGATTTGTTAACATGCTGATAACTACAGTAATCTCAGACTTTAGAAAGAAAAATACTCTTACTGATAAGCAAAAGGGAAATTCTAATATCGTCCTCATCCACAGATAAGGAATCCAGCTCAACTTCCTAGGGACAGGTGTACCTGGCTAAGGAAAGGTCAAACAAGCCCAGAAACTGACGGAGCGAAGTCTGATACATCTCATTAACCAAGCGCATTTCCGTGATGAGGAAGTAGAGGATGCTGCCCCGTGTAGCAACTGAAAGACAAAGACCAGGGAGGGTGTAGCACAAGAATCAAACCTAAATGAGCTGTGCAAACACATCACCCCCAATGTATTACTCAAAACAACTTCTTCTTGGCTCATCCTGCCTGCTAACAATGAGATCTAGAGAAATGCTTATTATTTCATCTTCATTTATAAGTTTTTCATAGTTTACCAAAGGGTACTAATGAAACCAAGACAGTTCTCATTTTAGAATCACCACACTCCTTTAATAAGTAGAGGTTTTCTGAGTTTTATCATGATGGAGAGAAGGGGAGTTTTAAAGGTTGTATATTTAACACTCAGCAAAGGATCCAGTTGGTCACATAGAACCTTACTCTGAAGCTCATGGAGAACAAGCTTCAAGCTTTCAATACAAGACGTCACAAAGATGATGACTCTGATTGTCCATAGCACCACGATATGGTTTCAGCTCTTTTCCCAAGAAATTTGCTAAAGGAAAGCCAATTGAATATTTATTTGACCCATCTTAGTTAACCAATGAATACCTGTTTATTAAATGGCCCACTAAAGATGAGTACCAGAAAACCAACTTCGGGATAAACACAACACATTGTTGCTACATGATATAGAACCAAGGCAATGTCCATAATACTCATGTCTCAGGATTTACTATTTTATAGCAGTATTTTAACCTCTCATTTTGAAATAAATTCATGAGCATCTTAAAGCATTTCCCAACCACCACAGGTAGTACCAAAAGTTTACGCCATCACATAATATTTCTATTTCTAAACTTCTCAAAAGAAATGGCAGAAAATATGATTGGCTACACCTCCCCATTGCACAGTAATTGCATATAATATCATACAATGTAAAATGCATTATGCATTGTATAATGTCCCTGCTTTAATTGGATGTTCTAATTCTCATTTCAGCCTGACACTATTTTCTTGTGACATTTGTCTTCCATTACCAGACTCACCAGGTCGGTACTCCTCCCGGGCTGAGTTAATTTGAATTTCTGTCTCTCCAGAAATTTCCAGCTTCTGTGTCACCTCCTCAGCTGTCTTTTTGGTGTTGCTCAGCACAATGATGAGACTCTCGTCCTCCACCAGGGACCCTTGAGTGCTTGTCAGGCGATAAAGCAAATTATCTTCTAGCTCCTTCATTCTTCTTTTGTTTGCTGTTACATCCTCCAAGAGATGAGTTCGTTCTTTTTCCAGTTCCTGTTAATTTACATAAATATATTTTCATTATAAGTGAGCCTATGTTGAGGTCATTCCTTGTCACAATAATTATTTCTCTCATATATAATTATTTTGTACGTAATTATTTCTTTTTAGCTTCTTTGAAAGAGTTCCGCTGTTTCAGTAAGATTATCTCTCACATGTAAGTTGGAATGATTCTCTCTTCTCTGAATAACAGCTCTCTATGATGCAGAGTAACCTAAGCTGTCACAACAGGTACAAATTGAAAAATACCAACAGTCCATCATGGTAGACAGTAATCCCAGGACTCAGGAGGTTGAGGCAGAAAAATTACAGGTTCAAGGCCAGCCTAGACTACATAGCAAGAATCTTTCTGAAAAAGATAATTTTCTTTTGAATTAAAAACATTTTTGGCCTGAAAATGTACCACTCTCTTCCAAATAAGTATATTTTGGGGACTGGGATAGTTCAATGTGTAACATATTCACCTAAAATGCATGAAGTCCTGGGCCAGACATCCACATCACCAAAACCCAGGTATGGGTACACATTATAGTCCCCCAACACTCAGGAGGTGAGGCAAGGGATCCAAGGTCAAGCCTTCCTCAGTTACACAGTGAGTTTGAAGCCAGCCTGTGGTACCTAAAACTATATACATTCAGGGACTATACGACAAGTTTATACCAGGCACTGCTCAGATTCCTAGAGAAGCATAAGAAAGGGGCATTACACAAGTGGGTATTCAGGATTCCCATAGCAGCCTTCCAAATTCTATTCTCTGTTGAAAGAGGCTGAAGTCTATGTGGCAGTGACTCACTTGAAATAACAGTTCACAATGGAAGTACAAGTTAATTGCTGGATGGTGTTACCTGCCTGTTAGGATCCAGCGCTCATACAAGCCTCAAGAGAAAGAAGCCAACTGGATTTAGAAAACTCTCTTATTAACCAATATCCAAGCCCCTTCACTTCTATGGGTAACGTAATTCTTCATTTCTAGGAAGCATCTTAGGATTGTGAGAAAAAGAAACCCACAGCCAGTCTGCTAATTATGTCTTGATTGATCGCCATCAATATGCTAATCACTCAACTGGGGATGTGCTTCAGTTAATTAAGTAGCACTTCCTTACTACACACAATACCCTGGCTTTGAAACTCTGCACTGAAAATAAAATAAAGACGGATGGTAGACAGACAGACAGATGATAAAGTAGAAAGATGATAGATACATACATACATACATATATACATACATACATACATACATACATACATACATACATACATACAGTAGGTAGATAAATATTGGTAGCATATGTGTATCTGTCTGTCTATATATTATCTGTGTTTAATCTATCTGTTGTCCTATCAACTAGATTAAACACAGATAATATATACACAGACAGGCACACATATGATACAAAGATATTAGACAGTGAGAACTACCAAATTGTCCCATGAGCTCCTCATTTTATAACCTTGGAACACAGCAGTCCTTTCTTCTCTTGAGACATCTTTACTGACTAGCAATTTATCAGATCTGTTCTTCCCCTACAAAGATAACTGACTTCTTCAAGTCTTTCTTTTTTTGTTATTTTTTTATTTTTTATTAGATATTTTCTTCATTTACATTTCAAATGCTATCCCAAAAGTCCCCTATACCCTCCCCCCACCCTGCTCCCCTACCCACCCACTCCCACTACTTGGCCCAGGCCTTCCCCTATGCTGGGTCATATAAAGTTTGCAAAACCAAGGGGCCTCTCTTCCCAATGATGGCCGACTAGGACATCTTCTGCTACATATGCAGCTAGAGACACAAGCTCTTGGGGTACTGATTAGTTCATATTGTTGTTCCACCTATAGGGTTGCAGACCCCTTCAGCTCCTTGGGTAATTTCTCTAGCTCCTCCATTGGGGGCCATGTGTTCCATCCTATAGATGACTGTGAGCATCCACTTCTGTATTTGCTGGGCACTGGCATAGCCTCACATGAGACAGCTATATCAGGGTCCTTTCAGCAAAATCTTGCTGGCATATGCAATAATGTCTGCATTTGGTGGCTGTTTATGGGATGGACCCCCAGGTGGGGCAGTCTCTGGATGGTCCATCCTTTCATCTTAGCTCCAAACTTTGTCTCTGCAACTCCTTCCATGGGTATTTTATTCCTGATTTTGGAGAGGAATGAAGTATCCACGTGTTGGTCTTCCTTCTTGATTTTCTTGCGTTTTCGAATTGTATCTTGGGTATTGTAGGTTTCTGGGCTAATATCCACTTATCAAGTGACTTCTTTTGTGATTGGGTTACCTCACTCAGGATGATATCTTCCAGATACATCTACTTGCCTAAGAATTTCATAAATTTATTGTTTTTAATAGCTGAGTAGTACTCCATTGTGTAAATATACCACATTTTCTGTATCCATTCCTCTGTTGAGGGACATCTGGGTTCTTTCCAGCTTCTGGCTATTATAAATAAGGCTGCTATGAACATAGTGGAGCATGTGTCCTTATTACCAGTTTGAACATCTTCTGGGTATATACCTAGAAGAGGTACTGCTGGGTCTGCCGGTAGTACTATGTCCAATTTTCTGAGGAAACGCCAGACTGATTTCCAGAGTGGTTGTACAAGCTTGCAATCCCACCAGGAGTGCTCCTCTTTTTCCACATCCTCGCCAGCATCTGCTGTCCCCTGAATTTTTGATCCTAGCCATTCTGACTGGTGTGAGGTAGAATCTCATGTTTTGATTTGCATTTCCCTGATGATTAAGGATGTTGAGCATTTTTTCAAGTGCTTCTCAGCACAATATAAGAAAATCAAAACCAATCACATTATGCTATCTGCCACAAATGCTACTTATCTCTCTGAAGCCAAGTCTAGAGGTGACCTCAGAGCCTAGGTTGCTGTGATGGATGCTGGCCTAAAAGACTGTCCTGTCCTGATTTCAAGTGCTCAACAGCGCATTCTGCTGATAATAACCTCGGACCTTACTAAAGTAATGGTGTGGTTCTGCTACATCTCTCAAATGACCTCCAATGCTTTAAGTCGGGCCTAGAACAGTACAGGTACATAGCGAAGGTTATTATTTCCTCAACGGCAACTCTGCCAGAATTTACTCTGGCTCTTGCCACAATGAGGTCAGTCACCCATATGAACTTATGAAACTGGTTGAAAGTCTCCTCATAGAAGGTCTGAGTTCATGAGTATGATTCATATACTGCAGTTAAAAACACAGAGGATATGGGAGGAAGACAGAGAAGGGAGGAGAAAGAGACAGATATTTCCCTTTCCCTTCCAGTGGTAGAGCTCAGAAGAGCCTGATACAGCATGAAGAAAGCATATAGACAGGAGGAGGCACAGATTCAAAGAATTTGCCCATAGTCTTAACCTAATAAATCTTTGGGTAAGCACAGAAGGGGCCATAAAGCAAAATAACCTCATTGCTATTGAGCCCATGAGAAGGTCGATAACAACTTCAGCCTCACCGTGGTAGTAGTCTCATTAAAACCTTCTATATCTCATTGCTTAAGCCTCACACATTCCCCAGGGGAAGCGCTAACTCAGAAAAGGGAAGTTTAGAAATTATTGGTCATTTTTTCCACTGAACACTCAGCTAGCTATCTCAAAATATAGAAGCAAGGGGAGCAGACACTGAGTTATGATTCCAGGGCCTCATTAAGTCAATGGCTGTCATGGCTAGCTTTAAATGTCACCTTAACACACCTTGGAGTCATCTTAGAGGACAGCCTTAGTCAAAAAATTGCCTAGATCAGACTGGCCCAGGGGTATATCTATGAGGAACTGTCTTGATTGCTAATTGATTTGGGAAGGCACAACCCACTGTGGGTAGTACTAGCCCTAGGAGGGTAGCCCTGAACTGTATACGAAATCTAGCTGAGTATTAGCCTGCCTATAAGCCACCAGGCAGCATGGTCCCTTTGGATTTATTGGCTGTGAAGTGAGTTCTTTGGTCACCGACAGTAATATGTATAATCGCGGGCAGGTTTGCCTTCAGGTTCCTGCCTTGCACCATGCTCTGCCAGCCCTAAGTAATGGACTATGCTCTAGACTTCTCAGTTGAGGGCAAACCTTTCTTCCCTCACTTCTTTTCGCCAGGTGCTCGTCACAGCAACGGGGATCTACCCAGAAGACGAGACGCCAGAGGCTACATGAGTTCTTCTTGATTTTGTTCTGCATTTATTTAATTGTGAAAGGAGCATGCATGCATGCACAGGCATGGTGGTCATAGAACAACTGGCAGGAGTTGATTCTAAGCTTCTGTCGTGTGTATATTGGGGACATGTGCAGGTCAATATGCCTTAACCCAACTCACCCATCAAATTTCTAAAGGTTTACACCAGACTCATGGGGACTGAGGAGCTAGAGAGATGGCTCAGTAGCTAAGAGCATGCTGCCTTTACAGGACCCCTGTTCAGATCCCAGAGTTCATGTTGAGTAGTGACAACTGCCTGCAATTCGGTTATCGGAGATATGACACCCTCTTCTGGTTCTGCAGGCATCTATATGCGTGAATGCATATAAATGCACAGAGGCGCACGTATGCATTCATACATTCACATAAATAAAAAGCAAATAAATAAAAAAAGCTGAAGGTCATGCGTGGTCTAAGCTCAAAATTTACTTGTTGTATGCTAAGAAACATCATAACCAAAGGAAAACAGGGAAGAAAACTGAAGGTCAGCAGGTAACTGGAGTTCATAATAAAATTAGCTTTTCATAAAAATAAAGCTGTTGAAGAACAGAATAACAGCACCGAATAATGACTATAACAGCAGTTATACTGTCGGTGACTCAGACTTTACGAAAACATATTGCACTTCTGGTTGGGGAGATGATTGTGTCTGCAACACAAGTGTGGAGACCTGAGCTTGGAGCTCAAGAATTCGTGGAAAATATCAGGCATTGCGACATGTGCCTTCAACCCCAGCACAGAGAGGTAGTGGCTAGGGTGGGGTTGGGGGGTCAGTGGGGGTGGTGTACTTAGGGACAGGTGAATCACTGAAGCTGACTGGTTGTCTACCTGAAGTGAGCAGCTTCAGGTTTAGTGAGAGGTCACACCTTTACAAATATGGAGTAGCACTTCTTGCTCTTGTAAAGGACCCAGATCTAACTCCTAGCTCCCATACAGCAGTGTAAAACCATCTATAACTCCAGTTCCAAAGGATCCGGTACCCTCTTCAGGCCTCCACAGGCACCAAACAAGCATGTGGGGTACAGATATACATGCAGGGAAAAACACATGTAGTAATAATAATAATAATAATAATAGTTGTTATTGTTTTATATATAGCACTAATACTAATAACATAATGATGATGATGATAAAATTTGAAATTAAAAAAGGTGATGTAGCCATTGAGCAGTACCCTATGTCTATCCCTGGTTTCTACACACGCTTACATACACATATATGGAAATGCACATCCACACACCACAGCACAACACATAAGAGGAATACATGTGTAGATAATTGGTCAATCCTTTCCTCTTCTTGAAAAAAGAAAATACTCAAGAATTAATGTGAACTTTAGATTCCAGATTAATGGCTCCTAAAGCAATTTCAATGTCAGAGCTAAAGTTCAGGGCACAGGCAAACTACGGGGATAAAGGAGAAATCAATTCCATGACAACATTCATACTGTTTTTATCAATGAAATACAGTGCAGTGCAGCAATGGGAGTCTGCCTTGATTTCCACACCTGCTTCTCCGTGAGAATGACTCTCCCCAGTAGCTGATCCTCCAGGCCCTTCACAGTGACCGTGAAGTCGATGATGGAGGTCCGAGCACTTATTTCTGGGGTATAGGCTGGATTTGGCAGCTTGGTAGTGATGTAAAGTTTAAAGCCGTCCATGACATCCACTTCCTTGTCGCCAACCTTCACCTTTTTTATAAAAAGAAAGTTAGAGGAGAGAGACAACTGAGTCTTTTTCATATTGGATCAGTTATTGCTTTGATCAATTTGTAACTGGATATGATTTGTGTATTAAGACATAAAAAATTGTCATTAGGTAATCACAGAGACACTAGGATATGAGACAAGAGGCAGGGAGGACAGGAGAGGCAAAGGGAAAGAGAAAGAGCTAAGAAAATAGGTGCAGCCCCCAGTAGAAGGATGGAGCCACCCATGCATCTCAAAATTTTAACCCAGAAATGTTCCTGTCCAAAGAAAATACAGGGACAAAAAAATAGAAGAGGCTGAAGGAAAGGCCATCCAGAGACCTTCCTACCTAGAGACCCATTCCATCTGCAAACACAAAACTCAGACACTATTGCTGATGCAAAGAAGCACTTGCTGACAGGAGCCTCATATGGCTGTTCCCTGAGAGGTTCTACTAGTGGCTGACTAATACAAATGCAAATACTTACAGCCAGCCATCAGACTGAGTCTGGGGACCACAATAGAAGAGCTAGAGGAAGAACTGAAGGAGCTGAAGGGGACTGCAACTCCATAGGAAGAACAATATCAAATAACTGGACCACCAAGAGCTCCCAAGGACTAAACAACCAACCAAAGAGTATACATGGAGGAAGGCAGGACTCCAGATACATATGTAACTGAGGATGGCCTTATCTGACATCAATAGGAGGAGAGGGAGGCTTGATGCCCCAGCATAAGTGTATGCTAGAGGGGTGAGGTGGAAGCGGGTAAATAGGTAGAGGAATACCCTCATAGAGGCAAAGGGGAGGGGAGAGGGAGAGGTAATGAGGGGGATTGGTGAAGAGGTAACAGGGAAGGGGGGTGTTTGAAATGTAAATGAATAAAATGATTATTAAAATATGATAATGAAAGAGGAGGAGCTAAGAGTTCTAAGCATACCATGTAACGAATACAGAATTAATTGTCAAAAGTGTCATGACTAAACCCCGAAGTTAAGGGAAAGCTAACCTGTTGATAATGATGAGAGGGCTTACCACCCACATACTGAAGTTTGAGAAGTCACACAAGCAGGACCCAAAAATGGCAGGAGAGAGTAGGGAAGGGGTGCTGGTTACAGCAGTCCCTGGATGAGGCTAAGATGAGGATGTAAACATATGTGGACTTGCATGGCTTGAATTTCTCACCAGTATCACATAACTTAGTACCAAGGGTTTCATAAGTGTGACCTTATCTGGATAGAAGGAAGGTGGAATGTGAAGGGTCTTAAAGTTTTCAACAGCCAAAGATCAAAATAGAATCCGTTTCTTTGTTACAGAATTAGAATAGTAATAAGCATGACAGGATTCCTAATCCATCAGTAATTTAGCCTCTATTCAGGAGAGCAGAAAAACATCTCCTGGTAACTGGCTCCACTTGCAGCCAGTGTCTATCTCCCCTACCAGGATGCACTGCTGCCCTGCATACTAGTATCCATGGGTTTCACGTACCTTAAAAGTAGATCCCGTTTTAATGAAGTTTTTTTCCAAAACATTGTCCAGAGCAGGGTCCAACTCCTCCCCGACATCCTCGATGAGCAAAGGCCTCCCCAAGGAAAGGCTGTCCTCCAGGTGGTTTCTAAAGTACTTGTGGTTTAAAGATGTGATCTAAGCATGGGATGGGATCACCAGGTTACTCTGGACAGACGGGCTCATGATGTGATACACAGTAATACCATGTGACCTCTAAACACTCTGCCCCAGGAAACAAACAAGGACTTAGAAATCCTGGACTGGAAGCCATGCTGTGAAAACTCAAACTGTTTCCACTTCGTCTTTAATAGACAAATCACCTACCACATAACGTATGAGGGTAGTATGGGATACCTCTGCTTCTTCCTACCCTCCACCATCCCCATTGGTAGATGACTAGAAGTCCATATGTAAGCATTGCACATGTAGAGTGCTTTACTTCTGCTGACTATCAAAGAAAGCTGTGACCTTAACAGATGAGCTCTGACTCACTGAAATATGATAATGGTACGTGTGCCCAAAAATGCAAACAATAAGGTTATGGGAAATACGTTGTTATTATATATAAGCTTACAGCTCTATTTAGGATTCCAAGCAAAACATGTAAGATGTTCAAATATTACATCTTACATGTAAGGGAGATGAGAGGGCTCTACAAAAATATATAATTTGATGTGTATAAATGTACTTGAACAGAAATCACCTGGAGTTCATTTTGGCTCTCTTTATTCTTAATCCAGATCTTGCCTTGAGTCTGAGGATCGATGAGCAAAGGGTAGCGTGATGCTTTTGTGACAATAATCCCATTCTGGATGGACAGGTCATCGTTTGGAAGGCCTTGTAGGTTCCATTCGCTGATAGTAGGGGCATCAATCAGCATCTCATTGAGATTTAGACCATTCCCAAACGGAATTTTACGGACTTTCATTTCCTTCTTCCAATCATGTAACAGCAGGTCTCGAAACTCTTGGTTAAATGGACCAGAGTATGACAGAAAAGCCGTTGCCAGCAGCACATCCCCTAAAGCGGAAAGCAAGCACCCCTAAGAATATTGTGTGACTCTCCATGCAATTGCATAACTCACTAAAATTGAAAAGGAAGTATGAATCGACACCATTCTTGTAAAGTAAAACTCCGTAGCCAACCTGTAAGCACAGGCTGCCAATGGCATTGACCATCAATAAGCGTGAGTTTGATTGACTACTGAACAGACTCTAAATATCCTATCAAGAAAGGACTATCAGAAGTTAAAAACTGGGTCATCATAATTTTGTTGTAAAAGAGTGACCTCTAGCTCAAAAATGTAACTTTAAAAACCAGACAAGGCAGAGCCGTCACCAAAGTGTCCATGATCAATATCTCACACTTTTAGAAGTGTTTGAAAGTGAATTAAAAATAAGACGTGTGAAGGTCATTGACACATGAAATCAGGACACGTGTGTACCAGAAAATTATCCACTTCCTTGAAATGAGTGTAGACACACAAACACACATATATGAATTTGAAATAAGCAAGTGCTGTTTGATTCAAGTTTAGGGCCTCTGACTCCATCACAGTCAATGCACAGTCTCCTTAATGAAAGAGTTCACAGACCTACGAGCCGTTTAGTTTGTGCAGCAAACTCTTTACTTTGTTCTGTCCATCGCTCCTTTTCACCTGCCAAGCCACTGATGAGCGTAGATGCTGTCTGCATCTTATGCCTGCATCGGTCAGCATCTTCAAGCAAGGTCTAAAGAAGGCCGAAACAAAAAGGAAACCTTTCCTCAGACAAAGAGCAGCTCCTCATTCAAATATGTGACTTTAAAGCATGTATTGTCTGCCTTCCTTGACACATGGAAGGCCTATTTCAAAAGAAAGAAACAAACAAACATCAAACAGATTCTAGCTCTGTATGTCTGTGCTGGCCTGGCTTGTCTCTGGCTTCTTCCCCAGTGTTGGTAACAGAAAAATGGCGGACATTTCTATCACTCATTAGTAAAATCACACACGATAGCATCATGTAACACAATGTATGTAAAGAATGACACTTCTTAGGAAAACATAATTAGGAGTATTTCTCATGTCAAACCCTGCTATCTCCAATGCATCACCTAAGGCCACATTGCATTTCACATCAGAGGAAGCTTAAATTTTCTTCACCTTATTGGACTCCAGGGCTCCTGCAGAAATCTCAGCCTAGTATAACGTATCATATATTTCTAAGCTGTTCCTTAAAACAGCAAAAAGACTTTAAAGCAGACTTCCATATATTATGGCCACTCCAAACCTAATTCCACCCCCAGTTTCCAGTGCTGGTGATGGAACCCTAGGTCTCAGGCATCGGGACATGCATGTTGCTGAACTATGCTCCCAGCTCCTAAGACTTTTCATCTTCTATGTAGATGTTTAAGAGATAACTTCTAGTTCTACATGTGAAAGTATAGGAAATGAAGTAAGTATGGACAAAGAGGTGGACATCGGTGGATGCCCATCTGTAACAACTACATACTGCACATTTCTATAAGGTAGGTTCAAAGGGAATATCTATAATGTTATGAAAAGTTTAAACTGTTCCCATATTTTTCTTTAGTGGGGTTACTTAAATTTCCATTTAAATTATACAGTACTAATACAGATACTCTAAACAAATTTAAAACTATCTTGTAGTTTTTATGCCTCAAAAAATATTGCAACATTTTATTAAGTTAGAAACTTAGATAATAAAACAGTATTACTAAGTGTTATGTTTTTAAATGGGCTTAAAGTATATATATATATATATATATATATATATATATATATATATACATACATATAGCATATGTTCAGATATAAGAGCAAGGTATTATATATGTTCCTCTCCAGGATTCCCTAAATACATTTTCTATAATGAATAGATTGCTTTTGTAAGAATAACACAATACAGGGCCTTGAAAACGGGAGATACTTAATGCAATCTATTCTCACCCTCATTCTGGAGTTTTGTCTTCCCTTTAGTTAATAAAAAATAACCAAAAACCTACTTCTGTGTTATATCCCCATTATATTTGCCTACTTGCTTCATCCCAAGAATAGAGATATGGATTGTACGGTATTTAATTTAAAACAATTTATTTAAAACAAGGTTTTCAGTGAAAAGATATTCTTAATTGCATTTTGTCAGAATTCCCCACCCTTACTTATATCCAGCTGATTAGGCATCTGGGTTCTTTCCAGCTTCTGGCTATTATAAATAAGGCTGCTATGAACATAATGGAGCATGTTTCCTTATTACATGTTGGAGCATCTTCTGGGTATATGCCCAGGAGTGGTACTGCCAGGTCCTCAGGTAATACTATGTCCAATTTTCTGAGTAACAGCCAAACTGATTCCCAGAGTGGTTGTACCAGCTTGCAATCCCACCAGCAATGGAGGAATGCCCCTCTTTCTCTACATCCTCACCAGCATTTGCTGTCACCTGAGTTTATGAAATTCTGAGGCAAATGGATGGATCTGGAGGATATCGTCCTGATTGAGATAACCCAATCACAAATGAACACACATGACATGTACTCACTGATAAGTGGATATTAACACAGAAGCTCAGAATACCCAAGATACAATCCACAAACCACATGAAACTCAAGAAGAAGGAAGACAAAAGTGTGGATACTTCAATCCTTCTTAGAAGGGGGAACAAAACAGCCATGGAAGGAGTTACAGAAACAAAGTGTAGAGGTACAGAACACCTTGGTCCAACTCTGAGGTCTGGTCTCTATTAACTGGGCAGTAAGCCAGCTAACTCTTCAGAAGGCCAGAGAAGTTGGACCCTAAGAAGATGCACTGCACTCTTTGTAGACAGCAGCCAGGATGCTTTAAAGAGGTCACGAAGGCCTAGGCTACAATGAACTGCACACTAGAACAACTTTGGGAGATCCACAAGCACTCCCAGCTTCATCCGGCCCTAGGGATAAAGAAAATGAAACAAAAATGACTGAGAATAATGTTTCTAAGTTGGTGGCAGCGGGCTCAGGGTGAACTTGTTTTCAACCTAAAGAAATCTGAAATTTGTGGACAGTCGGGTTTTCAAGCTATCATCATATTTTTACAATAGCAGTTGTCTGTGTTCCTTTATCTAAACTAATAAACTAACAAATGAAGTAATAAGCTTTATCTAAACGAATAAACACAACAGCAATAAAAAAGTGAATGAGCGACTGCAAACCTGCTAAGTTTTAAACACAGTAGCAATAGAAAAGAGTGTTTTATTCAGGAGCACTTCTGGATACAAGTGAGTATCCAGAAAGACAGAAATTAATACTCTCTCCTCCCACTTTTTAAAGTGGGCTCTGTAGCTGCAATGCTAATTTTCTCCTTCTGTAAGTGACGCCCCCCCTGAGTAGAAACACACAAGGACATGCAGGTGCTGCCGGCTTACCCCTGCAGAGCATCCTTAGGAATGCTCCTTCACAGCTCTCAGGGGACTTTGCTCTTCAAGAGATGCAGTGTGTATTCTGCATACCATGAAACTACAAAGTCACACGCAGGTGTCTTAATCTGGACAGGGGGCACCTCCAGGAAATATTCAAAGAAAGATTCACTATGACTCCCGTATGCCAAATACAATACAGGGTTAATCAGATACAGGTGATGTGGGGCTAAAAGCTTATACAATCTGGTGTGCAGAGTACTTTAAATATCTATCATTTGTGGCTTTCTGCTACTATGAAATATAAAAGTATTTAAAGTACTGAGAAAAATCATTAAAGTGGTTTTTATGACTTAGAAACTCCAATGCCTTCTCTCTACAATCTCTTCAAGCATTTTTACCTGAATGTTAATTTACAGATGTCTGCTGAGTCCAATCTGGCCTCCCTTCACTGTTTGAGTATGAGTATTGGTAACCCAGGCACTCATAGCTACTTCTGCAAGTAAGGAACCCTGAAGTTTCGTCTGCATGTGCTCTGTATTAAATCCACTTTAATTTTAGAAGGAAAGAGTCCCCCAGGAGGACTGGGACTTTATAATAGATGACAGTCTGTGGACCTAGATGCTAGCAAGTACCCTTCCCCACACCTCTTTCTGTGTGTGTGTCTCTCTCTCTCTGCCTCTCCGTGTGTGTGTGTGTGTGTGTGTGTGTGTGTGTGTGTATGTGTGTGTGTGTGTGGT
>NC_034600.1:73025283-73042193 GCF_900095145.1 Mus pahari | reverse complement strand
TGAAAGGCAATGTGAGTTTCTTTTTATTGTAAGTAAGTGTTGAGAGAGAGAGAGAGAGAGAGAGAGAGAGAGAGAGAGAGAGAGAGAGAGAGAGATAAAAAGCTTGTAGACAATCACTGTGCATAGAGTATACACCTACTGTCACATCCATGTAACAGGGAGACCTTAAGTCAACATCAAAATATCCAAGTCCTGCCCAGGCTGTGACTGATCAGCTTAAAGCCAGAACTCTCCGTTGGCGTTCGTGCTTTGGTTGTTTTGTGAAAAATAAAATGATCTGCCCCACCTACTTATAAAAACTGTTTGAAAGATTAAATGTAATGGTGTGGGAAGGGATGACTTCAGACACACAGGGGTCCTCATTCTGCTCAGGCATAGAGAGACTTGAACCATTATCCCTAGAACCAGTTTCCTCCTGGGTGGACCACGCTGAGCCTTACTTATCAATAGCTTTGGGTGTTAGTTAAAAACAAGGTCAAGGCCTCAGCAGAGGATCATGTGCTGTGTGTGCATTATAAAACTCAGTGAACTCTTGTGGAAAACCAACCCTTCAGAGAGAGATAAGACTCTCTGAAGATAGGGCTGAGAGCTCTCGAGGACGGAATGTGTGAGCCTCCCTTCCACACCTACCTGCTTCTCCGTCATGGCCTGTTCGTACTCTGCCTGCACCAAGTCAAGCTCTGCCTGCTTGGCATCCAGCTCAGCCTGGGCTTTCTGCAGGTCCTGCATGGCCAGGATGTGACGATTCTCTTGCACTATCAAGTTGGCCTGCAGGGGACACAGGGTGAGGAAGAAGCAGGGAGTCCCCAGGCACCCACGCCTTAGATGGCGGGAGTTCCATTAGGGCACACACTTACAGATGTGCTTTACTCTGACTCTGCGATCACCTCAAACTTCATGAACCCAAACCCATAATTAATGTCAATGTTTATCCATGCTTATAACCATGAAATTATAAAGCATTAGAATAACAATCTGCAAATTTATTTTCTATACAGTTGTAAGCAAAATACCTAAGAACTATTTTAGGCTACAGAGACCAAAATGCAAAATAAAAGCTTCTAAAGATTTATTTTTTAAAAATAAAAATTATAAGCCAACATTGTAGATGACAGGTTAGACTTGACCTTCAGTGGAAGCTGAAATATAAACCCCGGAGAAAAATTTTCATTGTTCTGCTTTGGCGAGTCTCTGTTTAATGATTTCAGTTCCCTATACTTAAGAAAATACAATAAAACAAAAAGTATACATTATTATGTTTGCTGGGGAAATATAAAATAAATTGCCATGCATTTCTCGTGACCAATCTTGAGCTTGCTGGAATCTCCAGTGGTCACTTTCCATAGTATCAGCAAGCATGCTATCAACTGTCTTCTCTGAAATTCTCTGGCTCAGGACAAGTCTTTGAAGCTTTCCATAGTTCTGGAAACCTGAGACTCACCCTCTAAACCCTGTATTCTCCCTTTGATACTCTTGATTTTTTTATCATACTTACTAAGTTTATTGGGTAGCTAGCAATTATAAGTAAGTAAATCTTGGTTTATGGCTGGGAAAGATCAAATGTACAAAAACAAAATCAAGCCACAAACTACGATCATTGAGACATGAGTACTATAGGGCTTGTGTTTTTTAAATGTGTTCATCTCTCTGTTTGCCAAAAAGTGGGTGTCTTTTTAATAGTGATGGCAAATATGGAAATAACACTCATAAATTCAGCTACTTGGGGGAAATGTAGGGTTAGGCTCAAAACCACATTTAATTACAAATAGCTGACATTCTTGCCTGAGGTGCAATAAAGGGAAAGAGAAAGCTCTTCTTCAAAGACCAGAATTTCTGGCACTGGTATCTATGTTTTCACCCTGTCTCATTCATAGGATTCCTTTGCTTAAGATCTTGAACATTGTTGGAGAATATTCTGTGCCCTAATTTTCTTGTCTTATGTTTAAGCAACTCACAATAGACTCAGTGTCTTCACAAAGAATAAAATCATGCTTAAAAGCTCCTGAAATTTCGGAGCCATGTTTTAAAGATGAAAGAAACATGTTAGTCTCCATCATTCAGAACCTCACTCTCTTATGGATTCAAGGACAAATGCACTGACTGCCAAAGGGCCTGAGCTGTAAGAAGACCGACCAGTTGACCCTGCAGTTCTCCCCGCCACAGGTCACAGGGCTCACTCTAGGAGGCCTACCTTCAGAGGGAGCACCTCCTTGTTTATAGAAAAAAAGGAAGCCATAGCTTTGGTCCAGGAACAAAGACCGGCTACATTCCCACAGACACGCTTGGCCGTCTCGATGTTGTAGTCGGACATTTCAAAGTACGGGTTCAGAAATTCTATCACTTCTTCATTGATCATGTCTTTGGGGAACTGCTGTAGAAGGAAAAACGTGAAATCATGTCAAAAATACTTACTTTATGAGGTATATCTAAACTCACATTCTGCTTTCAATGTAAAAGAAACCAGGAAGCATCCGAAGCTAGACAAATGGTTTGTGATTTGTTTGTTTGTTTGCTTGCTTTGTTTTTGTTGGTTTGTCAGTGTCTCGGGATAGTGGGTCTTAAAGTCTTAAAGCTGGAAGCACAGTGCGGAATGATTGCAAAAGAAGTCTACCAGCATGTGCTCTGTCCCTGCTGCAGACACCCCACCCTGGTTAAATACACTGGGATCATATTTAGATGATGAACACTATTACAGTAATTAGAATTTCAAACACAGTAAAAAAAACTTCTTTCCATTAATCCTAAATAGGTGAATTATAAACCCATAAT
This sequence comes from Mus pahari, assembly GCF_900095145.1. Taxonomy (NCBI): domain Eukaryota; kingdom Metazoa; phylum Chordata; class Mammalia; order Rodentia; family Muridae; genus Mus; species Mus pahari. The sequence continues at coordinate 73,039,424 of NC_034600.1, read as the reverse complement.
ATCAACAGTGAAAAAAACAAAAACACACACAGCTATATTCAGGCTAAGGACATATAGATTTAGCATTTATCAGCAACTAAATGCTTAATAGCTTCAGACAGAAGTTCTATTAAACTCACATGAAATGCGAGAGCAATAACTTGGACACTGCACCTTGAGAATGATGAATTAATTTTTAATCATAGAGCTTTCACAAATATGAGAGAATTATTATCTCCTGGAGAAATGTAATTTTAAGACACAGCAGAAATGGATTTATAATGCCTTCCTGCACCAGGAAGAAAAGTCCAGCCACGATTAAATTGAATGTTTAAAAAAAAATAATGTTTTCTCTTCTAAAAGGGTGATTATTTTCCAGGTATAAATAAATCTAGAAACTGGTAATTACATGGAATAAACCTTCACAGACCGTGGATAGCAGAGTCGAACACCCTTTCATTCAGACCTTGCTTGACACGAGTTTCTTTCATGAGACTTAGAAAATAGTGGAGTTCTCATAAGCAGTGAACGTCCATCAAATGCTCAAGGGAGATGTGGAGTCATTCACAAGGAATGTATTCAAAGTCCAACGGCACTGTCACCTCGTCTCCTAGTTGCCTGGGCAAGTCAACCACCTACTGATTTCATAGGCAACTCGTATCTGAGGCAGAGAGAAGGCACTTTATGATGCCTTAGCTTCAGCTGGCACATGAAGGATGCCGAATTGAAAACTGAAGGAAAGGTGATGCTGAAAGTGTAGCTTGAAGAACAGGCACAGAGTGGGTATTTCCAGTTAGTTGTCTCAAGATCTAAATCTGGAAGATAAGACACTAAAACTTCTGGAAGGAAAACGTAAGAGGATTTATTCTGTCTCAGAGAGAGCCAAGATCTAAATGGAACACAGAAAATGCTATTAAGGAGAATATCAATAAAGAGTCCTACATTAAAATTAAGAATCCCAGCTTAGCAAAAGACAGCAGCAATAAAGTGAACAAGCCAGGAAGTGGCTGAAGATATCTGTAGCATTCGTAAAGTATTTGAAATCCAACAGATAAAGTTTAACAATGGGCTGGAGAGATGGCTCAGTGCTAAAGAGTGCACGTGGCTCGTGCAAAGGACCCATGTTCCTCACACCCACAAGGTGGCTCGGCCACTGGCAGGTCCAGGTCCAGGGATCCTGACTTGCTTTTGCAGCATCTGTAGGCACCAGACACACTCATGCAAGCAAACACTCATATACCTAAAATGAAAATAAATAATTAAATCTTTAAAACTAGTTTTAGCAGAAGGAGGCAAAAATATTCTGGGAGTCAGAGAGTCAGAGAGTTCCCAGTGAGATTATGTCTCCTTGGGATGCCAGAAACTACACTGACAAAGTTTCATGACCCATGTGACTTGCCCAAAGGTAAGCTGAACAAGGCACCAATAAAAACACCAAAGTGGGCAGGGAAACTCCATAAGGCCCTAGCCCTACACAAAGAACTACAGGAGCTAAGGAATGCTGTGACTGGAAGAAGTTTCCCAGGGAAAGGCAAACCAATTTGTTAGCCAGTACCTAATGGTCCACCTTGAAAACACATATAGCAGTGACAGTATACAAACTGAGCAGGTTGTATTTACATATTTAGTAGTACAAATATATGAGTATATGCACATATAACAATTGATGAAAATAAAGTCCATGAATTTTAAAGAGAACAAGGAGGGGTACATGAGAGGCGATCAAAGGAAGAAAGAAGAGAACAGAAAGATGATGTAATTATAAGTTCAAAAAATAAAAGAAATAATTACAGAAAGAGAGAGGGGGGGCAAATAAGCACTTAACATAAAAATTTCTGAAAGGTTTACAAACCCAACCAAAGATTTTCAGCGCCATTAGCTGTCACCGAAATGCAAATTAAGCCCATAACAAAGGAAACTGCTTCTATCTCACACAAGGACATTGAAAAGCAGAAAACAGTTGGGCTGTGGGGGTGTGCACACAATAAGTCTTGCTGCTGAGTATGTGTGTGACACGACTTAAAAAAAAAAAAAACAAACAAACAAAAAAACCTCTTTCCTACGCTCTACAAAAAACTGAGAAAATGTCTACAATCCATGTCTGAGAAATCCAGCTCCTATGAATATGGCCAACAGAAATGCATGTGTGCCGCTCTAAAGGTTCTGTGTGTCAGCACAGACACCAGATTCATTTGTAATAGCCAAAACTTAGTGACAACCCAAAAACTCCTTCAATGGTCCAGTAGACAAATGAAAGCGATCACGTGGGTCACACTGGGGTCAGAGGATCTCGTGGAAATGACTATAAACCTTTCAGAAAACTCTAAATGCTAGCTGTTAAGTCTGTTTAAGGCTGGTTACATTCACTGGTGATTTAAATATTTGTATTTAGAATAAAGGCAACCTCTGGTTAAAGCTCAGTTTCTCCTGCCTTTCCTAGGCTTCCCATCACCTACACTTTGTAGTTCACTGGCGCCAGCTGCACCTGTGTGGTGTAATTCTACAGGACGCCGTGCTGCCTGCCTTTTCCAGACCTGCGTCCCTAGCATCATTTTTGGAATTTGAAACTGGTATTTCTGGAGTAACTGTACTGGGAAAACACTGAAAACCAATGTCTTTGTTCTCTTCTTCTTTTGTCTTACTTTCTTCTTCAAAATAAAGCCTAATTATTGTTGGTATTCGGTCTGGACTTCACCCCCACAGTTACCTGGCAACAGCCAGATATGCTCCTCCCCATAGTTGCCTGGTAACAGCCAGGTAGGCCTAGTCCACTATAAAAGAGGCTGCTTGCCCCCCTCCTCTCTCTCTCTCTCTCTCTCTCTCTCTCTCTCTCTCTCTCTCTCTCTCTCTCTCTTATTCTTGCCTCTCTCCCCATTCCCTTCCCCCCTCTCATGGTCATGGCCAGCCTTTACTTCTCTACTCTCTACTCTCTGCCTTTCTCTCTGCCTCTACCACTCTCCTAACTCCCCTCCCCGTGCCCTGAATAAACTCTATTCTATACTATACAGTCATGTGTAGCTGGTCCTTCAGGGGGAAGGGATGCCTTAGCATGGGCCCGCCAAGGTATCCCCTTCCCCCATCCTTCACCACACCCCCACAGAACATAGTCCTATACCCTTTGTCTTTTTATTATCTCAACAACTATTATGTACTTACCACAGCACCGCCCAATCATATACTAGAAAGCTATAACTGAAAATGAATGCAAAGTCACTTTTGCCACAGTGAGAATAAATCTCATCTATACAGTGAGTGAGGGTCAAAGAAAGGCCTCATACTATGGGATTTTATATGGGAAAATTTCCAAACAAGCAATAATGATGTACGAGAGAAGAGGATAGTGTTTACTTTATGAGAGGTAACTGGCTTGCTTTAAGCTTGGAAGATACTATATATTTTTCTGCTTTGGGTGATGATTAATATGTGTTTATGTATTCATTAAGTAGGACTCTTAAAATTTGAATATTACATATACAACAAAGTTACAAATTTATGAATTACTCCTCCAATAGTACTACTGCCAACACCAAATTATAAACATGAGCACAGGCAGTGGATTACGGGTATCTATAAACCCCCAAAGCAAACCAAGCATATTCATGAGAAATACCATATCTGTGCTGAAAACATACAGAACGTTCTCTCAGCGCTGTCCCCTGAACAATATAGTGTAACAAACTGGGCATGGTGGCACGTGCTTGTGATCCCAACCCTGGAGATTATGAGGCTGATGATTCATGGGCTCCAGTAGGATACATAGTGAGGTCATCGAACGAGAACAAAATGGCCAGTGACCAGGCAGCATTTACACGATGTTGGGATTGTAAATAATCAAGCAGTCATTTACAGCCTACAGGAGGACATGCTAGGATATACGCAAAGCCTGTGTGTCTTTACATAAGGAACCTGAGCATCCTCACATTCCTGCATCCACGGGGAGTCCTGAAGGTGCTGAGGATAACCTCATCTGTTTTTATATGTGGATAATTCATCCATCTATGTAGTCTCATAAGAACGACTTTGCCAACTTTTATTGGAGTTTGCCTGGCAACTTAGCTAAAAGTGGCCAGAAAAGGTCTAACACTCATGTCGGGAAGAGAGCGCTCTACTACAAAAGAGCACTCAAGTGCATTTCCAAACTACAAATATAGAATTAATTATTTTTAGAAATGAACTCTATTAAAAGGCTCAGCTACGACAGACAACTGGGTCCCCTCTTAGACCATTTCTGTTGAAAGACCAACCTGTAGGTTCTGGAGAAAGTTTCCTGCCGTCATCAATTTCAAAGATTCCTGCCAGGAAGGCATGGTGCAGCCTTTGTCCAGGTCAATTTTCACCGCATTGACCCTCCTCTGAAACAGCAGCAGCACACAGTCCATGATTCGCATGATGAGGTGAGGGGGTCGGCCCAGGGTGCGCACTGTGGCGATGTCAGAGGGCTTGATGGTCTGTGGGATGGAGCATGGTGCTCAGATAAGGAAATGCAGACAAACAAACTTCTGTGTCTGAACACTGGTGCTTTCACAGAGAACGGACAGCACGTTCAAATTAATAGTCATAAGGTTTGTTGCCATATTTAAGGCCGAAGAAATGAATGCCCTACAAAGTCAAAATTCTTTATAATTCTCTTTCCATTTTTATTTTTTTTAATTAACTTACAAACCTGCAAGTTTTATGTTTTAGGGGCTTTTGGGGTGGTTGTTTTGTTTTTTGTTGTTTTGTTTTGTTTTGTTTTGTTTGTTTGTTTGTTTGTTTGTTTTCTGCAACAGGGTTTCTCTGTATAGCCCTGGCTGTCCTGGAACTCACTCTGAAGACCAGGCTGGCCTCGAACTCAGAAATCCACCTCCCAAGTCCTGGGACTAAAGACGTGCACCACCGCTACCCGGCTTATGTTTATTTTTTAAGATATTTTATTTTTCATTATGTACAGGAGTGGTGTGTGCAGGTGAGTACAGGTGTCTATGAAGGTTAGAACATCAGACCTGTCTAGGGCTGGAGTTACATGCAGTTCTGATCCACCCAACAGTGTGCTAGAGAGCGAACTTGAATCTTCTGCAAGAACAGTACATGCTTTGAACTGCTAAGCCGTCCTCTTCAGAAACCTTGTCACAGATTCCTTAATGGCGTTTTCACACATACTTAGCTTTGGCTGACCCTTGTCATTCCTAGCATCCTCCTCCTATTTTTCCTGTCCCCCTTTTTGAAAACTTGTACTCCCAGTGGTCTCCCATTTTCATGTCACATTTATACCAATACCCTCTCTACTTTCCTCCCTTAGAACCTCATTTTATAATATATGGGACTGGAAACTTTTATATTTAGTGAGATACCTCCACTTCAGAAAGACATACAGTGTATGTTCTCTCTTGCACACAGATCCTAGCTTCCTTTATACGTGTGTACTCATGTGATGTTAGGTGAGCATAGAGGCCGTATTTTTACAATTTTAAGGAGCAGCAAGAGGAGAGAAATGTTGGTGAGCAGATATGGAACTGTGACATCCCTAAAACTGTACAGACTTCTTTGTGTTTCTTTAAAAAAAAAAAGTAGTCTAAAACAAAATACTCAGCACTTAAGTAGTTACCAGGGTTTGAAATGAGGAAAAATACTATATTCACAGGGCCCTTTTGCTCATTAGCTATGTGGGTCAAGAATCTGCCTCTTCTAAAGCAACTGAGACTGTCACAGTGGACTGACACCAGAGGGTAGCCTTGGGGCTGACAGATTGGATAATTAGAGGTTTCTTAGCTGGGAACTGACCTTTAAATGAAGAGAGTTGGACAATTCGAATTTCACAGGGCTCTCACGAAGGCTCTATTCCAATTCTAGCACAGATATTCTTATGCAGCAAATTACTTAGTAATCAGCCTCCTTTAGTTGGTAGCATTTTCTTGGCTGAACTTTTTATGAAATCAGTATTGGAGAAAGATGAGTCTAATGCAGGCTTGCTTCCAGGACAAAGAGCGCATGACCCTGTGCGTTCGTGTCTTAAAGCCTTCTTATCTACATCCCCTGTCAGCGGATGAACGTTCTCAGAGATGGAGTGCACACTCACACTCAATTGAGTAATTGGCTGTAAAGAGCTGTGTCTCAATCTACCAGCATTTCTGAAAGCTAGACAGCTAGAGAAGGTAATTGGAGGTGACTAACTGGAAATGTCAGGCCCTTATTTGAGATGTGTGACTTCTGAGGACAGAGGTAAAAAAAGCGACAGCCAGTGGGAAACTAGGATAAAGTTACACTTACACAAAAATGTGTCAGTTATGTAGGCTGACAGTTGTGTGCTTATATCAGGCACATGAGTAAGGGAGTTAGTGTTGATACTGTATCTAGAGCCCAAAGTGTTTCTGGTAACTATTGGATTCCATTCTCTGCATCTGCAGTAACATGGGTATGTGTAAGGCCTTAAACGCCATGGCAAGATAACAGTTACTTACCATTTGAACACACTCTATTTTTGCTTCCATCTGTTAAAGTCTGGTTAAACATTCAGGTAGGAAGGGACATATTCTTCTTTTAATGATTTATCTATTTATTTTATGTGTATGGATGCTTCCTGAATGTATGTGAACTGTTTGCATACCTAGTTCCCACAGAGGTCAGAAGAGGGAGTTAGCTCCCCAGAACTGAGATTACAGATAGTTCTGAGCCAATGTGTGGGTCCTGGGACTTGAACTAGGTGATCCAACATGCCGTTCTCTAAACCACTGAGCTATCTCTTCAGCCTGCTGAGACATATTCTTTGTTATGGGCTCTTCTCAGATTGGCATAACCTGATGATGCAATGTTTGTGTCTAGTTGCATCTAGAGTTCTCTTAGAATAGACTCATAGTACCACTTTTCAAGATCTCAAAATAATTGTCCTTCAAAAATCCAAGATTGGTCCCTAGGGCAATACTGCTAGGATGTGAGGGAGCCTTTCTGGAAGTAGAACATAGATGAAAACCACTATTGAGTCCTGCCCTTTTGAAGGGGATACTGGGACTTCATTTCATCCTCTCTTCTTTTGCTGTTCTAAAGCGAGCAGTTTTCTGCCATGGCCATATTATGCTGCCTCATACCAGACTCAAGCACTAAATGTGTAAGTTAAAACAGGCCTGGTCTCTTCATACAGGAATTATCTCCAGTATTTTGTTATACTAACATGAAGCTTACAAACACTTCATCACCTTACCTCTGCTCCCACATACGTCTTCACCAGTGGTTACAAGATGCAGAATATTTTAGCTGTAGAGAACTGCAATTTAGAGAAATACTAGAAACATCCTACAATATGAACAGACAATGTCAACACTTAACTCTTAGGGAAATGATGGTCTTCTTTTTAAAAGCAATACCAGAGAAGACTTACACTACAGTTCTGTGATTATAGGTACCCTGGATACAACACGGTTTTAAAAGTTGTTGCTCAGTTCCCTTATCTCAGTATAGTCAACATGACAAAATTCTGAGGGAGGAAGGAGTATATGTCCACAGATCTCAGGGGCTAAAAACCCAGAAGAGCATGAAGAACAGCGGATGATAGCTCAGGCATATCAAATGCAAGTACAGTATAGAAAGTCAGGGAAAAGGAGAAGGCAATATATTCATTGTCTCAATACACAGGAAATACATGTAACTTTCATTATTGTTTTGGTATTGTTGGTTGTGATCCTGGGAACTAAACCCAAAGCCTCACATATGCCGAGCAAGAACTCTACCACTGAGTGGTATATCCTATTAGATCAGAAATGCCTAAAGGAAAAAAAAAAAACCTAAACACTTGGATCAAGGAGACTTGGAAATTTCTCAGGCATCATGTGAAGGAAGAGGTAAGAGAACATAACCTCACTACCAAGCTTTGATGCCCAAATGAGGTCAAATATCCTGCATTAGCAGTGGATACACAGCGTAATTGTTTTTATTTTCATCCATTTCTAAGCCAAGGATCAATAGCCTAAGGGAATAGATGAATAGGAATGAATTAAAGGTAATCTTTAAAAGAGAATCCTGCATCAATCCCTCAACACTGACCTACCGTATAAGTCATGGTCTATCTCACAGAACATAAGAAAGAAAGAAAGAAAGAAAGAAAGAAAGAAAGAAAGAAAGAAAGAAAGAAAGAAAGAAAGAAAGAAAGGAAGGAAGGAAGGAAGGAAGGAAGGAAGGAAGGAAGGAAGGAAGGAAGAAAGAAAGAAAAGAAAAGAAAAACCACTTCCTGTGTGAGGTTATCAGTGCTGTTATGGCCACACGGTTGCCCTGGCCATGTCGGAAGTCACTCCACCTCTGTCATTAAGGGGCTGCACTAAATCAGCAGTCTTCATTTTAGATGATTCAGAACAGACTCAGAGGAAGCATCGTCTCATAGACGGTCCGGTTCAAATCCTCAGTGAGTCCAGAAACATCTTGGAAACTTCATTCAACTCTCCCGCTGACACACAGACTATTAGCGAAAAGGTTGAAGTAACAACCCAAGACTCTCGGCTGCTATTCTGTGACAGGGCTCATTATTCCTTAAAACAATGAGCACATGATGTTCATCTGTCTGTGTGAGATCTATAGGGCTGATCGTCTCTGCAGACACAGCTACACCAGAGGCTAGAGCTCTCGTCTGGTCCACATCGCTTCCCTGGGAGCACCTGCCACCTCCCGAGTGTTCACCTGGAGTGCGGCCTCTGCCTCTTCTAGGGCTGGCTTGGCTGCCTCTAGTTTCTCTTCTGCGATGGCTTTGTCCTTGGCGATGCTGTCTACAATGGCCTGTGCTTTGTCCTTCACCTTCTGCACTTCAGCCCTGACCTTCTCGGCAGCCTGTGCTTTCATTGTTACTTCCTTTAAGACCTGATGAATAGAAAGAAAAAGTATATCCCATCGTGCTGTGGAGGCAGCACACGTTTCTCGCCTTGGGGTGCCGATTTTGTCCACTTTACACGGTTTTCATACAGAACAATAGGTAGTTTACTATAACAGAGATGGAGATCTTCGAGTCAGCGGCCTTCCACCTACCGTGTCTGCTTTCTCATTGGCCACCTGTAGCTCCTTCTCTTTTCCTGCCAGTTCTTTGCTCAGGGCAGCCACCGATTCTGACGCTTCTTTGAGCTTTTCCAATCCAGTATTCATTCTGGAGTTGAAAAATCCAGGCAAGAAATGTTAAAATAATAATAATAATAATAATAATAATAATAATAATAATAATAATAATAAATTGTGGCAAATGCCCTTGTTTTCAGTGTCATTTCGCTAGGAAGTGCAGCAAGGTCATACTGAAGGAATGAGAAGAGATAAAAATCAAACCTGAGAGAGCCTCTCCTGGGAGGGCCATCAAGAATTAGTTCCAAGTGACAGGTGCATATTCTTTGTTAACCATATATAGGGAGTGGACACACGTTGACATGAGCACAGCATGAGGAACTGCCAAATCTAGAGCACACTGCCCACAGCCTAACACCAACACGCTCAGCATAGCCAGAGCTCCATGTAGGTTGAAGGAAAATAACTTGTGGTTTTTTGTTTTTGTTTTTGTTTTGTTTTTCAAAATAGTCCAATGAAATTAAAAGAAGAAAGACGTGAACTCAAGAAACAAAACAAAATTTGAACTAGAACAGATGTGATCTAATTACCTGCATAGACCTAAAATAATGGACCATGGGGTCACTTAAGACTGACCCTATGTGTAGTCAGCCTGTTTGTTTAACCCACCTTTAAGAGAAAAATCTAACAAATAACCCTACTTGCCTTGGATTTTGCATTTAATCAATGTTTACAGCCTAAGCTAGTGAGTAGCTTTAATCATTTTTTTATTATGTTATTTATTTAGTTTACCCTCCCTCCTCTCCTCCCTCTTTCCTCCATCCACCTCTCCTCCCCTTCTCCTCAGAAAAGGGGAGGCCTCCCATATACATCAGCCAGCCTTGCCATAGCAGGTTGCAGTAAAATTGGGTGCATCTTCTATTGAGGCTAGACAAGGCAGCCCAGGTAGGAGAAAGGTAGGCAATGTAGTCAGAGAAGCCCCTGCTCCCCTGTTAGGATTCCCACATGAAGACCCAGCTGCGCAGCTGTTACATATGTGCAGAGGACCTAGGTCCACCCAATGCATGCTCTCTGGTTGGCAGTTCAGTCTCTGTGAGCACCTATGGGCCCAGGTTAGCTGATTCTGTAGGTTTTTTTGTGGTGTCCTTGACCTCTCTGGCTCCTTCAATGAAAGTGTACTTTTCCATGGCCCTGATCCAAAGAGAAATGCACCTGTATATCTATGTTATGGTAACAAATGCTGAAAGCAGATATTGTTTTGAAGGCAATACTAAATGATATTCACCATAAATGCTGCAAATAGCATACAGATATTATGTGATAGGGTTTGTTTGCTGTCTGGGTCAATTGTAGTCAGTTGTATTCAGTGATTTAATACCTTGTAAAGTCCTGTTAAAGATTTCTATAAAGGATCTCTTGTTCTTTCCCTCATTTAATTCTCTCTGTGCCGTTCAATAAATAAAGAGTAAAAGCCCTTTGTTAGGGACAGATATGGACACAGAGAAAGACAAGATAGGAAAAGATAGCAATCAGGCTAGTGTAGATTCAAACTCATACAACAGATAGATTATAAACAAGAGAGACAATGGATACACAGGGAAAGAAGTTGAGAATACAAGCCTGGATTCACTTTTGACCCAACTACTCCAAGGAGAAGTGCTTTGATTTCTTTGGTTTATGCAAGACTGACAAATTTTTGGTACACTGAGGTTATTGATGATTTGAATTGATGTGATTTTGGTGTCACATTTGGGAAATGTGTTTAAACTGATGTACTGTCCTTTAGATATCAGGAGTGTTGACCCCACACTATCCTAACTTGAGAACCCAATTTGTGACAGCCATCGATGTTTCTGGTCATTTCAAAGTCTATCCAACCAACAATTTGGCTCTGGGATGAGAGCCAGTGCTTCAAGGTGACTTTTCTTTGCCCTTGACACTCACCTGCTGGCCAGGCTCTGCACTTCCGCATGCTTTTCTTCATATATGAATTTATAGCCCTGAATAAAGGAGAGGTATGATTTGGGCGTCACATGGGTAGAGCGCCGGAACCTCTGGAAGTAATCAGCGCATTTCTCAGCTACCCCATCCTGAAAGGAGCCCATGCACTGGACCAGTTCCTTCTTGATCTCCGCCGTGCAGTCAATGGTATAGGATGAGAGAAAGTGTTCCGACACTAGGAAGAATAAACGCAACACTGTGTGAAACAGGCGCGCCAATGCCATGTTCAAAGTTACCTGACTGTGGTTCCTAGGCCCGCACACAATCTTTGTTGCCCCTGGAGAACGATCTCTCGGTACTTTGGGGCAGTTTTATTGTCCCTTTCATATATAATGCCTTAAAAACTTTAGATTTGGCACCACTCCTTGTTTTCTGTAAGTTGGAGAGAAGTCTTTTCTGTGTAGCAGCAGAGATCAATGGCAGGCAGCCAGCCAGGTTTGTGGGTTACATAAGCACAAAATGATACAAACAATGGAGCCATCAGTGCCCACGTGCCACTCAGACTCACTTAGTCTTTAGCTAACTCGGAACTGGGTCAGTCCTTTAATTCCTTTCGAATAGGTCATTTCTCATGCAAAAATGCTCATCACTACATTTGAGTTGTCGTCATTTATGTTTTTTGGTTCTCATTTTTTGTTTTTTTGTTGTTGGTTTCTGTTTTTGTTTTTTAGTTTTTTAGGTCTTTTTTTAATTTTTGTTTTGTTTTGTTTTATAAACGCTAGTCATCTTAGTCTTAAAAGCAGTGACTGGCTATTTGTGATCAGGCCTAATTTACAGCATCCTTTAGAGACGTTTGACTACAAATCTCCTAGTAGAGACTTTTATCTTGTTCACAAGGTCTAACAGTGAATTAACTATAAGACACACTGTCCACTGTAAAAACAACCCAGTTCTGAGCGTGATGACAAACATCTTGAATCCCAGAGCTGAGGAGACAGAGATAGGCAGATCTCTTGAGTTCAGGATCAGTCAGGTCTACATCTGAGCTATTCTATACTATAAAGTCTCAAACAAAGAAAAAGAATAGGCCATAAAGTAAGATCAAATCTATGGCCAAAGTACACTGTGTTAACACTGTCTATCCATCATGGAAATGGGTGAGGGAAAAAAATCTAAAACACTCCATACATGGTTTAAGGATTATATATAATGTATATTTAAAATTATGACAAGCATTTTGAATATCTTATAAGAAATAGCATATGTGCATAAGAGTCAAAGATAGAAATAGGACTGGCAGAAATAAGAGAGAAAGAAAAAGAATCCAGTGAGCTAGAGACTGACATAAAGAATAGTAGCCATTTATCACTAGATCCTAATCAGTGAATTAAGTTCTCAGTGGAAGCAAACAGGGACCATTCACCAAATTGCTTGACAATAACACTTACTAAGTAGTAAAAGGTAGTAAATTAAAATATCTGTGACTTGTGTTTCCCAAATAAGTTCATCGGGGACTGTAAGGAACAGCTAAAATTTCAATAACCTAATAAGCTTAAATCGGGACACTGGAAACAGGAAGAATTTATACCGATGAAATAAAGTTACTTACTTATTTTTGCAATGTTAGGCAAGAAGTTAGGGCCTCGCCTATAATAGACAATTGTCCTACCATTGAGCTACACCTTCAGACCCTCTTGGGAAAATCTTACAGTTATTAGGCAGAATAGTCAAAACATTTATTGTGTGGCACATATAATTCAAACGCTCTCGTTGGCATTACGGGATGGCTTCCAGGAATTTGCCATTATCTTCAAACTTCTTTATATTCACTGTGCAATGAACGCACTTGAATGAACCAAATCTCTTGGTAAAAACATATATTGAAAACATGCTTTAAATCCTAAAGTACTTGACACCTGACATGCTCCCCGAAGCTGCCTGGTGGCTGGGCACTGAAGACTGCGTGCCAGGGAGTTATCCTGAGGGATGTTTACTGCTCTGTCTTATTTAATTTTCCAGAAGTGTCAGTAAAATAAAAATGTAAATCCTTAGAATTCATCTCACCTTATTTATTTTTATTTTAGAAGGGACCAAAAGGCAAATAGCTACATAAATGAAAGGGTAACCTTACTGATGTTTTCTGTTATCATAGCATAAATAATAATAAGTATCCCTTGGTATTGGCCAGAGTGTAGATAAGTAGGGCAACTCTTGGTGGCATGAGCAATCCCTCGGTCTAATCAGAGGTGTGTCTATCTTAAGCCATGGTAAGGGAGGGGAGGAATAATAGGGTGTTCAGTGAGATGATGTGCTTCTCCTCCCCAGAATTCCCAGCCCTAGCGCACACGGTCCTGCGCTGAGCCACAGCCAAGCAGCTCCACAAGCCGGCCTGCTTTTCTTTTCTTCTTTCTATCTCATTGCTTTTCTCTTTTGTTTGAGCCTTTTTTGTTAGTTAATTATTATATGATTTACATTCAAAATGCTGCCCCGCCCCCTCCAGTCCTTTCTATCTCTTTTCTAAGCACACTTTCCATGTAACAGTCTGGGCTTCCCCAGTGTCTTTGGCTTTGACCTCCATGACAGCTTAAGCAGAATGTGTTTCTACCTTTTCTCCTGTGCTCTCCTCTTCTGGGCAGTTGCTGAGGCATTCAGCTTGCCTGTCCGGGGCTTGTGTTTTCATTAAGTATCTAAAAAATTGCCTTTGAGCTTCCACTTGAGTCTACTCTTAGGTTTTGTTTTTGTTTTTGTTTTTTTGGTTTTGTTTTTGCTTTTTCATTAGTGAGACTAAGATTCTCAGGAAAAGATGTGGATTTTCCCTGTATCACTGATGCTTATACAGCATATCCACTGAGTCACCTCCCATGCTCAAACTTTTCAACTTTAATAAATATCAACCTAATCTCTGTGTATTAAAATATCTATTATGTATATATACATCAGCCTTGCTATTGAAGAGGCTTTCACTAAGTAGGATCAATAAGCAAGGCACAGCAAACACTCAACTGAGTGTAAATCACAATCTGTGATCAAGGCAAAGCCTTTGAGTATCACTGAAAAACTGGGGTCACTGTATATTTAATCAAAGAAACATATATGGAAGACTTCACTCTCTGGCAACCATACTTTAATTAAGAAGAAGAAGAAGAAGAAGAAGAAGAAGAAGAAGAAGAAGAAGAAGAAGAAGAAGAAGAAGAAGAAGAAGAAGAAGAAGAAGA
>NC_034600.1:73023206-73025137 GCF_900095145.1 Mus pahari | reverse complement strand
AACAACAACAACAACAACGAGAACGAGAACGAGAACGAGAACAAAAAGAAGAACAAGAACAAAAACAAGAAGAGCTACCAAGTTTTAAAATTTAAAAGAGCAGAATCTTGTAGCAAAATTCAAGTCCAACCCTGGGCAGACAGAGTTGGCCAGCCCAGCGCAGAGACATTGGCAGCAGAGAAGGTAAATGAGTGAAAAATAAATAATACAGTAAATGAAGCCCCTGTGAGCAAGAACACATGAAAGCATGATTTGCATCACTAACCAGCAACTAAAGCATCCTTGGGCCATCGGCTGAACCAGTCAATGGTGCATCCTGAAATAAGGGCGGGGAACTTCAAAGCTCGGTTTCGAAATTTCTCCCCCACAGGTGAAAAGCAGAGCACAATGTGCAGGTTCCCTCGGACCCTGCTCATGAAATACTCGTACAGGTTGTCGTTGGTGGGCGGGCGCCTGGGATGCTCCTTCTTCATAATGGGTATCAGGTCACTATTGATTTCATCAATTTCATCCCGAGCAAAGAGGTTGGAGACCTCAGAAAGAAATACAGGTCTCTAAAGTCAGTGTATACATATATAAGACATATCAAAAGGAATACTCTAAAGGTCCAGGACTTCTCCTCCATTTGTGCTCTTAAGTTCAGCTTTTAAAGTGAACTTAAATCTTTCAAGATGAAATACACCACATCTCAATGCACTTGAATTGTTCCATGAATGACTGCAAAGCCACAGCCCTCTGTTAGAGGGTAACTGGACTCACTGACACCTAGACTTCCCAGCCTCCCTCCAGCTTCGTCATCTTTCACATCACTGTTGGAAATGCTTAGCTTCCCATCCTAATCAGGAGTTTTATTCTTTAAAAACCCAATAGGAAAAGACATTCTTCCTGCTGATGGCCATGTTCCTAAGGATATTAATTTAAATTTCTAAAGGACAAAGAACACAGGGGAGTTTTACATTGGGAGGGATTTAGAGAGGCAAAGTTATGAAAGCCACTGAGCTCCCACCTCGCCTGATGACAGGACATTGTTCATGTACTCCAGAAATGACTCTTCTTTAATCTCATTGTCTGTGAAAATAAAAGTGATCCCTTTGCCTTGCTGGCCAGCCGTCCTGTACAAAACCTTCAGGTCTTCCATCAGATTCGAGGTGTTGTAGGATCTGAAAAAACATAGTCCTTGGATTAGCCACTAAAGCATTTCCATGTGAAGACCACAGCCTTATGCTACCTAACCATCAAACAACATTGGCTTTACTGTCCTGTGGATACATACTGTCACTGGACAGTGGCTAGGTAACTAACTTTTTAATTTCACAGATACTACAATTATCACTTTGATACACAAAAAACACCCCTAAGGAAGAGTTAAACCTCAAACAAACATAACTTAATACAAGCAAATATCGTTTGCATTCATATGTCATGTGACTGTGCAGGTGCCATTTTGAAAATGTACATTGACAGAGGTATTATTTATTGGACATAATAATTAGATTTATTAAGCACCCATCATTGATAAGAATATTGGAAGGTACCTCATGGATTGAACTGAACTAAATCCATTCAAGCTTTTTAAATATAGGAGTGAGAAGCCAAATCATGTCCCACAGAGCCTTTCTCATCTCCTGAAATCACTGTTATTGTCATATCCCTGAATTCCACATAAAAGAGTTAGTTTCAGAGCAACCAGTACACTGTATCAGACTAGCTGGAAACATTTGTAATACATCCTACCATTAATCTCTTTTCATTCCCCAAAGCAGTCTGCAGATAGAAGCCATCCTACAATCAAGGAAGGTTAGAGCAATATCCACACAGAGCCGTCCATTACTGCCAAGAGCATAGATGAAAGGTTTTATTTCTGGAGACTTAGGGTTACTAATTCTCTCTCTCTCTCTCTCTCTCTCTCTCTCTCTCTCTCTCTCTCTCTC
>NC_034600.1:73013882-73018882 GCF_900095145.1 Mus pahari | reverse complement strand
TTAACCAGTACCCCCTCCCCCGAACTGTGGTACTTTCTCTAGCTCCTTCATTAGGGGCCCTGTGGTCCATTCAATAGATGACTGTGAGCATCCACTTCTGAATTTGCCAGGCACTGACATAGCCTCTCAAGAGACAGCTATATCAGGGTCCTGTCAGCTAAATCTTGCTGGCATATGCGATAGTGTCTGGGTTTGGTGGTTGTATATGGGATGGATCCCCAGGTGGAGGGAGTTACAGATACAAAGTTCAGAGCTGAGATGGAAGAAAGGACCATCCCAAAGTTCTATTCTTAATGAAACATCCGACAAGTATATAGGTGAAGTTCATTTCACACTGTTTTTTTTTTTATTAGAATTTGGAAGAATATTGGACCTCATCATTCAGTCCAGAAAAATGTCAGAGATTCTAAGAAGGGATATTCAGGAATATCCGTGCCCTCATATGGAGAACAAGGTGAGCAAGCCCTAGACCACAGGAAAGGCTCACTGGACATCCTCTCAAACCACTTCCCTGACCACAGCCAGTAACTTTTCGAGGAGACAACTTGTATTTATGAGGTCATTCTTCACGCTTATACCTAAATGACAGAAGACAGTCTGGAGTCACCTGTTTTCTAAGTGAAAATATGTAGTCTGTAAGTAACTGATGTCAACAAAGTAAGAAAATCAATGATATCTGTTAAATGGAGCATCTAATGGCATAAACTAGGTTGTATACATTTTTATATATAAAATATAACTTTGTTTACTTCCAATGTTTGAGAACCGATCAACTGTCTCATATGACAAAGTAAGATAAACGTCTACTTCCCCGTGGAATTCATTGTAACAGAATTTCCCTCTCCTCCAGATGAACTGTTTCCGCACTGTTTTGTTTTCTCTTGTTTTTAGAACTATTAAGTTTGATTACAAAATATATGTGAGGGCTAATCTTGATTTTGTAATTCAAGGGAATTTATAGCCACTACAGAACTACATGTCTAAGCATACTGTGAGTGATTTTCTAGATGAGATCAATTGGATGGAAAGACCCACCCTAAACTCCGTAAACAGTCGAAAGCCAGGTGAGCACCAGGATTCTTTTCTCCCTCTGCTCGCTAATTGCAGGAGCAATGTGATCAGCGGCCTCAAGCCCTTGCCGCCATGATAGACTATATTGCTTCAGACTGTAAGCAAGAAACTAAAAGACTCCCTTAAGTTATTTGTTTCTCAGATATTTCATCATAGCACCCAGAAAAGCAGATGATACAATCAATGCATGCAGCAAAATTTACTATCATGACTAATTAAAGTGTATAAGTTACTATTAAGTAGAGATACACTGTTGTGCAGCCATTAATATTGTATACTTCCCATATCTCTTTTCTTCCTGCAAAACTGAAATTCTATCCATTCAGCACTGTCACCCAATCCCCTTCTCCATCCTGCATCTGCACTCTCTCTACTTTCCATCCCTGTGCATGACTACACTGAGAACCTAAGGTTCAGGGAATGTGTGATATTTGACTCACTTATTTTACTGAGTGTGCTTTAGGCTTAGGCATTATTTCAAAGTGCTGCTCTTTACATCATGTAGATATAAACAGATTTCGTTCTTTGAACTCAGATAAACCACATTCATCCCGTGCAGCAAAAACACTGAGCTAGAAGCAGAATACCAACACTGAATAAAATTTTCACGTCTCACATTGGAAATATGAGTGCTTATATTTTAGGCCTATAATGTGTAATATGCTGCATTCAGCTTAGAAATTCTTTGGAATGTAACCAGGAGTTAACTTTTAAACTGAATACTTGTAGGAAGAGAAAACGAAGGATGGGGTGTTATTCCAGGTGAAGCCAAGTGTCTGTCACTGGCAGCGAGCTCCTTGGTGAAGCTACTGTACCTTGACTAAGTGAACCATTGCGTCTATGAAGAACACCATGTCCATGCCAGTGCCACGGATACTCTCGTTATAGAGCTGCAGGAACACACTCAGACGCTCTTGCAGGTGGTTGAGGGATGCGATTGGCTCATAAAGCTTTGGCATTTCAGCATCGGCCTCCTCGGGTGTTTCACCTTGGCAAGAAGCAATAAGTTTCTTCAAATCACTGAACTTAACTACTCCTGCCTAAATTAACACACTAAAATTTTAATTTTAGTGTGTTGATATTAATGTTACATAATATTTTCCATCAAGATATCATATTAATTTTTTAAGAAAACAGAAAGCAGGTAATAGAAGTATCAGAATTTTCATAATTATGGGCAGATACTTCTAGAAAGAACCAATTCCAAATGATTTTTTTTTTATGATTTAACGAGAACTCACAACTAAACATTGCAACTTGAAGACCATTTCAGAGACAGGAGATTACTGGTTAAAACAAAAATCTAAAGAAATTTGGATAACATCAAAACCTTGAGAGAGATAAAGGACTGCATAGCTTTTTAGGACAACTGTAATAAGGAAACTCCATAAATGCTCACCTCAAGCTTCACAAAATAAAGGGTTTTAAAGTCACAGGCAGCTGGACATTTCCTTAATGGCCCTTGCCCTCTCCCCAGGTGGAACAGTTGCACTTTGACCCTTTAAAAGCTCAGTCTATTTACTCATCGTTCTCAACCAGAGGATGTGAGATTTAATGAGTCCAATAAACACAGGAAAAGTCCTAGTCATTTTTTTCCAAATGGTCTTGCCACATTCTATACACGCTTGACCTGCTATGCAAGAAGTCGTTCTAACTGCAGGGGAAACTGTGATGGGATTGTTTTTTTGTACCTTTCACTCTGAAACTTTTGAGGGATCACACATATGGTTGCCACCACAAATCAGAGCTGCTGCAGTCATCCCAACCATTAGAAGACATAACTACATTAGCCTAGAGTGCCCTATAAGTCAGTCGTGGCCTTAGCTCTGGTCCCTACCTCCCAACTGCTGGTACAACAGGCGTGTGCCTCTACTCTCTGTTTATGAAGTTTATGAAGTCTAACGCTTCATGTGTGGTGGGCAAGCACTAAACTATCAGTTAGGCTCTACCTCCAGTGCCAACAGCCTTTATAAAATTTAAAAAATGACCAAAAAACTCTATCCTCAGTTTTACAAATAGTCTTTAAATGAAGAATAATGTTCATTTTAAAACCATTTAGTTCTGATGTAAAAGTCAGGGTAGTGTGTCTATTTCCATAAATAAAAGGAATAGATCTCCACTTTATGTGAATCCAATCACAAAAGGCTGCCTGAGCATCACTTGCTTCTTCTAGGTTATATGCACTGGGCTACTAATAGAATTCAGATGCCTGGATAAAAATAATCATTGTCATCCTGGTTGCCTTTCATTTGGCAGTAGCTATGGCTACAGGTGCCTACATATACCACAGATAACACTTTTTCCCCAATTCCTGTGATGTGACAATCACATTTCTATCTGCAAACCTGAAAACAATGAGATTCGAGAGACATTCAGCCAATAGATATTAAATCCTCCCTTCTACCTCTGATAGACCACAAGTCCTGGACATGTTCTTTTGCTCTACCCCACGTTTCTGCTCAGTGAGAGGTAATTCACCTTTGAACTCCATGAGTTTGTACTGACCCACTCCTCCTGTACTAACTGGGCACATACTTTCGGCAGTTTTGTTTTCTGCACAGGAACTGAGGCTCTGCAAAATTACAAACCTTCTAGCATTAGATCTCACCTTGGGTGCCACTTTTTGGAGAACTTCAAATCCCTCAATACTTTACCTGTAGCTTCTGGTGCATCCCTCAAGAAATCCACAAAATAAGCATCAACTCCACAATCCACTACAGGTATTTTCTCTTCACCAAACTCTTCCTCTACCAAACTGACAACAGCCTTATCGAACCAGGTCACATCACTGGACATGCTAAAGCGGTCAGCTATCACACGTTTACACTCATGCTTCCACAGCCTGAGGAGTTCCTGTTGAAGACATAATTAAATGCATCATTAATTCCCACTGTGCCATAATTGAGATTTCAGGTTGATATACCATAGAGACTCATCTCTCTGGTTTTCAGGTACAGTACTTTAAAAATAGATACAATGTGCCTATATTTCCATTTAAGTTGATCTTATTCAAACATAATAAAAGGGAATAGAATTTATTATTTTGTGTTCTTTATTGAAAAAATATCTTCAGTTAAAAACATTACAAATTTATCAGATCAATCAACAAACTAATTGATGTTGTGTAAAAAGGTGTTCATTTCTTACTAAATTGATTACAATGTTTCCTTTCATGGGTCACTTATAGTGTAATGTATAATATATGAACAACTCTTACATGTATACAATCAAGATTTATAAAAAGGCATATTTAATTAGTATAAATGAGAAAAAATGCTGCAAAAGTAAATCTAGCACATATTAATGAAAAAATTCAGAGACCAAAATCCACTGGTAGCTGGGGGAAACTGATTAGACATCACTCCTATTCTTTCCAAGAAAAATAATATTTGATAAAGTCCATTATTTGCTTTAAAATAATCATACAATTCCTTACCTTCGGGTCAGATTTGTTACTAATGACAAAAGTTATTTGGTTTCCAGAATATAAAAGTTTCTGTTAAGAAAAAGTTTACTATAGCATCAATTTCTAAAGCTGTTTGCATTGAGCTAAAATGAGTGACCAGAATGACTACTGAAGAATAATAGTTGAGACTCTCATTCCACATTCCATTAGTTTATTAATAAAACCCAGAGAGGAAAACTCAACTTGAGAGCAGGCCAGATGGCTTAGAAAGCAATGGTGCTTGCCATGCAAGCTTGATGACTTCAGTTTGTGCCTGGAACCCACATCAAAGTGGGAGAAAGAACCTCCTGTACACAGTTGTCTTCTGACCTCCACATGCCTGGCATGCTTGTTCTCCCTCTCCCTCTCCCTCTCCCTCTCCCTCTCCCTTGCTATGATTAGCTATTTTGAGGTCTTTATTGACTCCTCACAATCATGAGCTGTAACCTGGTATTGCAAGTAAAATCCCAGCACCCGGGAGGCA
>NC_034600.1:73001180-73013815 GCF_900095145.1 Mus pahari | reverse complement strand
CCCTTGGTCTTGCAAACTTTGTATGCCCCATACAGGGGAACGCCAGGGCCAAGAAATGGGTGTGGGTGGGTAGGGGAGCGGGGGGGGGAATTTGGGAACATTAGGGATAGCATTTGAAATGTAAATGAAGAAAATAATAAAATAATTTTTAAAAAGGTGGAGTTTAAAGTATGAAGACTATTATGCAATAAAACCACTCATAATTGTGCCTACTACTTTTTGAAGAAAAGTGGATATTAATGAAAAAAAATTTTCTATTCTAGCCTGTGATTAATAGCAACTGTCACCTTGATAGAATCTGGGGTCGTCCAGAACACAAGCCCATGCCTGTGCTGAATCATCTAGATTTGGTTAGTAGAAGTGGGAAGACCTACCTTAACTACAGATTATACTATTCCTTGGGCAGAGGTCCTAGACTGACAAAGAAGGTCACTGAGTATCAGCATTCACTGCTGACTGCTTCCTGGCTATGGATACAATGTAACCTCCAGCATTCATTACTGTCTGCTTCCTATCTATGGATACAATGTAACCTCCAGCATTCACTGCTGTCTGCTTCCTGACTATGGATACAATGTAACCAGCAGCCTCACACTCTGCCCCAGTGCCTTCCTCAACTAGAATAGTCTGTACCTTACCAGAAAGAGCCAAAATAAATCCTTTCTCCTTTAAATTGCTCATATTGGGATATTTTACCAAGAAAATAGGAAAAGATACTAATACATACCCTTAGATAATAATTGTATCTATTACTTCTTTAAATATAAATTACTTTAATTGAAATTATAGTTCAAATTTTCTAATGTAATATTTAGTTTTTCTCTCATTGATGTTACCCAGACACAGATGAGAGTATGTAAGAAGATCCAATTTTTTTCAGACTTCACATAAAAATCAAATTTAGGATAAGAAAATAGCAATATGAATTGTTTTATATCTTAAGTATCACGTACGTCTGTGTCTTTGACGACCTCTGAAGTGATGTTCAGCATGCCCTGCCAGATCCTGGAGAGATCTCGAAGGTTAAACACATAGTGGAATTTTGCAGGCGTTGGGAGCATCTTCAGTTTGGTCATCTGCCACAGGCGACGTGTCAGAGGTACCAGCTTTATCACAGCATCTTGAACTTCCTCAGAGAAGCCCCTTTGGGCACAGTAGTAGCCTGCCCCGATCACACCTGGGAAGAGAGAGGATAACCACAATCTGACTAATCGCTGCACTCAGTTCTGAGGAAAAGCATGAAAATGAAGAATTTGCACAAATGTACTGATATATTTTCACAGATGGCCATGCAATAAGACAACCATATCAATTAATGGTCTGTTAATGCTTCAAATACTCAAAAACTAGTGATAGGTTTAAGTAAGTCAGCATCCAATATGTCAGAGTGTTATTTTAAAAGTACTGTCAAGGGGCTGGAGAAAAACTTCTCTGTGGTAAAACATTTGCCTAATGTGTGCAAAGCTCTAGATTCTATCCCAATAGGGTCTGATGATGATGATGATGATGATGATGATGATGATGATGATGATGATAGTGATGATGGTGATAATGATGGAAGCAAATACTACTGAAAATTCTGAATACACTAATTTAATATTATTCAATGAGTAACAGTGATAAATATATAAAATTGACATAAAAAGTTAAGATGTTTTTGTCCTCTATGGTTTCCTCTTATTTTTGTTGACTTCCCATGCATTGCAAAATAATTTTCCTTATGCATAACATTTTCCAGGCATCAAAGAATAGTTAGACATGGTAGAAGTCATCCCCTCTCATCGACTTTACTTTCCCCAAATTTAGATAATTCAAATGTCATTTGGTCTCCAAACCTTCCCACTGCTGTGACTGAAGGCAGAGTGCTGTCACACTCTCCAAGCCTGGGGTGACAAGATGACATTTTATCCTGCCAGAAATTAATTAGGGTAATCCTAATGAGTTTTGTGTCAGTTGCAGTTTCAGAAATTATAAATTAATACCTAACAGAGAGTTGTTCATAACTTCAGACTCTTTTTTAAGGAAAGAATAATTCCAAAACCAGTAACAATATATTTCATTGCTCAAGTAAATATACTTGGTTATATATTGAGCTAGTAGCTCTTCACTTAAATTTTATCTGGAGTGCTACATATTTAATCCCTGAGTAATTGTTTAAAATTCTGTTGAGTACCCTGGTGGTCAGGTGAGAGTCATATTTGGTAAGACTATTAGGCACCTGTTCTTAACAAAGGAGTATATAGATTGCCCATGTGAAAACCAGCTCATGCATGTGTCATGTATAACTTTTTTCCATGAAAAGCTGGTAAGTTACTTAAATGAAAGTAATAATAATAATAATAATAATAATAATAATAATAATAATAATAATCAACAAAGCAGAAAACATGGAGTAAGGCTTCTACCTCCATAAATATCTATAATTAATCACTATAGGAAACAAAGTAAAACAGGCATAAGGATGCAAACCAAGAGCTTCTCACACTCCGTGGTGCCCTCTGGGTACACTTGCTGAGAGCAGATATCACATCCCTCTTTCCCCTGCCAACTAACAACCATTTTACCAAAGATCTTGTCCATGGAAGCATCTGAAGGCAAGGTACAGTTGAATATGGAGAACTGTCTCTTCAAGCGCTGTGGTATGTCATTGCGTCCACCCCCAGGATGGATCATGGCTGCCAAGAACTGGATGTCCACAATGCTAGTGAACTCTCCAGGCTTCTCCAGGTTATAGAATCCATTTTGTTCCATCAGCTGTCGGACAATCTCATTAGTAACCTAAGAGAAATAACTTTTAGAATTAAAATACCATTCCTTAGACTAAAGAAAGGCTCAGTAGTTAGAGTGCACGTAGCTAAGGCACGAAGACTTGTTTAGATTCCCCAGAGGCTACATAAGAGACAGGTGTGGTTATGTACACCTCAGATCTGGGATTGGGGCAGTGACAAGTAGTGACCACTCTACCAAAATGGTAAGGACCAGGATCAGAGAGACCTGTCTCCAGGAAGGTGGAGGGTGGTGGAGAAAGCCACCTAATGATAACCTCTGGCCTCACGAGTACAGAAAGACAAGAGAGGACAGATGAACAGACAGACAGACATATTACTAGAACATAATTCCTTAAGCTTTTCTACAGAACAGAGTTTGTTGTAACTCAGAAATTGCATGCTGAAAAAAAAAAAAAATATATATATATATATATATATATATATATATATATATATATATGTTTTCAGCATGCAACATATATATATATACATATATACATATACATNTATATATGTTTTCAGCATGCAACATATATATATATATATATATATATATATATATATATATATATATATATATATATATATATATATATATAAATGTACTCATCAAAGAATAAATAAGTCACAAATTAGCAAAATAGAAATGTACAGTGAAATTGATATACCTGATCACCCCATTCGTTGATTACAGGCATATTTAAATCATCAATAAAGACGGCCATCTTCTTCCCTGCAGGAGGACCATATGTTGTGCCCATGCGTTTATCCACGTAACTCTCTATTGTCCTCTGTTAAGCAAGAACAGCAACAGAAACTTCTGAAAGCTTCCTAGGACGCGATCAACTACCACAGACAGACAATAGACTTGATCAACTACCACAAACAGACAATAAACAAACGAGAACCTTCAAATGACAGCAGCTATTTACTTATCAAAAGCCAAAATGCCCTCCTTAATTTGGGGAAGCTATCTAGTTCCTAAATTGTTTTGTATAATATTTACAGGCTTTAAGAATCTGATTTCATTTACCATTTAATAAAGTTCCCATCATTGTCAAGTCTACTCAGAATCTACTCAGGTGATGCTTTTCTCCTGATAGACTAGGATTTCATGCCATTTCCTGGTGCCTATACCAACGACTCCTATCCTCAGTCCTGTAGAAGTTTTTATCACAATCAGAGATATTGTTAAATGGGGATATTGATTGGGCTCATGAGCTGTACAACCTACCTTTGACTGAAGGCTGCTACAGACCCTGTTGTTTCCAGTATCCCCTGTGATTCGGATCCCCTGCTGTGGGGCCCCATAGCTGTACCAACAATGAGTCTTTCCTATTCCCCAATACAGCAAGAAGAACAAAACCCACTGTCTCCTCTCACTCAACACTCCTCAATGGTGGCAGGAGAGGCCATGCTGTGCTCTACTTATCCAAGACAATGTGGAAAAGAACAGTGAACTTACTAAAAGGGCACTTTGATGGAGTGAGGAGAGGGTACAAGAAAACTCAAACTCATTTTTTTTATTTGTTCTTTGAGAATTTTGTACAGTATATTTTTATCATATTCTTTCCTACCCCCCCCCAGCTCCTTCCAGATCCCTCTCTATCCTCACAACCTTGCATTCTTTCTCTTTCTTAAAAGGAATCTCAGACTCATGACACTGGCGATACATTTGTTCCCATGGCTGTTCACAGTTGCTTAGAAATAAACCATCAAACTACTTAGTTTTGGTCGGTCTTTGCCTTTACTTAGGTCTCTACAGGAAACAAACTGCAGTGAAAATCATTTGCGTTTTTCAGTCTTAGCTTATTTTGTATTGCTATTAATATTAACCAACTTCACTTAAGTTAAAATAAATGTATAGACCAGGTAACTGGAATTTAGCATACAAGAACAAACAAGGAATTCTAAGATCTCCAACTCTACAAGCTCAGAGTTCTATTGTACAACTGTACATTACTACAATTGTAGGATCTATCCATGCATGCTGTTAAATTATGTTAGAAGTGCTGAATACATGCACAGGAAGTAAAGGCACACTGAAATAAAACTGAATTCTTCTATCCAAAAATGATTTCTTACAACTCCTATCTGAAAGTATTTTCTTGCAATGTGTAAAGGGTAAACCAGTTAAAATTATTTTTATAACCAATATGTAACTCTAAAGTGTACTATAATATAAGGAAATGGCTATATATTTGCCTCCAGAAATCTTCAAAGTAATTGCAAATTGTAAGATTCCATCATCATTTCAATAAGCAATAGAGAGAGAGATGTGAAAATGTTTTCATCATTTTCAATAGAAATACATGTAAACATATCACAACTCATCCAATTATAAAACAAATCTCCCATGGAAATTATATAATAGAAAAGAGAGTGTCATATTCCCCTGACACAAAAGCATGCTGTTTAATGTACTGGTTTAAATTTAGCTCTGATTTTCAATGAATTTAAATGCATAAGCCAATTAATAACCTCCCGACAACCCCCTATGGCAAACCGGAGTCCTCCCATCATCCCACGTCTATTAGTAAGAACTCTTTGTCATGTGAAAATTTTATGTTTTCTAGGATCTTCCAAGGCTAAAAGTCCATAGGTGGGATAATTAGAATAATTCTGAGGAAGTCCCATGGGCATACACTTTCTTCCTCATCACTCTGACCCTGATTTCTTTTCAGTGGTGGGAAATGATAAATATATTACATATCATAAAATGGCTATGCTGGCAAAAGCAAAAAGAAAGAGGGAATGAATGGGACAGTTTGTAAATGCGGAGCTATTTTATTAACTATATAATTTTCTAAAATGAATTTGCAAGTTAGAAAAGGTTGATGCCAAACTGATATCAACAACTAACTAGATGTCTGTGGAGGAAGCCCAGTGGCTAGATGCTTGCCATGCTAGCAATGGGGATCTGAGTTTGGAGACACATGCTTGGAATCTGTTCTGAAGGCAGAGGGAAAGGCAGGTGCCTGGTGGCCAGCCTTTCTCATTTGGTGAACTGCAGATCTGTGAGGTACCCTGTTTCAACAGCAAATGTTGTCTTCTAACTTCCACATACAGGCCACATGGATGCACATATGACTCCTCACACACGTGCACCTGAACACACATGCAAATGCAAACAGATAAAGAAATAACTTCACTTCCCCACTTAGGTGCCCCACAGCATCACAAATATCAATACATGCAGCTACAACTCCAAACAGGTATTCTAACATTTAGTTACCATCTCTTTCTTACTCTAGAATGAAATATCTAGAGCATATATCTTATCTATATTATTCTTCATTGTACCTTTAGTATCTAGAAAATAACTTGAGACCATATACATTTGATATATTAGTAAAAAAAAATATAGGAGTCCAAGAGTCATGGTTTGATATTTCCCATTTTCCTTCAACATCCATTAAACTGACTATAAATTTTTGTCTAACCAAGATGACATCCATGTGTTCTATTTCGTTCTCATTTCTGCATCCTGGCCCAGTCCTACCTCCCTCTTGAATAGTTACAATCAGATATCTCTTACAAAGTCATTCACTTCTTCCATCTTGCTCTCTGCTCTGTGGTCAGGATAGTCTTTCTACAGGGAGATATAACTCTGCCCACTACTCCACAGGCTTCCCATGAGCGACCTACAAGGAGTTGCATGATGCTAGCTGCTTACCCTAGAAAATCCTCCTCGGTCCCTGAACTTATCCACAGATGGTAATAAAACATGCATGATGGAATGATGCTCATTCTACAGGCTAGTTGATTATGTTCATGGTGGAAAACGTGTTGACATACTCCTGGAAATATAACCCAAGACATCTCCCAAGATGTGCCCTAGCCAGCATGCCTTGTAGACTAATGATTTTCTGAAAGTGCTACTTTCTCCACCCTAGCCAGTGATTTAAAAAAACATCTTAAATCTTTAGCAGAAGACTGAATGCTTCTTTAATAATCCATACAACTTTACTCTGAAATTAGAGGTTATATAGTCACCATGATCTCACCAATCTATAGACCCTTTACAAAATTCTGACTTCACTGTCTGTCTATGCCATACAGACATAGGAAATCAACATTGCTTCCAGGCATAGCCATGACTTTTGAGTAGTTAAAAACTAGATGGCTAGAAAATCAAGTGAGCTTAGGAATGGAATGAGGAAATCTCTCAGTCTTCCATCTAAGATATGAGACCTAAAGCCCAGTTCAGCTTTCTGAATAAACTTCTCAGTAGGTAATTCAGTCTTTGTAGTTCCTAAATGTCATGAAAGGCAAATGCTAACTCCTCTCATACACAGACACAAAATGATTCTTCCATTATATTCATCTGCATACATTTTTCTGAAGTAAACATACTTCTATCCTCTATGGTTTACAGTCCTCATATTGTATCATAAAGCAGTATTTATCACATCGGCTAACCGGTATTGTAGATGTGTCTATTTCTCTAACAACAACAACAACAAAGGAAGAAACTAATGTGGGGGCGTGGCTCTGCTACATCAAAGGATTTTTAACTGATAGTTCTAGAAATAGCCTTTCCTGCACACAACTGTTTCTATGAAGGAGGCACAGTGTAAATCTGAATAATTTGCAAAGCTTTACATAAGGGCTCTCATGGGCTCACAGACATAAAAGAGAAGGTTAGATGACTGCTTCTCTCACTAGCTCTGTGGCTTCCTCTCTCTCTTACTGTGTCTCAGTCACAGCCCAGAATCAGTATAAACACAACCTATAGAGAATTAAACATGTGATACATGAAATGGGAATTAAATCTTAAAGTCATTGTAAAATTATACAGGTGTTTTTACTATATCAATGGGAGTGCCATTCATGCCATTAAGTCTTTTCATAAATATCATACACAATTAAATTGAAACATAAATCTACTTGACTTTACATTTCCATCTATGTATGGCATATAACTAAAATATAAAAATTGAGAGGTTTTGCTCTTTATTTAAAATCATACAGCCCAAGTAATAGAATCTTCCACTTTATTGTAAATTATTGAAAACACTCTTACATTAGTAAAGTTTAAAAAGTCAACCAGGGTTACACAGCAAGACCCTGATCCAAAAAAAAAAAAAAAAAAAAGCAGAGAAAAAAAAACAAACAAAAATAAGATTTAAAAAAAGGAAGGGAGATAAGGGAGATAGAATAGACAGACAGACTCAGACAAACGGACATATATGCAATGGTCCATGGTGGGTGGGAGATGTTAAAATGTAAAACATGATGCTAGAACCGACACAGAAATGTAAAAGATACCCAACTAACGGTTAACAATAAAATAAACACATTATTGATAAATCAGTTGTGAGTGTTAGGATGAGTGATGAAAGTCCATGGGCAGCAGATAATCCCAAACCTGGCCTTCAGTTTACACTTTGCTGCCAACCAATGAAGAATTAGTATAAGAGTACTTCAGCACTGGTTGGTTCATGTTGCTGTTCCTCCTATAGGGCTGCAAACCCCTTCAGCTCCTTGGGTACTTTCTCTAGCTCCTTCACTGGGGACCCTGTGCTCTGTCCAATGGATGGCTGTGAGCATCCACTTCTGTATTTGTCAGGCACTGGCAGAGCCTCTGGGGGTGGGGGGTGGGGCAGCTATATCAGCAAGCTCTTGTTAGCATCCACAATAATATCTGGGTTTGGTAACTGTATATGGGATGGATCCCCAGGTGGGGCAGTCTCTGGATGCTCACTCCTTCAGTCTCTGCTCCACGCTTGGTCTCTGACGGGTATACCTCCCACAGGTATTTTGTTCCCCCTTCTAAAAAGAACCACACTTTGGTCTGAGCTCATGTGGTCTGTGAATTATATCTTGGGTATCCCAAGCTTCTGGGCTAATATCCACTTATCAGTGAGTGCAAAACATGTGTGCACATGGAGGGACCCACAGCTCCAGCCGCATATGTAGCAGAGGATGGTTTTGTCAGCCATCAATGGGAGGAGAGGCCCTTGGTGAAGGCCCGGTGCCCCAGTGTAGGGGACTGCCAGGACAGGAAAGTGGGATTGGGTAGGTTGGTGAGCAGGGGAGTAGGGGTGGAATAGGTCGTTTTTCAGATGGGAAGTGAGGAAAGGGGATAACATTTGAAATGTAAATAAATATCTAATAAAAAAATTTAAAACAAAGTGTTCCAGCACATGACCTGGTGTTCAGCTTATGCTTTGCTGCCAACCAATGAACAGTGAGTATCAGAGTGTTTCAGCACGTGAGAGGAGTCTCCGCCGGAAACTAGTATCACGCTGCTCTGAGAAGCCAAAAGAGTTCTCTTGACAGGAGAGAAGACAGCAGGAAGCTGAGGTAAGTCTGAAGGGGCTTGAAGGACCCAGCTCCGTGATCACCCAAGCAACCCACGCATCCATGGCCTACACATGCGGTTCTGATGCCTGAAACGACATAAGATGTGCTTCCCGGCTTCATGATTCCCGTTTTTTAAAGTTAAAAATTATGTATATAAGATAACTGTTATATTCAAAAGGCATTAAGACAGCTTTTTATTATTATTATTATTTTCTTTATTTACATTTCAAATGCTATCCCGAAAGTTCCCTATACCCCCCGCCCCTGCTCCCCTACCCACCCACTCCCACTACTTGGCCCAGGCCTTCCCTTGTGCTGGAAGACAGCTTTTAAAAGAGCTCAATTTTTTAGAATTCCTCATAATTTTCATTTTTGTCTTTTTAAATTATGTAAATCACAAAGATATGAATCAATAATTTTCAGAAATAGAAAAAACAAAATAGCACTAGGAAATGGGTCATTTGTCTACTGAAAAAAATAATAAATTCTCTTGGCTAAAATGTAATTTGGACTGAGTATAAATTTTTTATCCAACTAGATACCTTGGATAGCCTTAGGAGGCATGATTAATTATTAATAAGACATAGTGTCCCAAGCAGGGAGGAACATATGATTTCCCACTGATACAAGATGCTGAAACAGCCAGAAACATCGTGAAACCACCCAGCACAAGCAATGTTCTCAGACTGACTGTGCGCTCTCAGGGTAGCACACAAGATGTGGGCACTATCTTTCTCCTCTACAGCTTCAATTTGCTTGGTTGGGATCCACATAAGTGGAAGGACTAAGAGACAAAAGCCCTCTGCACCATCAACTCCGTTTAGCAAGAATGACTGGAAATTATAGTGAGAAAGTTAATTACAGGAGTTTGGCTAATTGAAAGCTTTCTCAAACTAATGAGGCTGGCTTGATAGGCAGCAGTGATGCTCAGCAGTCAAGCCAGCCCTGGCACGAACCAGGGGAGGCAATGCTGTGGCATTTCTTGGCAGGAGAAGAAACAGTGATGTAATAAAATACCAACAAAGGACAGGAGGAGGCTTCCTGCCCTTGAACACTGAGAACCTAGAAGTCCCGGTGGATACCTGCCACACCTCTCTATCCATCTCTAACAGTGACACCCCATTCATTGAAAGCCAAGGATGTACTAAAGTCTCAAGAACAGTGACTAGGCAGATCACTACCCTATGTGGTAGATAAATCACACTTATACTTTTTGAAATGTTCACTCTCAAATGAGGCTATAATTATTACCCTTAAAGAGAGCTATCTTTCTAAAGTAAAATTGGTGATACTCCTTTTAAATATGATGCAGTATCAGTAACATATGTGTGTGGCGGTAGTATGTGTATTTATGTGTAAGTGTGTGCATGTGCAAATTATGTATATGCATGTGTATGTGTACATGTGTGTATGTGTCTGTGTCTTGTGTCTATATATCTGTTTGTGTGGAGAAATAAATGTATAAAAATATTTTCATTACCAGCCTAGGAAAATTTAATATTCTATCACACACACACACACACACACACACACACACACACACACACACACAGTTTGGGGTTGACATTTCATCTGGATTTCCATGCCAAGACACTGTATAGACTGCATTTATTTATCAGAGCGTTAGCCAGTATTGGAAATCTCATCCCCAGCACAGGACTATAATGAAGTTGACAGTCTTATTTAGAAGCCGAATCAATGGTCTTAGTGTATTGGCTCTGATGACGCTGATTAAATTAAGCAATAAGAAGTCATGAATTATCCACGCCCTCAACAATTTTCATTGAGCTGATATTTTGATTCCAATAAGCAAAGGACAGCAAAGTTCATCAGAAGCAAAGTTTTATGAGCTTCTTTTTCAATAAATATTTGCCTTCCAATTACAATTTTTGATGAGCATCATTTTCAAATTTGATTAATATTCTAATAGAAACATTAATTTTCTTTTCAAATAATTGAGGCATAGACTGGAACCATAAAGAATTTCTTCCCTGGGGCCTGGGTGGAAGTGGAGATGGGGAGGAGAAAGGGGAAACAGGATCAGGTATGTGGGGACAGAAAAGAAGCCCAGAGAGCCAGGAGAATGAATGGAAATACGCGGACTCCAGAGAGCTTGGGCGGGGGAGAGGGGGCTCTAGAAAATACCAGAGATCTGGGAGGTGTGGGAATCTCAGGACTCAATGGAAGTGACCTTAGCCAAAATGCCCAACAATGGCGAGAGGGAACTCGAAGGGTCCACCTCCAGTAGGTAGGGCCTCAAGTGGAGGAATGGGATTACTAACCCACAGTCAAAATTTCTGACCTAGAATTGTTCCTGTCTACAAGAACTGCAGGGGCAAAAACAGAGAAGCTACTGAAGACAAGAATCTAACGTGGTTGTCCTCCGAGAGGCCCTACCAGCAGCTGACTGAGACGGACACAGATACTCACACCCAACCACTGGACTGAAGTCAGGAATCCACATGGTTGAATTAGGGGAAGGCTTGAAGAAGCTGAAGGGGAGGGTGACCCCAATAGGAAGATCCCATAGGAAAACCAGCAGTCTCAACTAACCCAGAACCCAGGGAGCTCCCAGAGATTGAGCCACCAGCCAGGCAGCATACACAGCTGGTTCAAACCCACATACACCCCACCTCCTGCACATATATATCAGAGGACAGCCTGGTCTGGCCTCAGTGGGAAAAGATGTGCCTAATCCTCCAGAGACTTGAGGCCCCAGGGAAGTGGGAGGCCTGGGGTGTGTGTGGGGGGGGGGATTAGAATATCCTCTCAGAGGCAAGGGGCAGGAGTAGTGGGATGAGGAACTGGGGGAAGGGCTGGGAGGCAATGGCTGGAATGTAAATAAATAAAAGAAATTAAAGGGGAAAAAAAGAACTTCATCCCCATAATTCCCTGCCCAGACACCATAGACTATCAAACAAAAAGCTGGGTGACAGGTGTTACTGGTTGAGGGTCAGTGGGGTTCTCATCTACCACCAAACGTTACAAGCTAATGACATTGATTGGGATTGCCCTCCATAACTTAAGGGTGCATCTGATTCCTGGAAGCACAACTTGAGTTACCTGATATGAGGGAATCAAACTAGTCCCAACCTATTAGCTTCACCCTTCCCGACTGGCTTTAATAGTGCTGGAAGGCAGTGTGAATGCTACCATAAGGAAAAAAAGATAGTGGATGGTCTCACCCAGAGGTGAACCTTGTGAGCTACATCGATGACTGGCTTGGAAATGCAGACACTAGTGGCATCAATATTATGGAAATAACCAAACACTTTCTGGTTGAATGTTAGGCCTGCCTCACAAGACAGAATTCATGCCCAGAGTACTGTTAATTAAACCAAGAACCTGGGGCTGAGTAAGCCATGGGTCCTAGAGGAGAAGCTAATACTAACATTCTGTTAAATGGACATAGAATTAAACTGACTCCTAAATGCTTATCTCTAAACCATAGATTAGAGCAGTTCATAGCGCTTATCTGAGAAGGTTCTTTCCGAAGTACATAGTAATTAATACTCAGACTTCTCTCTCTCTCTCTCTCTCTCTCTCTCTCTCTCTCTC
>NC_034600.1:72968258-73000955 GCF_900095145.1 Mus pahari | reverse complement strand
AGGAGGGATCTGAGCAAGCAGAAATCATATTGAAAGAGGAGGAAGAGACACTAGAGGACTGCTGCAAAACAACTTTATTCCCTGTACTTTCAGACACAACAGAGTCGTTACACACATGAGCTCCCAGCACCATAACTGTATGCACAAGGCCTACACAAAATCTTGCCAGCCAAAAAAAATCCCAGCACGAATAGGAGGGGCACTCACAGAATACCACCTCTGGCTGAAAAGCTATCGGCAGTTGATGGCTGCTGAGGGAGGGTGTGACCCCTGGTAGGCTGCCCATGCTTCAGTGGGTGGCCCTGTGCGTGGGCTGCCTGCAATAAATAGGCTCAGTGGGCTTAACACCAGCACATGGGGTTGGGAGGAAACCTAGTGAGAGGAAGAGCTGGGGGGAATTTGATCAAGGCACGTTATAGATATATATGGCATTCTTAAACAAAATCTAAATATATATTTATTTTTTATTTTATGTGGTTTTGCCTGTATTCATGTATATATGCTGTATGCATGCATGGTGCCCATGAAAGTCAGAATAGTGTCAGATCCCCTGGAACTGGAAACATTATGAGCTACCATGTGGTTGCTAGAAATCAAACTCAAGTTCGCTGTAAGACCAGAAACTATTGGTAGCCACTGAGCCATCTCTCCAGTCTCTCAAACAATGTTGGGGTGAAGATTTTTAAAAAGAATGTCTTCTTTCGTTTCCCAGTATGGTGATAGAGACCTTTAACACTTGAATCTGGGAGTGAGAAACAAAAGTGTCTGGAGTTTGAGACTCACCTAGAATCCTTACTAACAAAGGTCTAGGCCACATACCTGTGACATGTGAAACCTCTTCCACGTATCTACACATCTTTTCTAACAAATAGAAATATAGATGTAAAACAAAAAGAAAAGTAGAGAGACTGTGCTCAATTTGCAACATATATTCATATGAAAATGTGTGACATAATGCAATTTACAATGAATATATACAATGAGCATGGCGATAATTAACAGGCATCACATGGAATTAAGCCCTGCTCAAAAGAGAGAAGCTGTGTCTGGTGCTGGAAACCTAGCCATCCACCTACCCAAAGCTGGTCCTGCAGTGAGCCTCAGAGAAGAGCCTACTATGGCCACTTTAGTAGACTGGCATAATTCCTAACTCTAAAAGTATCGTCAAATCCACAGATAGATCTCATCCATCATCAAAGAAACTTTTCTTTGCAGTACGAGGAAAATTATCAAAATGCACAAAAAGGGGTCAATGAGTGGCTGTCCCCAGCTGATACATCTACAACATAAGCCCTGCAGCTAAGGCTCAGGGATCATTGAGCAAGAGGAGCAGAAAGAATATAAGATCCAAAGGACTAGAAAGTCCTCTGTAACAAGGAAGCTGCACTATGACACCTAACAATATTGCTGCCTAACCAAGACCTGATGCTAATGTGGAAGTGGGAAATCTCCCAGGATTCCTAGACCCAGAACTTAGGCAATGAGTGACGGGGGAGAGAGGGAGGATTAGTGCTTTCTCAGCTGAGCCCCTTAACTGTTACTGTAATACGAAGTGGTCAGCTCTGAAATCATACAGGCACAAGCCACACTCTGTAGATTTGGAGTGTGTGTGTGTGTGTGTGTGTGTGTGTGTATGACAATAATATGCAAATTAAAGAGACTGTCACCCTGAGAAAGTGTCTCTTGGAAGGGTTTGTAAGGAGGGAACCTGAGAGGAGTTGGAGGTAAGAAAGAAAAGAAGAGAAGTAGCAATATTTTAATTTTAAATATATTTTCAAAAAATAAGGGGGTTGGAGAGATGTGGCTCAAGGGTTGAGTGTATACTGCCTTTTCCAAAGACCCAAGTCTGAGTCCCAACACCCATGACAAGGGTTTCACAAGAGCTTATTACTCCAGTTCCAAAGGTTTCTGATGCTTGACCTCCTCAGTCACCATCTCCATGTGCACACTACAGACACACACACACACACACACCACCACCACCACCACCACAACCACCACCACACCACACATGTGCACAGGTACACATGCATAATGTAAACAATAAGAGTAATAATTGACAATTGTGTATAAAAGACACTAAGGGAAACTGGTCTCTCTAGTTTAATAGTTTGATGCAATTTTGTACCCTCAGTAAGAGGAAACAATCTGACATTGCAGACTTGGGTCAGTCCTTCAAGTTTCACCCACTAAAGCAGTCCACATCTAAGGTGTTTGTTGTCATCTTGTGGTATAAGAATATATGACACATTATGTCACATCTGGTAAGAATCTAAGATTTTATACCCTGTTACAATGTATCATGAAAGTCCTGTGAGAATGCTACACCAGAGAAAGACAAGACAAAGTGGCAATTTAGAAAATAGTTTGGGAAAGGGATAAAACCTCATCTAGAAGAAAATTAGACTTGAATCAAGAACAGGCCCTGGCTCTTCCATACAGGAAAACAGGGAACAAAAAGGGGACTCAAAAAGTCTCCATCACAGATGACTCTAAAATCACCAAAGAATAAGAAATAATAGACGCAGAAAAAGCAAATATTACAGAGCAGGTGAAAGTTGGTACAGTAAATTGAATGCTGATACTTCAGTCTATGTTTCTGCATATTCAAATGTTTTTATTTCCAATTCAGGATTTTTTTAAATTAATTGTACAAAGTAAGTAATTTCACCATGGCATTTCTGTGTGTGCATTTATTTTTTACTGTCATCCTCATGATGTCTGTTACCTTTGCTTGACCTCCTTTCTTCTGCCACATCCCTAAGAGTCAGCACTTTATTCTCATGAATGTTCCCTTACTCGACTACACCTAAAGGAGGAGGCGTGGGTTCCCCCTGCTCGTGGGCATGTACATTGGCTCAGTCATTATGGAAATCAGCAAGGAGGCTCCTCAAACTATTTAAAGCAAAACTTCCATATGGTACAGATATAACCAGCAGTTAAGTGTCTACCCCCACCCACAGAAAAGATCAGAGTCACTTCTGAGTGTATCCTTCTGAGTCAGTCTTACTCCACTTAACACAGTGACATAAACTCCATCCTTTTCTTTTTTTTTTTTTCCTTAATGATTAGATAAAACTCCACTGCATATGTATACCGTGCTTTATCTGCTAACAGCTTCCTCAGCTGATTCTATAACTGGGCTGGTAGAAGTTGTGCATCACTAAATGTAGCAAGTGTGTGTGTGTGTACATAACCCAGTCACTCTCACTCCCACCTTGTGTTCCCAGAACCAGCATAGCTGGGTCGGATGACAATTCCACTTTCAATGCTTTGAGGGGCCTTCCTGCTGACTTGCATAGTCGCAGCACTAAACTCCATTCTCATCAAATGGTATACAAATGTTCCTCATGATCCTGTATCCTCCCAAATAATTGTCTTCGTTTATTTTCTTAATAACAGTCATTTTTATGCAGGTGAGATAGAAGCTCGGTCTAGTTTTGATTTGCAGTTTGTTAATTCCTAAATACGTTGAACATTTCTCCTTCATGTTTTCTTCATGTTTGCATTTCTTTATTTGACAAATATCTGAACAGGTTATTTTCCCTGAATATTGGGTTATTTGGGTTTTTGTTTGTTAGTTGGCTTTTTTTTTTTAGTTAAATATTCTAGCTATTATTTCCTACATCAGATGAGTAGGTGCCAGATGTTTTCTTGCATTCTGTAGGCTGTCTCTCTACATTTATAATTTACTTTCCTAGACATATATTTAATTTCATAAAATCCTACATGCCAATTCTGAGTTTTCAGTGTCTAACTCAGAACCTGGCTGTCTATACCTCAGGTTTTCCTATGCTGTCCTACACTTCCACACGGGTATCTTAAACACTACTGAGATCTGTGGCACCTTACACATTCTTTATCCATTCTTTGAATTTT
Organism: Mus pahari; assembly: GCF_900095145.1. Taxonomy (NCBI): domain Eukaryota; kingdom Metazoa; phylum Chordata; class Mammalia; order Rodentia; family Muridae; genus Mus; species Mus pahari. The sequence goes on along the minus strand of NC_034600.1, from coordinate 72,997,076 downwards.
TCTTATTTCTTCATCATTTAAGACTATATAGTATGACCTAATGAGAAAGAGACTTAACTACATTTGAATGATAGAGACAACAGAAGGCATTGTTGGCATGATGTCATGATAATGAAAATCTGACAAGGTTGCATGGTCCATCCACATGAAACACTTTGAGCCTCAGAATCTGACACAAGCCTGCTTCTGGGAGTGACATCAGAGGCAGTACCTGAAACATCACTGGGGTGGTCGCTGAAGAAAAGTTCAGATTCTTCACCATGTGACTTTCAGGGTCAAATTTTGACATAAATCCTTTGATGATGACTGTTTTGGCTGTCCCTTGTTCACCAATTAACAGCACAGCCTAAAATCAAGGTGTTTAGAAAGAATGAAATATAACCAACAATATGGGTTGAACTGTGCCCTTCTGGCCCACCAACCCCTAAACTGAAGCAGGAATCCCTCCCAATATGACCGTACCTAGAGAAAGGGGTTCTACAGAGGTAACACCCAGATGATCCTGCCTAATGACGGCCTTATTGAAGCAAAATACCTCTGGTGCACACAAACACCAGAGAAGTGTGTGCGCAGAAAAGTGCCGCAGGAAGACAGAGGAAGGCGACACCATCTGTAAGTCAAGGAGAAGGGACTATGGACAAACCAACCTCATCAAAACCTTGACCCTGGGCTTCCAGCCTCCAGCACTGAGGAAGTAAACTGCCATGGCTTAAACCACTAAGCTTTGATATTTTGCTAGGACAGCCACAGCAAACTAAGTCAGTAACCAGAAGGGAAAGAATTATCTTAACAAAAGCAGTTCAAAATTCATCTCAATTGAGAAGTAGGACTGTCCCACACATCAGGGTTGTCCTTTTGAAATAACAAAGGGAGTTCACTCATTTAGGTAACACCTTCACCCATTCTAAACAGAAACACAAAGTAAAGTGAAATAACTGCAAGGTACTTTTGTATTTTCGTATGACCTTTAAAGTTGACTCTTTTTAATAATGGTTTAAAAGCCATACCTTGCCTTGTTTGGCAATGGTTTTAATTAGGAAGTCGGTCCTCACATTGTCCACATTTGGCACAAGGATAGATCCATACTCTGGGGTGGTGTCGGGTGGATACACATATTCTGGGGTACACATGCTCCAATGCCTCCAAGTACCTGAGAACAAGAGAGGGAGGTTCACACCTTCAAGCTGATATTGTACATCCCAGTAATGACCGGTTACCTTCAAACTGTCGTAAAGTTATCTTCAAATGCTCACCACAAAGCAGAGATCATTAAGGGGGTATGGATATAGCCCAGCTGGGAGGGTGATTTTTTCTACCATGGACAGTTTCCTGAGTTCAACCCCTAGCATCATGTAAAACAGGGTCTTCTACTTTTCTTTCTGTTGCTATAATATAAATCTGAACAAAAACATCTTAGAGAGGAAAGGTTTTATTTCATTTTATTCTTCCAGGGCATAGTCCATCGTTGAGGGAACACAGGACAGGAACTCTGAAGTTCATGTACAGTTCTTGTACAGCTCAGAACCACCTGCCTGGATATGGTGACTCCCACAGTGGGCTGTAGCCTTCAGTATCAGTTAATAGTCAAGACAATCCCTCACAGATATATGTCCACAGAGCAATCTGATCTAGAGAATTCTTAGGTTGTGACTTTACTCTCGGGTGACTCTGGGCTGTAAAAAGTTGAAAATTAAAACTGACTACGATACCAGACACAGCAGCACGCAATTTGCAATACAAGCTCTTGGGATGTAGAGGCAGAAAAATCAGATGTTGGAAGTCATCTTCAATAACACAGCAAGGTAAAGGCCTATCTGGGCTTTGTAAGACCATGTACCCAAAAAATATTCAGTAATAGACTTTGATACCTGTCAGTTAGCTTCATCAAAACTTCCTAAGGAATTACTCCAGATAAAGTCCTATATTTGGACATATTCTGAAATATTTTAGAACTGTTTTCTCAGTATGTAGATTTTCAACAATATAGTGTACATAAAAATATAGAAGACAGTGAGAAGCATATACCTGAAGCCATTATGACTTTTAGATGCCAAATCTCACAAGCTTTTCACTGGGAGAAAGATAGTAGATGGTATGTGTATGGATATGCATAAAAATACAAAATTGTTTATATGTATTGTTGTATATATGTATATATGCATTATATGTGTTTGTGTATATGTAGGTCATTTTAAAGTATACACTGAGATAGATAGATAGATAGATAGATAGATAGATAGACAGACAGACAGACAGACAGACAGATAGATAATTATACAACTGTAGATATAGACATCTATATTCTAATGTAATTTTTATACCAATTGTTGGTTTCATTGAATGGCTGATGTGTATCTATGTAGGAAATTTGCCTCAAGTCACTAAAGGTCTCTCCTGCCTTGCAAATGAAACTTGTACCCGGAACTCAAAGTAAAGTTCGAGGAAAGAAACAATTTCTATATTTCTTTGCACATTAAAATCCTTATTTCAGATTTGCCAACAAATGAATAACACTAGAAAATATCATTCTGAGTGAGGTGACCGAGACCCAGTAAGACATGCATGGTATGTACTCATTTATAAGTGGACATTAGCCACAACGTAGAGGATAGCCATGTTACAATCCACAGAGCTAAAGAAGCTAAGTAACAAGAAGGGCTCAAGCAGGGACAGGTAAATCTCACTGAGAACAGAATAAACCGCATAAACCTCAAGAGTGGAGGGGGAGGGAAGACTGGATGAGGATGGGGTGGGGATGGGATTGGGAGGGATCAGAAATGGGGAAGAAGGAAGGAGAGAGTACTAGGAGAGATGGCTGGAATCAGGAGGCATCTCTGCCACAAGCTAGAAACCTAGGGTAATAGAAATTCCCAGGAAACTAGGCGGGTGTCTCTAGCTAAGACTCCTAGCAATGAGGGATATGGGACCTGAACTGGCCATCTCCTTTAACTCCCACCGGAAGGCAAGACTTCCACTGGAAGGATTGGGACACTAACACAATCACAAAAACCTGGGACCTACTGTTTGTCTGGCCTCCGAGATGTGCTGGGGAAAAGGTAGCACAGAAATTGTGGGAGTGGCCAACCAATGGCTTGTCCAACTAGAGTCCCATGCCATGAGAGCGAGCCTACCTATAATGCTGCCCAGAGGGCTAGGAGCCAGAGGCTGGATAGCCCAGGGACATAGGATCCAACCAAACACAAATGACATTAGAAAAAAAAAAGTCAATGAAACAATTCCTAATGACATTCTGCTATACTGACAGATTGGTGCCTTATCGATTATCATCAGAGAGGCTTCATCCAGCAACTAATGGAAACAGCTGCATAGAACCACAGCCAAACATTAGGCAGAGTTTGGGGAATCCATGAGACGAGCAAGGACGAATGTAGGAGCCAGGGGAATCAAGGACAACACAAGAAAACCCACAGAATTAACTAGCCTGAGCCCATAGGAGCACATTATGACTGAACCACCAACCAGCGAGCACGCATGAGACTGCCCTAAACCCTCTGCACATGTTACTGATGTGTAGCTTGATCTTCTTGTGGGACTCCTAACAGTGGGAGCAGGGGCTGTCTCTTCTCTGTTGCCTATGTTCGAGACTCCTTCCCCCTGTTGAGTTGAGATGTTGAGCCTTAATAGAAGAGGTGGTACCTAGTCTTCCTGCAACTTGTCACGTTATAGCTGGTTGATATCCATTAAGGCAGGCTCTTTTCAGAAGAGAAATGGAGGAAAACTGAATTGGGGAAGGGAAAAAGAGAAGGGAGGTGAAGGGGAGGGACTAGGAGGAGAAAAGGGAGGGCAAACTGCTGTCAGAATATAAAATAAATAAAACTTAAATTTAAAAAAAAAAAATCCAAACGTTTTGATTCTCACTTTAATAACACAACCCATCCTTGCACCCTGCAGGTAGAGCACGCTCACCGTCCGGCGCGACATAGTAGTCGAACATGGTGTCCCCAGCGTCTGTCAGCTGTGGCAGGTGCAGTGTGGGCCCTTCTCGAGAGCGCAGCCAGAGTTCCATCCTCTGACGGCCTTCCAACTCCAGGACTGCGCCCACACTCCACATCATGGCAAAGACAAACAGCCTGCCCAGATGCTCCGCGTCCACCTCCCAGGCCTGCTCCTGAGGATGCAGAGAGAGATCATTCTCTTCTCATTAGCTGGTCCTCGCTCTCCCTCTAAAACGATAAATCTAGGGAAATGATACGAGCTGTCCCCAGGAGAGGAAAAGAACGGGTACAACTGAGGAGCGAGTGGGAACCCGCCTTCCAGGGGTGCTAACTGGTTTATAAAATAAACGGAAACAAGCGAGCAAGCTGTCTCTGTGGGCTAAGGCACTTTGCACAAGTCCTGACGGCCTGAGTCAAATCCCCCATACCCACGTGGTAGAATGAGACAACCAAGAACCCATGCCTTGTCCTCTGACTTCAACACACACACCAAGTAAATAAATAAAATACAGTAGAAATATTTTTAAACAACAGTAATGGCATTTTTTTTTCTTTTTTTATTAATCATTCCGTTCGTTTACATCTCAAATGATACCTCGCTTCCTGGTTGCCCCACACCTCACACCCTCCCTCTCATCCCTCCCCCTTGTCTCTATAAGGATGCTCCTCCACCCACCCACCCTCTCCTGCCCCCTTCCTCCAGCATCCTCCTACGCTGGGGCATCAAACCCCCACAGGACCGAGGGGCTCCCCTCCCATTGATATCAGACAAGGCCATCCTCTGCTACATATGTATCTGGAGCCATGGATCCCTCCTTGTACATGGTGACATTTATTATATTAACCAGCGACAAAAGTGAAATTAATGGCTTGCTTCAGTCAGAGAAGGCAATAAGGGAAAACCGGTGCTTCTGAAACCCCTCCGAACCCCCACCACATTCTCACCAACGAACCCTAACCAAGCCTGGTTTCAAACGCTGTGCTCTCTGGAGAAGGGTGCACCCGCTTACCTTTGGGGGGATCAGGCCTTGCAGCATGTGGGTGCTCTGTGTGATCACAAAGGCTTCCAGAACCTCCATCTTGAACTCCAGGTTCTGGATGCTGAACCGATACAGGTCCGGGAAAGTCTCTGCATACAGCTGTCGAAGGATTTCAGCCTCTTGAGGAGACCGTCTCTTGAGAAAACCCTGTGGGTTCACACACCCGTGCATTGGTGAAACCAGGAAAATGACCATTGGGGCATAAAAATATTTTCACAGCATTATTAATTAATTAACACTAATTAACATTAATAATGATACAAAGTGATATTGTGCTTAAAATGCATCAAGCCTGGCTATAAACTCTTTCGTATAATAATTTCTTCAAATCCTCAAAGCAACTCTCTGAGATAGGAACTGTTATTACCCCCCTTTGACAGTTGCGTCTTCAGTAAGCCACCCAGCGTCCCACAGTTGGTAGGTGACAAGGCCAGAATTAACAGCCAAAGAGTCTGTCTGCAGCATTCACATGCGCAGGTCTAATGTTGTGTGTCAACTAGTGGTCTTTCCCCCTTCCACTATGAACTGTCTGTTATTGCTGTCTTAGTTCATCTCATGGTCAGTCACGTTGGTGAGACTTCATTGTGCAGCTTCCGATGTTAGGAGATAGAATCTTACTGCAGGCTCCTGAACCCCTGGGGATACTACATTATTTAAATGCATGTGAAAATGTAATTAGGTGTAAGATTACTGTAAAAAATCCAGGTAGGATATACTAGAAGTGCACTTTATAAGGAGCAAGCTAAAAATTTTTAACTTAATACAATAAAAGTATTTTTCAAACAACTTTATAAAATTTAAATATATTGGGGGGAAATCATGTAATTACAATTGACTTGTGTTCTGTCGTATCTGTGGTCAGCAAGCACAGTTATGTAAAGAAAATCTACTGTAATGCTTTAAGCATATAAAGAGTCCTTGGCCTCCTCCCTGGAGATTCTAACTTGGTAGGATTCTGATCTGGCACAATTACCTGTACTTTGTTAAATTATCACTGATGAGTACTTTTGAATATCCAAGAGCACCTGTACTTCATTTTTAATGGATAGAAAAACTTACTATGCAATATGACATCTGTAAAAGGCATTTTAGAATCATATTCAAGGGCGTCAGTATCGTTTTGCTATAAAGCATGTTCTTTTGTATCTCTCCATAAATGTTATGAAGTCTAAAACCCTTTAGACTAGATTCATGGAGCTTTTGAAAAGACATTAATAAAAGTTACAATATTCCTATATTGATAGGAGTATAAAAATATAATGGAAATATAAAATAATACCTACATAATTTAAATTAGAAAGTTTTAAAATAAAATCATCTTCAAAATATAAAGGCAAATAAAAATTTTAAATCTATCCATCTAAGTCATAAAAGTAACATGGATTAATTATTCAGTAACACTTATACTTATCTTCTAGTATGGACTTAATAAAACATATAAGCATGCAAGTTATACAACTATAATAAAATTCTAATTAATATATTCTATAATATGTTGACAGTAGTAAGCTACTATACCTAGTCATGAATTGATGTGACATTATGTAAAATATTATTTCTAAGCACAAAGTTAAAATTAATATTATGACAACTGGATCTCATTTTTAAAAAGTCTTTATATGCAAGTTTAACAAATCATCTTTAAGTTAAAATTCTAGGATGGTTGTTCCCAAATTTTATGTGAAGAAGTACCTTTCAAAACGGTCATGAATCCCCAAAGTGGTGATATTAAATTTTATTTTCAATCCTCAGATACAGTTTGGCAGAATTATTGATTCACGTAGGTCTGACAATTACTTGGAAATCACAGTTCTAAGAGATTAGAAGGAGACTGGAGAAGCCTGTGAGGGGCATTCGGGGTCTGAGCAGCCCTGTGCCTTCAGGCTCTGAGTATCCTGGTGCATTCAGGGTCTGAGGAGCCCTGTGCATACAAGGGCCTTTCAGAAACAGTAGCATAAAAAGCCATTACACCACCAGCTGCAGAAGAATCATCACGCTTACAAAGAATACTAAGGATGCCTTTCCTTTTTAATTATACAAAAGAAAGGATTCAATCATACCTCAAGAATAGGACTCCAGTCGAGGACCGAGGAACTCATGAAAACCATTCCATTTCTTGAGACAGTAGCAGGAGAAGCATTGTCAATGTTATGAGGTTCAAAAACAATCTTGCAGTTTGGAGCCATGGGAATCCGGTCGCCATTGGCCAGAGTCAGGGTTTTATTATCATCCAACACAGAATTCAGATTTTCAATCCAGATGGCATCAACTGGACCATCAAGAACAATCCAGATATGTTCCCCTGGATATCACCAAGACAAGAGGAAGAGAGCACACGTGCACACAGGTGCCTCTGTAAGTAGCTTGAGAGAGCACTGTAACTCTCTGAAGAGTTCAAGAACAGGTATATATAATGCCTGTTGATTTTAAGTAAAACAAGGTTCTCAATGATGACTAAGTTGCATGAGAACAAAGAATTTCTAAGTTCCTTAAGAAGCTGGAATGTTCAAACCATAATCAAGCCCAAAACTTCCTCGTTCCTTGGACAAATTCTAAGCATCTTTTGGTATGTACCATCGTTCTAAGGGTTGAGATGTGACAATGAGTGAGACACTGTACCAACTTCAGAGAGTTTACATTCTAAGTGGGAAAGAGACAGACAAATAATCAGAAAAACAACAGGAGCGATTTTAAACAGATTCAGAGAAGAGGCACGAGTGTAGAGAAAGTGTCAGTGAAAGATTTTACACAAAGACTGAAATGATTTAAAGATCTAGATGCATCTATGATCTTGTCTATGTCGCATCTATGAATGGAATGCACAAAGACCCTGGAGCAGAAACAATTTTGAAGTGATAAAATGGACTTGATGCTTTGTACCCGCTAAGGTGAGATACTGGATTCTTACTCTCTAAGGTTAAATAGCATAGGATCAGAGAATGAAGGAACGTGTTTGGGGGGGGGGGGGGGGGGGGTAGTGTCCTGGTATGAGGAAGAAATCCCTTGCCTCTCTATCCATGAAAGGATACAACCAAAAAGTTGGGGGCCCTCAAAACAATGCGAATTAAACACCTGTCTGTTGTCTTCAGAGCATTTTGTTTATTCTGTTGTATTACAACAGTCCAAAGGGATGAAGAGCAGAAAATTAGGTAGTAGAATGGGAAGAAATCAGACCTAGCTAACAAGATTAGGGGTAGTATATCTGTGCAACAGGGAAGGCCCTGGGACGCTGCAGGCAAATTCAGCCTTGCATATGTTGATACCCGGCAGAGATCCCATGAGAGTTGTTGACCTAGAAGTATGGAGAAATCAGGACTGGATGTTAGACATGTTGTAGAAGCTTTGAGCTTCCAAGTGGCCCTTAAAACCATGGAGGCTGCATGGGTTTCTTCTAGACAAAAAAAAAAGATAAAATGTAGAGAGGGACAGGAGACCTGGGAGCAGAGACCATGCAACACTTAGATTTCTGCCAGGGTTGGCACTGGCGTCCCGTCAACCCTTCTGCCTTTTAAAGACATCTCATTCCAGTGAATGTGAGAGTGAGGGTAGGCTCCAGAAGGGAGAATCTCTGAGCCCCAGCAGGCACGATTCAGGAAGAAGAGCGATCAGTTGCGCAGAGTCCACTGAAGGCAGAGTGTACTGAGAATAAAGGGCAGCCTGTGTTTTAAATGCCAGAAATCACCAAAGCCCTTCAGTATGTATCTCAGGAGACAGTGGGGACCAACCTGATGGGAATCGCATAAGGAGATAAATGGAGCTAGAGAATGACAAACAAGAAGAAGTCTCAACAAGAATGCAAGTGTAAGTGAAGGTTACATGCCTCAAGGGTAGCTAGCTCCTGCTCCTGTCTGTCTCCCTGTTACTCACCAATCAGGTCACTGAGCAGCTCTAACAACGTTTCCTTGCTGTGCTTCACTGTGAGGACTCCACTCAGATTAAATGGCTTGGGATCCCTCATGAAACCCACTCACTTAACAACAGGTGAAGTGCTGACCTGAGCACAGGTCCCTTTGAAAGCCAAAGCTTGCCTCCTCTTTAGAGCAGCTGCCCTCTGAGCATGCCAGGAATTAAAATCCCATCACTGCGTCTACATTTATGTTGGGTTACTGAACATATTAGAAGCAAATTTTTATTTTCCGGTAAAATAAGAGTTACCAGTAAGGTCATTTTTACAGTCTCTTGGTGACCAATGTTAAAGGACAGACTCCTTCCTTTTCAAGAGACTCCAGGTGATGCTGTCTTAAAATACGTGTGTCAGCAGGGGTCTGCTGCCCAAAGGGAAGGCAGGAAGGATCTGCCAAGAGCTCTTCCCTCCCGAGTTCTTTTCCAAGGTTTTTTTTTTTTTTTTTCATTGTCTTTTTCTCTCTCAGAAGTGAGAACACACAATGAGAGGTAAGCTGCTACCATTGCTTCCAGCTGAGGTGATATTCTGAGAACACTGTGCTGTTTACAGTGTCTATAAAAGAGACAACGAAGGTTTGCTTGAACAATCCAGTGCCAGTGTCCCCAAAACAGAAGGATTTGCCAGCTCACATGGGTAGATATGGTGTTCTGCCCCCCAAAAGCTAAGTTCTCTATATGATTTCATAGGAGAATCAGGTTTTTTTAAATTAAAAACAAAAAAAAAAAAACAAAAAAAAAACAAAAAACCAAGCTGTGTAGAGGTAAATGTTACATTTTTAGACTATGGAGTGACCATAATAACAGTAAAAATCACCTTATTCAATGCTATCAACCTTCCTTAACAACTTTTTTCTCTATTTTATTCTAAAATATTACAAGTATGTGTAAGTATTGTTTTAGAAAGCAAACATCCTTTAAAGAAGAGGTGTTTAGAGCCGGCAAGAGAGGCCAGCAGATAAAAATGTCCTTGTCTGGAGCAATATGGCAGAAGGGCAAATCCAGCAGCCAAAAAACATACACACACATAAGCACATGTACACATGTATATGCATATGCACACGCAAGTGAACACATGCATGCACACATTCTGTGTGCACAAAATAAATAATTGAAATGAAACAAAATTGTTAAAGGTGAAGTTTAAGTGTACTAATCAAAACTTTCATCACTTCAACACCCAGAAATATAGTAAAATCTTTTACTTAGTCTTGATTAACATATTATATGCACAACACCACTGCTTGATAATTCTATCTAGATATCTATGATTTTGTTTAGAAGTGCATGTTTAACATAATGTTTATTCCTCTACCTTTCTTTGCTTTCAATGTCTTCCTCCAAAGGGTAGAAAATATTCCATCAGTCCAATCATTTGTGGCCACATCGAGTCGACCAAACATCTGTGGGGCAGTAATTGCTTTGGGATTCATCCTCATTTCTCTGTGCGGTTTTCCACAATCTGCAGCAAGTGCATCCAAATTTTAAACATCTCGGACGTGGCGTGAGCCAACATGAAGCAACATTGCACTAATTTATGGTATACTGTCAGCAAGCGGTCAAAATACGAAGTGAAAAATTGAACTAAAATATATGTCATTCTGCATTCCAAGTTATAATTAGCCTTGTTATCCTTTATTGAGCACGGCACTTTGCTGTGTATGAAATAAATTCACATTGCCTTGGGGACAAAAGGGATGCCATGCTGGAACAATGGGAGTGCTTTCTCAGTGTGTGGAAGAATGACCCAGTCCACTGGAGGGTCCCTACTGTAGAAGACTTGAAGAGGGAGGGACACCTCCCCTGCTTTTCTTTGTCTCTTTTGTTACTGAGCTTAAGTGATGCTCACAGTCTGCAGTCTTCGGCTGGGATTTATGCCATCTTAGTCCCCTGATTTCTGGTACAGAAGTAGAAAACCAGCTGTTCTGAATCTCTGTTAGCATTTTGTCTAGGCTCCACCCCACAGTTACCTGGCAATAGCCAGGTGCCTGGCTCAAGACAAAAGGGGCTGCTTGCTCTCTCAGACTCTTGCTCTCTTACCCTCTCTGCCAATCTCCCCATTCCTCTCTCTCTCTCTCTCTCTCTCTCTCTCTCTCTCTCTCTCTCTCTCTCATCTCAGGAGGAAGGGATGCCTCAGCATGAGCCTGCAGAGATACTCCCCTTTCCCCACACCATACTGCACCTCCACCAAACTCATCTCTGGCTTCCCTTTCTTTTTATAAAACACAACAGTCTCCAATTTATGACTAGCAGGTAATGAGACTTCTTGGCATCCACTACCATTAAACCAACACACAAGAAATCTCTCTCTCTCTCTCTCTCTCTCTCTCTCTCTCTCTCTCTCATGTTTGTGTATGTATGTGTTGTGTCTTTGTGTGTCTATGTGTGTTTGTGTGTGTGCATGTATACATGTGTGCATGTATGTGTCTATGTGAGTGTGTCTGCATGTATGTGCATGTGTATATATCTGTGTGTGTACTATCTGTGTATATAGTGTCTGAGTGTGTGTGTGTGTGTGTGTGTGTGTATTATCTGTGTGAGTAGTGTCTGTGTGTATGTCTGTATATATGTATGTGTCTGTGGGAAGGTGTCTGTGTGTGTAAGTGTGCATGTATGTGTATGAGTGTGTGTCTGTGTGTATGTATCTGTGTGAATAGTGTCTGTGGAGGGTCTATGTGTGTGCATGTATATGTGTGGTGTCTGTGTGTGTAGTGTCTGAGTGTGTGTCTGTGTGTATGTATGTGTGTAGTGTCTGAGTGTGTGTCTGTGTGTATGTATCTGTGTGTCTGTGTATATATTGTCTGTCTGTCTGTGTAGGTCTGTATGTGTTGCCTACTGCATGACTTTCCCTAGAGAATCTTAACTGAAACACCCACTAGGGAAAACAGAGCCACATTTCTAATTTTTAGAAATCACAAAGCTAATTAGGGTAATTATTTGCAGAATTTTATGATGCAAATTTCAACCTAACCACAGCTGAGCTTTCACAATAGGTGACACCCATAATACTCTGGCTACACAAAATTTTTTTAATACAATCACACTTTATGAAATTTTTTAAGTGTTGGTCAGTTTCACAGGTGAAAGCTCTATTTATTCTATTGCACATAAAATATAGACCATCAAACGACATCCAGGTGATAGGGTTTTCATTTTCATTTAAGATACAATAACACTTTATTTTTTAAAAAAAAGACACCGTAAGAATGAATCTCTGACTTTAATAATGTTGCTTAGATGCATTCCTCTTGAGTCTTTCTCTAGGTATTTCTTGGCTGAGTCCTGATCCCTCCACCATTGTAGACCTACTGTGAGCACCTTTCATACTGTCAATCCTTACACACCTCCCCCCCATAATCTCTTCTCTCCATGTCCATCAGATGGTTTTCTGCAAGCAGGGGATCATGGCGCTCTGAGCTCAGTGGCTTCTCCAGACACACAGAATGAAACCCAGGGACTTAGTATGCTTAGAAAGCTCTCCATCTCCAAGACAGATACTGCCCTTATTTGGGCTTCATGAAGGCAGAGACAGAGTAAGGAATGGAATAAACTATGGAATAAACTTCAAAAACCTGTGAGGTGGGGCATTGGCCATCAGCACTTCTCCTCTACTAGTTAGTTCCTCTTCTTTGAGTCACTTCCTCATATTGAGATGAGTATAGAGCTAAAAGTTGAGAGATGTTTCTGAAACTCGAGTGGGGCTTCTCTAAGACAGTGACATCTACAGCAAGGGACTGCTAAAGGAGAGTGACACTTGATGCCAAGACTACACCTCTACACTCAGCCTATGACACCCAGCCCCACCACCACCCACAAATTGTATTTCAGTCATGCTCAAGCACCATGCCCAAGTATCCCATACTTCCCCATCACTCCTCTGTCTTTCTTCTGTGACAAATGCCTTTTACCCATCAGCTACACAAGCCTTGGGTCTCAGAGGAAGTAGTGCCTTCCCTGTAAGACTCTCTGTCTCCCCTCTTCCTCTGTTCCCATTATACTTCAAACCTTCCTCTTAACAGTGACACATTCAGTCATAATTGCTTGTGCCTATGCCTGTCTCCCCGCTACACTGTTAACTGCTTACATGCATTTGCATGTTTATTTCCCTGTTTCTAATGTAAAACATGGCAAACTGCAAAGTACATAATATTAAAGAAATAATTCATGAGAATTGCATTGTGAACCAGCTAGCAACATGCTCAGGTCTTGCACCCCTCTGATAGAAGTTCCGCCCAATTATCTCCTTCGTCTTTTGGATAATTAAACCTTCTGACCTGCAACAATGTACTGTTTTATATAATTAATGTTTACCTTATATACTAAAGCCAAGAGTAAGTTAATAAATGGCGAAAAGTCTAACAATAAATTTATTCTTTTTGTGGAATTTCTCCCAAACCCACAATGCCAAATGGATTACATAATTCCAGGGCAGCATGCATAATGTATCTATATTGTTTAATATTTAGCATATCGTTTTGTTCAAGTCACTGTACCAGGTGCATTTGCAGTTGATTGTTAACAGAAAACAGCTTCGACTGTAATAAAAATATTGAGCATAATTATGAAAACATCGTCATTTAAAAACTTTTAACAATCTCAAACAGAAGGTTCACAGCATACATGAAAAACCATGTAATAAATTCTGAGATGTAAGTTCTCAGTTTGGAGCAGGTAGTTGCTGGCAAAGAACACAGTTTGCTACCATTTGAAGATAGAGCCCTCACAGACAAAATTCACTTTATCTAATAATTTCTAGAAATGAGATCAAATGTATCATATGAAGAGCCCTGCCTTAGGTCCTGTTTTAGTCTCCAGCAGCAGTCAACAGTGTGCCAGTGTCAGTGAGCTGGGTTCCACTAACTGGAACCCAACAGCGCCTTTTCCAGCTCTGATGTAATATTTCATTCTGATAGATGAAGTTCATAAATATTGTGTGATTTAGCTCTGCCACCACTCAGGCTGCTAACACGTTTAGAGGCATCAGTGTTCAATGAGAATCCGAGAACACAAGAGTAATAGCCAACAGGGCAATACCCATTATCCTTAGATGGTAAGAAACTTGGGGGGCATCTGGAAATAAGGTTCACTTATTAAACTCCATTCAAAACTCTCTGCATAAATGTGAGGCTGTGGGGTTAAGATGACTCTTCATGGCAGAATTTAAGGGTTGAGATTGGAATTATTTGTGTTTACTCGACAGTAACATTGTATTATGGAATTAGTGGGAAGTGGCATGGTGTATTGGAAATTTGCTGATGGGCCCTTACCGTAACTTTCTGTCCCATCATTGACCTTGGACATGTCTGAATCTGAGCCTTGATTTTTATATAAAATAAACAGCCTTCTCTGGAACTCAACATGAAGAGGAAATTAGATGATGTGTAAAACGCGGAGCACAAGGAAAATGCCACTTTAAAATGTTTCCTTTCTGTGGTGCATGAATACAATATATTACTTCTTAAATCTCCCCAATTAGCAGTAAACTAGTATTCTTTCCTAAAGAAACGCATGTTTGTCTCTCTGCCTTCACGTCTCTCTTGAGCACTCAAATGTGCTACAACTGTTGAAATGTGTCACCCAAGGCAGTGACATTGCTGCTCCGTACCTGTCATGGCTTTCATCAGGGTGTGGATGCAGGTGGTCTTCCCTGACCCACTAGGCCCCAGGGTCATCATGCCATGCCTCACCCTCTGCGTTTCGAACAGCTGGATGACTTTCAGTTTCCAAGGAGGGTGGTTAATCAAACCAGCTTCCTCAACCTGAAACACAGCCAAGTCCCCATATTAGGTAACATTCACGGAGATCCAGACTCACAATGATGAAAGGTGGGGGAGAAGAAACGGGAAGTTAGGGATTGATGACTGTGGCGCTTCCGGTTGGGAAGACGGAAAATGATCAGAAGATGGGTAGTAGGGATAACTGCATAGTAGAGACCCAAGAGAAGGAGGGCACTGACTGCACTCACAGCCTCCAAATTAATAAACTGGATGGTGTGCACTCAAGCACAATTAAAGAAAACCTACCACACAAAAGTAATGTATGCAAACATAGACAAAGAGTAGTCCATCACCATCTTTCATCCTAAGCTAGTAAGAAGCACCTGCATTTTTCTTCAGGAACTGACTTCATAAGTACCAATACTTTATTGAATGTAAGTCTAAATGTAAACTTAAGAATAGAGAATTAAAAAGCAAATTATGTCTGGAACACTTCATCTAAATAATGATATGTATAACCAGAAAAACACATAGTGTGTCAAACTGATTGAAAGTCCATGTATATTCCAAACAGCCTAAACACTATATATTATGTGTGTGCATTCATAGTTTCTATCTACCAAAAGCATGGAGTATAGAAGTTTTCAAACAATGTTCTAGTATTAATCTGCAAAATAAGATGATGAGATTGGTACTATCAAAAGGTCAGGAAATTGAACATAGAATGGCCAGTGTTCTGTGAGGTACAATTTGGAGCCATTAAGTTGGAATCTGAGCCCCAAACATCCAGATCTAAGATTTACTTATAAAACAACTATATTATGCTTGAACTCACTGTAAGTCATGATTTTATTTAGACCAGAATAACTGAGTTCATGAATGCAAATGCAATGGCTGCTTCAGTGAGCCCAGAAGACGCTGTTCCACAACCCTTCTGTTTTCTAGTTCTTGCATTCTTTCTGCAGACCTCTGTTGGGGGAGCTTCATCGATGAGCTACGGTGACCTCTCCTTTAGCCTTGGTGTCATTCTTGGGGTCACAGAGAAGGAGGAGACACTCCCCTTCACTCCCAGCAAACTCAGGCAGCTCAGAGGCAGCACTTAGTGTATGCACCACAAAACGTGTTACCTGTTTACTGATTGCTGTCTCCAGCTCAGGATAGCCTGCCTTGTCCAAAAGAATATTTGGAAATAGATCTTCAATTAAACTCAAGAACAGGGGCTCGTCTTCATCAATCTACAAAGAGCAAGGGATAGAAAGAAGAGCAATGGCTTTTGAACAAACACAGAATATGCAGAAATTTTGAAAATTCTCAACACAGGTCAGGATGACCAGTGGTATATGAATAAAACCTTTATCAAATTTAAATTATATGTTCTTCATGTTTCCCATAATTAAGACGAGTAAAGATAACCATCAAAACAAAAAAACAAACAAAAATCCTACCTACATTTCAAATGTTTCATAAAATCCCCCATTCAGAAGACAGAGGTCTATAATTCCTAACTTAAGCTAAATAGATTCTCTTAATAAAATATATTTGTAAATTAATTCGTTGGAGTCTGGTTCATACTTCTTTTTGAAACAAAACCAGCATTTTTTTTTCATTCTACATACAGAGACATTGGCACTAGGCATTGGTTATTAGTAGTTACTATAAGAACGGGAAATTATTACATCCTTGTAAAACTTAATGCAACACCTTACCAGGCTCTGAAGACTTTTTAAAAGCAAGATTTTTATCTCCCACACGAAAATGATTTAGCCTATTTAGATCTTTACTGCATATGATTTTAAAATTATTTTTGTAGTTCATGGGCATGTTTTGTCTATGTAGCATATGTGCCTGTAGAGGCAACCACCAAGTAGGTTCTGGGAATCCAACCTGGGTCTTCTGGAAGAGCAACCAATGCTCTTAGGTGTTCTTAACTGCTGAGCCATCTCTCCAGTCCTGTGTATAGTTTGTTTTTTAGTCAATTCAATTCTATTGAAATAGAAATATTTCTGACTGGGTGTGAGAGCCATTTGGAAAAAAAAAAAAGAAAAGCTTCTGAAAATGAATAATTGAAACTCTGCTCTGTAGCCTTGATCTGAGAATTAGGCATTTAAATAAATTTAAATAAATATTTCTAAATCTGATTCGTTAAACTCGTACTTAAGCAGGTGAAATACTTCCCCACTGTGATTCTCACCAGTTTGGAAAGATTCATGTCACGCAGCACGCGCATGACGATGGTGGCTTCTGTATCCGTGGGACTGGCTCTTTTTGCTGCTCCCAGGGTGCGCAGAACTGACAGAATGTTGCGTAGCCCAAAGTCATAGTGAACCTGAAGTAATGATGAAAATATTGGGCTTATTTCCAATAATAACCTATCATGGAAACAATATGGATTTGGCTAAAAACACATTCATGGTGATAAATTAATGCGGATTCCTAAAAAAAAAAAAAAAAAAAAGTAAGGGCGTGGGTGAGCAGACTCTGCAGTTGTGAGCTCAGGAAAGCTAGCCCTGTGTCTTCCTGGGATGGTGCTGGTCCTGCAGCACCCAGAAGAGAGTTCCCCATCCCCCACCCCAACTCTCCACCTCACCTTGATAAAGCTGGCCCTGAGGGTGCAGGCACAGGAGAGCTGAAAAGCTGAACATCTCAGCTACCAGCCAGGCCCAGATCCAGGACTTTGAATTGACCCACCCTAAAGGCTCCCCCCATCTAAAAGCTGCTAAAGCACATGAAAAGGCCGGTCCTGCAGAACCAAAGTGTAGGCTTTCCATGACATGGGAAAACAACGGAATATCCAAGATGAGTCCCAGTGAGGATCCGGTACTGATAGTGTATGAAGATTTGCAGGTAGAGCTGTTTGGACAAAAGGTATGCCCTGTGACACACCGTGACACACTGTGACACACCATGACATGCCACAGCTTCCACTGTGAGATTTTATTTCGGATTGGTTTTGCTTTGTTTTGTGGGAGCAGCTTGCAAGGGTGGAGACTGGTATGGAGCCATGGGAAGGTGAGTGTGATTGGGTGCATGACTTGACATTCACAACGAGTCGACTAAGAAGTCAAAAAAAAAAACAAAACGAAATTGTTCTTTATTGATATGCTTGTTGAAATCTGAAGACTACCTAGTCTTTCCTTGTACCGTCCTTAGCTTAAGTCCTCGGGTTAAGCTGTGTCTAGATAAGGGGGAAAGGTACACATGTCCTTTCACACTGACATTCTTTTACCTTCCTCTCAGTCATTCATACATATGAGAATGCATCTGTGGCACTAACCCTAAAATCCAGGAGCAGAACTAAACTCAGACAGGACACTCTCAAACTTTTACTAATAATGTAGGGATATTAGGCATGAGGAGAAGAAGCCACATTCCAGGGTCACCTGGAGGAAGAATTCTGCTAAATCTGGAGCCATGCCCCAGCTTTCTGCTTCGTATAATTACGAAAGTTCTATATTCCAAATGATAGCACATATGAGGTGAATAATTAAAATTCCATTATCCAACCACTGTGGAATACAGCTGGCAGTTCTAAAAAATTAAAAAGGAAGCAATCAGGCCAGGTGCATGGGCAAAGGCTCGTCCCAGCACCTGGAAAATACCGAAGGATTTCAACCTCAAGACTAAATGGCAAATTCCAGGCCAACGTGTGTGACAGAGTGAGACATTGTCTTAAAGACTTAAAAAGTATTTCCATATGCTGCAACACTCCCAGTCTCAGAGGGATGTTTGAACAATAATATATAATATTCACACCCTACTGTTCACAGAAGATAGCAGGGAGCAGCAGCCCAGAGGCTGAGATGCCCTGCCACAGATGAATGAAGAAGCAAAACACAGCCCTTTTACACAGTGGACTATTACGTAGCCACATAAAGAAGGAACTTCACACCACATCGGACATGAACCTGGAAGGTATTATAGCCAAAGAAGAGCAAGCACTGTATGATTTTATTTACATGAGTTATCTATTAAGTTGGTAGAAAATTAGAATAGTGGCTGCCAGGGACTGGGAGCTGAGAAAAGGGAGCTATCAAATCATAGTTTTACTTTAGCAATGAAAGAAATTTTGAAAAATTTCTGTATATCTGTTATAAATATGCTTATAATGAATTATACACTTAAAATGGCTGATATAGTAGTATGTTACATATTTTACAAAATAAAATTATAATTAAATTAAAACAAAAGTAAAATTGAAAGCCATTGGTTAATGTAAGAGAGTGTCACACCTCACTCGGTGCTCATGTATTGAGAATGGAACACAGAAAGCGGTCAGTGTCAGTTCCTGAATTCAAGGAATTCTAGCTCTAAGAAAGAACAAAGAGGGGCTGAAGAGATGGCTTAGCAATTAAGAGCATTAGCAATTAAGAGCACTGACTGCTCTTCCAAAGGTTGTGAGTTCAATTCCCAGCAACCACATGGTGGCTCACAACCATCAGTAAAGTGATCCGATGCCCTCTTCTGGTGTGACTGAAGACAGCTATGGTGTACTCTTTAATAAGTAAAATTAAAGTAGAAGAAGAGCAACAACAGCAAAGAAATAAAAGTCTTAGTAAATGTGCCCAAAAGTAGCAATGACTTCAAAGTGTCAGTGGATGAAGTTAACAAGGGAAAACTTCCTTCGAAAAATGGAATTGTGTTAAATCTATGAACCTGAAGTGGTATCTGCAAGATGATGACCACTCTGTGTGCACTGATCCTGTCATTTCATGGGGGCTTTGTGGATGTGACCATAGGAGTGGAGTACTGAAGCAATGAAGACAAGGGCTGGAGTCAGGTGCAAGGGACGTTCTCTACATCCAAGGAACAGAAGGGAGAGAGAAGATAACTCATTAAACTGATGCCCAATGAAGAGTGAGGTGGAATCGAGGCTCTGGCTGGCACCTTCGCTGCAGCCTTCTGACATATATCAGACCCAC
Organism: Mus pahari; assembly: GCF_900095145.1. Lineage (NCBI taxonomy): Eukaryota > Metazoa > Chordata > Mammalia > Rodentia > Muridae > Mus > Mus pahari. Next base: position 72,977,544 of record NC_034600.1, on the reverse strand, counting down.
TGAAGCTGGCTTCAGCTCCTCAGACATGGAAATAAATGCTGTCCAGTCTTTCAAGCCACTGAGCTTGTGACTAAAATTGTTAGTCGGTGATAGATAATTAATGCAGATGTAATATGTGATTAACTTGTGTCTCCTAGCCATTAACTCTCAGGAGGGTTTTATCTGCTGTCCCAAACATATAGAAAACTGTCAAGAAGTTTACAACAGAAAAAGCAATTATGCGACAAGCTTAGTTAAATACATGGGCAAGCTTGGGGATCAATAGGCAGAAGTTCCTGAAAACTATGCCATTGCCTCGTACACCGGGATGCACACACAGGTTATGTAAATTGCCAACAGCAATATCATTCATATTATAGCTCGTAAGTCAGTTTGCAGAGCTGCCACATCACTTCTGTGCTAAAAATAGCCATTCCTTTAAGTGTACTTCTTAACAGAAGCCTAGAGAAAATCAGTTCTGTTGGGTGTTGGGAGATAACTCTGTAGGTCAAGTGCTTGCGGTGTAACCATGAAGATCTGACATCAGTTTGAAAACCAGTTTGGGGGGGGGGGGAGCCAGGCATGGTGGCACACACATAAGTTCATTGTGCTGGAAAATCAGAGACATGTCCTTAGTTCTCTCTGGTCCTAGGTTACTTAGCTAGCCTAAGGCCAGTGAGAGGGTGTCAAAAGCCAAGGTGGACAGTACCTTACGTACAGTTCATGAAGCTGACCTTTGGCCTCCATGTGCTTGTGTACACACAATGCACGTGTTACACCTACACACACACACACACACACACACACACACACACACACACAAGCTTTGTCATTTTATACTTAGTACCAAAGGTACATTGCCAAGAGTTCTACTCTAAGCTGAAGAGCTATTGGTAATTGGCAGCTTCTCAGAGTGGGAGAGTTGGTGTTTAACGAGCATCAAACCTGAGAGGCAACCCATCCTCCAGTAGATAGCTCTACGTCCATGTATATACAGGCAGCACTAAGGGAACTCAACTGATTGTTTTAAGAGCTCATGGAATTCAGAGAGAAAAATAGTGAAGAGAGTAAAGAAGGAATTGCAGGGGACAGAATATGAGGTAGATTCGTCAAAATTCATCGTATGCCTATATGACATTCCTTGACAGTCTTTAAAAGAAAAGGAAATATTCCAGTGAACAGAAAGAAGTGTGGCTAACTCCATAAAGACCCTGAGAGTAGCACACCTGCTTCGAGAGCTGCTCCTCACACAGCTGGTAGAGCGTGAAAAATTTTCTGGCCAGAACTACGTTGTCAATGAAGCCGCAGCTGGCCAGCTTCACCCTGATGATAATCTGCCGGTCAGGGACCATCATGGCCACAGAGCGGAAGTTGATCTTCAAGTTCTCCGGGAGCTCCTGGCGCCCAGCATAGCCAGGGTTCTGAATGGAAGCAAAACCCAAGGATGAATGATATACTCCTGGGACGGCTAGGACACACCGGCATGATATTAAGAGATTCATTATGCACACAACACAGATCTGGAATGTCAAGTGGGCAGCTCATTTACATATCTTACTCTTCTTTTGCCTGGACCGTCTAAGTCATGAGTTATTAATACAAGCTTTGTTTAGCTCTTAAAGGTTTTCAAACAGAAATGATAATTACAATCTCCGTTTGCATGCATGATGCTCAGGTGACACGGGACTGGGGAGAGGTGTGAGCTGAGATGACAAGGCTGGGTTGCATTTCAATGACTGGCTCTTCTAGCAATAACTAACTTACCATGGTTAGAAAAAGTCCAAATTCTGGGTTCATGGTCACATTATCTCCATCAGTAAAAATGAAAGATTTTTTATGCTCCTTTTTACATGTGAGAATAATGGAGATTTGCTGGGCTGCAACCGACAGAACTGGTAGATCGATACGGTTGAATTCATCAAAGCAACCCCAGGACCCAGACTGTGCCAGTCCTTAGAAAGGAAATTAAATGGAAAATCCAATTAGTACATCATGTCGGAAAACCAAGAAAATGGATATTACGCAGCTGCCAAAGTGAACCAGAGATGGGTTTATTCAAAACTGGGGTTAGAAAATAAATGGTGCATCCAGAGGGCCCAAGCAGCCGAGATGTTGGCAGGCTGTCTGTAAACATCCAACCGTATTACTGACAACAAAGTGCTTTACAAAGGGGAAATTACATGAGCCTCCCATCCACCTAGTGCCACTAAGACTGAGCTTGTCAAATAAAACAAGCCGGAAAAAGTGACACTGAGATGTATCCAGCTCTTGAAAAAATATACAAATCTTTGGCTGTCGTTGCTGCTGCAGACTGAATCAAATTTCCCTGTAGCCTAAGCATGTGCCACCAGGAAGCTATATCGACCATCCTAAAAGATAAATCTTAGCAAGAAATTTCACCTGACCTGAAATTTCTCAGTCACTGAACAAAAAAAGCACAGTTCTCACCTTTGAATATCCGACCAAGTCCTCGGAAATCCATCTGGTCCGAGCAGTTGAAAACTACAACATATTTCCCAAGACATCGGCCCATGTCCTTGGTGGTCTCTGTCTTGCCTGTCCCTGCAGGACCAGCAGGGGCTCCTCCCATGCTCATGCCCAGAGCTTGAGCCAATGTGATGTAGCACCTGCAGGGCCAACTTGTTGTTAGAAACTTGTTAGGCATCCCAAAAGCACCCGGACATCACAGAGAAACTAACCAGCTTGTGATGAAAAGATGCAGAAAGAGGAACAATCTCCCTATAGATAATTTGCAAACCTACACCCTAAGACAATGTCCTCATGTATGTTGGTATGTGCTCTGGGAAAAAAAGGAGGTCATCTCTGGCCAAATAAGTTTAAGAAGTCTGTAAACAGTTAAGCAGATTTCTTTACTGACGTTTTTCAGGCTTTACGATAATATTTATTATAATTATTCAAATGTATAAGCATGAAAAAATAGCATAGAGAATTGACAACATTTATCTGACAGGCCTTCCCTAGAAGTCTATCTATATCAAAAGACTAACACTGAGTCAGGCTCACTGACCATGAGGGAAATGCATATTGCTACATATCACTTGGCACCCTAAAGGATGGGTGTTACTAAAAAGGTAAAAACAAGCATTGGAGAGGGGTTTGCATACTGCTGGTGAAGATGTGACTTAGTGAAGTCATTATGGTAAATGGTATAAACTTCCTCCCCCACTAAGAAAGGAAAGAAGGGAGGGAGGGAGGGAAGGAGGGAGGGAGGAAGGAAGGAAGGAAGGAAGGAAGGAAGGAAGGAAGGAAGGAAGGAAGGAAGGAAAAAGGGGGAAGGTGAGGGAAGAGAGAGGAGAGGAGGGAGAGAGGGAGGAAGGAGGAAGAAAGAAACAAAAAGAAAGAGAGAAAGAAAGAAAGAGAGAGAGGGAGGGAGGGGGGAAGGAAGGAAGGAAGGAAGGAAGGAAGGAAGGAAGGAAGGAAGGAAGGAAGGAAGGAAGGAAGGCAAGCAGACAAACAGCACTAACATATACCCCAGCAATCTCCCATCTAGGTGCATACACAAAACAATAAAATAAAATCACCCCTTCATAAATATCTACCCTGCTATGTTCACTGGAGGCCAAGAAAAGACCCAATTGTCAGATAATTGATACTCATAGTAGACATAAAAGTATGCAGCTGTCAGTTAATGAATGAATGAATTTTTCAAAATATGATTTTATGGGACAGAACGTTTTTCAGTCTTTAAAACAAAAACGACTGAGAGTCCACCTTACACCCATCAGCATGGCTAAGATCAAAAACTCAAGCAACATATGTTGGAGAGGAAGTTGAGCGAGGGGAACAATCCTTTATTGCTGGTGGAAGTGCAAGCCTGTACAGCCATTTTGAAAACCAACCTGATGGTTTCTCAGAAAACCGGGAATAGATCTACCTCAAGACCTAGCTACGCCTCTCCTAGGTATACCTAAAGTATGCTCCACAATGTACAAGGACACTTGCTCAACTACACTCATAGCACTTTATCCATAATAGCCAGAAACTGGCAACAACCTCGACGCCCCTCAACTGAAAAATGGATAAAGAAAATATAGTAAATTTACACATGGGATATTAATCAGCTTTTTAAAACACTGACATCGTGAGATTTGAAGGCAAATGGATGGAACTAGAAAATATCATCCTGAGTGAGGTAATCCAGACCCAGAAAGACAAACGCATATGGCCATGAAGTACAGAATAACTGTGCTACCATCCACAGACCCAAAGAATCTAAGTAACAAGGAGGTAACAGGGAGGGCCCAAGGGAAGATGCTTGAATCTCATTGAGAGGGGAAAATAAAATGGATATCAGGGGTGGAGGGAGGGAACTGGGTGGGAGGTGAGGTGGAGAGGGGAGCAGGAGGGATCAAGTGTGAGGAGGACAGAGTTGGTGAGACCTGAAATCGGTAGGAGGGCATCTCTGGGATGAGCTAGAAACCTAGGACAGTGGGAACTCCCAGGATGGTGATGCCAGCCAAGACTTCTAGCAATGGCGGGTATGGAACCCACAGTGGCCATCTCCTGTAACCAGACAGGAATGGAGGAATTGTGTAACATCAACCCAGGCACAAAACCTTTGACCTACAATTTGTCCTGCCTACAAGATGTGCTGAAGTGAAAATGGAACAGAAATTGAAAGAAGGGCCAACTAATGACTGGTCCATTGAGACCCAGGCCATGAGAGGGAGCCCACCCTGACACTTATTAATGATATTCTGCTCCACTTGCAGACAGGAGCTTAGTATAACTGTCTTCAGAGAGGGTTCACCCAGCAACTGACAGAAACGGATGAAGAGACTCACAGCCAAACACTGGGCAGAGCCTGGAAAACCCTGCAGAGTAGGAGGGAAAAAAAAAGATTATCGGAGCCAAAGAAGTTAAAGACACCACAAGAAACCCCACAGAATCAACTAAGCTGGGTCTACGTGGGCTCACAAGACTGAAGCGCCACCTGGAGCCTGCGTGGGACTGACCTAGCGCCTCCGCACATATCTCACAGTTGTGCAGCTTGGTCTTCCTGTAAGACCCCTAACAGTGGGAGCAGGGGCTGTCTGTGATCCTGGTGCCTGCCTCTTGAACCCGTTCCACCTACTGGGCTACCTTGCCTGGTCTCAATAGGAGAGGATGTGCCTCATCTTACTGCAACTTGATATGCCTGGGCTGGTTGATGTCCATGGAAGGCTGCCCCATTGGAGGAAGGATGGGTGTGGGAGGAAGAAAGGGGGGAGGACTGGAAGGAAGGGGGGAGGGGAAATGTAGTCAGATATAAAATTAATTAATTGATTGATTGATTAATTTTTAAAGGGAGAAAACCCTGCCATGTGGTGCACATGAAGGAGGAAATTTTGCTAAGTAAAATGAGCCCAACACTAAAAGACATAATGATTTTAATCACATGGTAGGAAGAAGGCAGGAAGAATACAGAGAGAATCAATCAATAATGGCCAAAGGCAGAAATGGAGATAGGAAGTAAGATGTAAGGTAGATGATTCATATCAATTTTGCAGGGTCAGTAAATATAGATAGCGGTCATGCAATTATAGGATTATAGTTAATTAGAGTATATTGTACTAGGAGTCATCATCAAAATTTGTAGGTTTCAGCCAAGCCTCCCTCCAAAATAAGTAACTATGAGCTGCCATCTGTATTCACATGCATCATGGGAACAACCACTTATTATCCCTGTCTGCTACACTGGGTTGTCAACCTCAAAAATACATGAGAAAATTTGTTTTTGAAAAACTAAAAATAAACTGGTGGTGGTAACAGGAATTGTATTCCAAGAAGTAGAGGGATCATGAGTTCAAGACCAACTGGGGTACATAGTGGGTTCAAAGTCAGCTTGACCTGTGCAGTGAGCTCCTGTCTCAAAAAAAAAAAAAAAAAAATCAGAATCTTGTGATGTAGCTAAACAGGAGAGTGTGTCTAACATACCCAAACTCAATTCAAAGCATGAGAAAAAGAGAAAAATACATTCTATACATCAGATTGGGAGTCATTTAAACAGATTCATTGTCTTTTGAATGTAAGAGCTCATAATTCCATATCCTTGATTTAATTTAATGTTCTATGAGCATGAATGTAGTGTGTGTAAGTTTATGTGCACCATGTGTGAGCAGGAGCCTATAGAGGCCACAAGAAGGAAGGCACAGGACCTATAGATAGTTGTGAGTTGTGATACAGCTACTGGGAGGAGAAATCAGATCCTCTGTAAGAGAAGCTGGTATCATCAATCCCTGAGCCATCTCCCCAGTCCCACAAAGTCTCAGTTTTACACAACACATTGCTGGTCAGCCTGGGAGCATCTGAAATCCCTTCCACATCTAATACGAAGATAACACATGAAAAATTCGGTGAGCAAGTGTAAAAAAAAAAGCCTGTAAAGGAAAAATTTTACCCTGGAAATCGGATGATCGATTACTTGATTCCCAGCACCACCTGGTGTTGCCAAAGAAAATAATTTGTAAGCTGGCACAGTTTTGTTTCCTATGGTTGAATAGAAAAGTGTTCCTAAGAACCTGAGAAATTAAAAACAGGCACCGGGTGAAGTGAACATCAAGTAGGCAGACTTGGTCTGCAGGGTTCTCTACTAGAAATGAGTTCCTGAAAACAAGGTAAGCAGCCAGCCTGGCCAAGGAGGAAGAAGCCTGGTGAGAAACCAGATGGACACTTGCCCTCCCATCAAGTTTTCCTTCTAGCTAAAGACCTAAGCCCCTCCTTGCATGCCAGCATCCTTTCAAAGCAGTCATGAACAGCCACCACCTACACGATGTTCTCCACATTAATTCATTAACACCCCAGAGAAACCTGCAAGAGCGCATGTTGCGGATGGCCCTGGTGCTGTTGTACTTCGATGCTAATTCCGCTTTCCCAGGAGGGGTTGCCTGCACAGAGGAATGAGTCACGTACTCAGGTGGCTTCTCGTGAGCCAACCCCCTAATGAATAAAGGAATACTGGGTGAGTAGGCGGGACTTCTGGGTTGGACCGAGGAAGAGAGGAAGCAGGAGAGAAAGTTACAGGGCTTTCTGGATGGGGATATCATAAGGACAAGATTTAGGATGTAGATTTTATGTGGTTTACAAGATTAGGATTCTAGCTGTTGCGCCCAGAGACTGAGTGACCACTGCTTCTGAACTAAGTCTGTGTGGCGTTTTCCTTCACGGGGTGGTTTGACTGGTTCAAAAGAGAAAAGTGTGGGTCTGCCAGGCCATGGGGGATTTGAAGCACCACGGGGCTGGCATGGTAACGACCCACCAATGGGAACTTAAAGCGCTGGGTAGAGAGATTTTGGAGCTCTGAATCAGAGAGTCTCCATGAGATAAGAACAGGCTGGCCACTGTCCACCAGAACTGGCCCTTGAGATGGCCAGGGCTGATAATAAATGGAACATGTCACTCATTTTTAATGAATATACACACACACATACACCACACACACACACACACACACACACACACACACACACACACAAGACTGGAAGTCCTCGTTCCCATCTCACAAATGAGGAAAATGCTCACACAGTGGAGTGACTCTGCTCCGGATCTCAGGAGAAGAGTTGACGATTAGTCTGGCCCATAGCTGCCTAGCCATGTCCCTTCTGTTAGACTCAGGGCACATCTAGCCTCTAGAGGTAATGAAGCCACTCCAGCCAAAACCTGTGATCAGGCAACTTTGTTGCTGCCATTGCTATTGAGTATCCATAACGTTATAAAGGCTTATTATCACATGTAAAGAGACGTGCTTTCCGCACATGTTGGTTCTAAAATGCTCAAAAGTTTCTGAAGGAAAGCAACAGGGCACGTGTACCAGCGAGGCTCTTCCTTGGTTGAGAGATGGAGTTAGTTACAGACTTTGAACTAGGACACAGTTATGTGCTTAAGGAGAACCGATAGAAAAGATCGCTAAACAATGTGTATTCTGTGATTAAGAAAAGCAATGACCCAGGCATAGTGGGGCACTCCTGTATCCCCAGCACTTGGTTGGCCAACGCAGAACTGATAATGCAGTAGGCTAAGGCCAGATGGACAACGATCAAGAATTAAAGTCAGCTGGGCTTCATATTTCCAGGTCCACCTGAGCTGTATAGTAGGATCCCAAACACACACATATACACCACACACACATATACACAGGTACACACACACACTCACACACACATACATATACACCACACACACATATACACACGCACACACACATACACACATATACATACACACCACACACACATACACACCACACACACACATACATACACACCACACACATACATACATACACACCACACACACACATACACACCACACACACGCACACACACACATGCACACACACACATACACACACCACACACACGCACACACAGAGACACAGAGAAAGAGGAACAAGGAGAGACAGAGAAAGACAGAGAGGCATAGGAATAGGGAGAGAGAGATGGAGACAGAGAGACAGAGACAGAAACACAGAGAACAAAAGACGGTGAGAGACAAAGATGGAGAGAGAGACAAAGGGAATGGGGGAGGGATGGAGGATCATCTACACACTTCTCTGGGTACATACAATTCCTCCTTATCCGTGCATTCGTCTTCTGAAGTTGCCATTACCTAAAGACTATGAAATGAATATTTTAAGAGAGATAAAGACATATTTGTAGAACTTTCACTACAATTCCTTTTTTTCATTTGTGACTGATAGTCTCCTGCTTTGCATAATTTATAAATCACACCTCAACGTGAATGTGTATGTGTAGGAAGAGAGTAATGCCCGTACTGTTTGTGGTTTCAGGCACTTGCTGAGGATCCTGGAACACGCTCCGCACAGAGAAGGGAGGTAGCATGATTTTAATGAAATTCCTGCTCCCAAGCTTATGTAATTGGTTGTACAGCTGCTAGCTGATTTGCTGGGGAGCGATGATTGACTCTTCAGGCCTCTCTCCTAACCCATGGATTAATTCCCTGGTAAACCATAGTATGCTGGAGTCACTGGGTGTGGTAAAATTGAGGCCTAATTGGAGGAAGCAGAGGACTGCGGGTGTTCTTAGGGGATGTATCTTGCTTTGTTCCACCTTCACTCCCCCCTCTGCAGGCCTCCTGTCCACCATGAGGTGAATAAGCTCACCACCCAGTCTCATAATCATTATGCTGTCCTCAAGTGCCTAAGGGAAGGACATTATGGACAGATCCCTTGTCTCTCTCCCCTGTCTTTTGTCTCTCTCTGGCTCTGTCTTCTACTCTGTCTCTCTGTCTCTCTGTGTCTCTGTGTGTCTATGTCTGTCTCTCTGTCTCTCTGTGTCTCTGTGTGTCT
>NC_034600.1:72954447-72964454 GCF_900095145.1 Mus pahari | reverse complement strand
TGTCTCTCTGTGTCTCTGTGTGTCTATGTCTGTCTCTCTGTCTCTCTGTGTCTCTGTGTGTCTATGTCTGTCTCTCTGTCTCTCTGTGTCTCTGTTTGTCTATGTCTGTCTCTCTGTTTCTCTGTGTCTCTGTTTGTCTGTCTCTGTCTCTCTGTTTGTCTGTCTCTGTCTCTCTGTGTGTCTGTCTCTGTCTCTCTCTGTTTCTCTGTGTCTCTCTTCTCTGTATTGCTGTCTATCTGTCTCTCTGTTTCTCTGTCTTTCTGTCTCTTTCTGTCACTCTGCCTCTCTGTCTCTCTCTTTGTGTATGTGTGTATGTGTGTCTGTGTGTCTCTCTCTTTGTGTATGTCTGTGTGTGTGTGTGTGTGTGTGTGTGTGTGTGTGTGTGTCAGATACTACTATGTAGTTCAGGTGAACCTGTAGGAATGCAGACCAAGATGAATTTAATTCATGAGCCAAATTAAATTCCCTGAATTCTTCTATCAGGTTCATGTCACCTCTACTCCAAAGCGGCTAAGACAAAGACTTTCATGCATGACCCTAAATATTCTATATAAGTACCCCAAAATAAACAAGTGAGAGGGGTCAGGGATCCTGCCCCAGACCCCACAGCTGTTAAAAAGAGAGTTAAGTAGTCGCGGAATCTATTTTACTGTACTGGGAGACAATGCTTTGTGCTTTTCTGTACCTCTGTGAACAAGGATGCTACGTGTGGCCTTTGTGTGCATAACAGCAGCAGTGAAGACATCTCGGCTTCCACTGCGTGTGCTCAGGAGTGGGGGGAGGGTGGTCCTTAAAGTCATCCTGAGATGTAAAGGAAGGTCGTGTGTATTTTTATCATGTGATGACGGCCATTTGACCGTCCGAAATGTCAACAGGTACGTGCATGTGATGTGGAGCTCTTCAGCTAAGAAAGGGCTGCCACGGCTGTCAGATGTCACAGGTCAGTCAGCACAGACTGACAGTGTGTGCCAGGGCCTCCGAAATTATCCCCCTATAAAGTGTGTGTTTCAGTGAAGAGCTTCCTTCCTGTAAAAGGGCAGAAAGCCTTAGACTCTGAACCACGAGCCGCAAACAACGCCTCACTTCTCACACCTCCAAGCTGAAGAAATGCAGGATGCGAGCGTGGGGGAGGAAACCCAAGATGAATTTCAGAACTTTCCGCACTTAAAGTTGCAAATACTTGCTTTGCTATCAAACTGCTTGGGCTTTAAATGTTGAAATAATCAAGCAGCCAAAAGATCGAACCTCACACATGTATATGAAAATTCAGATTTTGACAAGTAGATATCCAGTATGTATATAGGAATATAAAACAAATTAATAATTTTAAAAACCAGAAAAGCTCCCCCTCCCAACTTTCTACTTTTTCTTCATCTGTTTAACTTCATTGTGAAAAAGCTAATTTCTTCTGTTCCTCCAGGAATTATTTATTTTAGCAACTATTATGTGACCGGTATTTCAGTGAGCCCATCATGTGAAGCCTGACTCACGCACGGGGCTTGCATTTTCAAGAAAAAAAAATGGTTACTAATAATTGGGAATGACCTGGAGGGACCCATGGCTCCAGCTGCATGTATAGCAGAGGATGGCCTTACCTGAGAGCAATGGGAGGGGAGGGTCTTGGTCCCGGGGAGATTTGATGCCCCAGCTTAGGGGGGTGCTGGAGGGATGGATAGAGGAGCAACCTCATACAGGCAAGGGGGAGGGGAAAGGGCAAATGTGGGATGGGGGATTGGTGAAAGGAAAGAGAAGAGGGGAAGGAAAAGGACCCCCAAAGAGCATGTGGATGAGAGTGACTAAGGAAGGAAAGATAGATGTGGCCACTGCAGCCTGTGCCAGGCTTCCTAAGCTGATGTGACAGTAGCCTTGACTCTGTGAGAAGGAGCCAAAGTGGAGGGTTGGAGGGAGATAAAGGAATGACAGCATCTTGCTTATAATCTGCTGCCCGTACTGGGAACAGACAACAGGGCACAATGTATGGAAACCGGCTAAGAGACTGTGCCTATAGTCTAGGTCAGGGATTACAGTAGATCACAAAAGACTGCAGAAAAGGGTTAAAAAAGAAATGCAGTCATATTCCAGATGTTGATCGTGGACTGAGTAGTGGAGAGCAAAGGAGGATAGACAGACATCAAAGAGGACAGACATCAAGGGTGCACCAGGGATTTCCTGCTTGGTGAAGTCGGGGTAGAAGATCCCAGAGTTAGGATGTGGACACAACCATGGGGATAAAATAGAATATCCAACGACTAGAATGAAAAAGGTAAGAGCTAATCAATCAAACATACTGTTCCTAAATACTCTGTGAGCATCCAGATGGGCGTGTTGTGTCAGCAGTTGGATAGATACATGTGTCAGGGGCTCAACAAAGGCACTGTGGCTGGGTGTGGTCCGGGGTCAGCATCTAGATGCTCTTCAGAGCCATGTGAGGTCTGTGCAGTGCAGCTGGACAAGAACCCTGATGTGTAATGGAGCAGCAAACAGCAAGAGGATGCCCATGAAGCAATGTTATCAATGAGGACCTTGGGGCGGACAGATTATCCTGGGTTGCCTGGATTCCGTCTGTTTTGGGAAAGCAGGAGACAGAAAAGCATCAGAAAGACACAGACGGGGGAAGATGGGGCGCTGGACAACGGGGCATGAGTTCAGCCACTGCTTGTGTTTCTCCAGGTGAAGGGAGAGACCACAGGGCAAGGGACAAAGCAGCTTCCAGGGAGGGAGCTGGAATGACTTCTTCTCAAAGGTGGGAAACGGTGCCCCCTTGTGTCTCTATGGGGGAATGCAGCACCTAAGATTTCCAGAAAGGTTAAAATAATAGATTTATGTGGTTTAAGCATCTGAACTTATGTTATCTCTTATTATAACAGTATAAAATTAACACGTCTGAACATAGTACATTCGAGACAAGCAAGGTAGAAAGAAACTGTATTTTTTGGCGGGGGGGGGTGTTTACAGAGAACACAAAAGGGGTCTGAAAATAGAAAGATACAGGAGGCTTTTCCAGACAGAAGCAAAAGCATTGTGTAATACTTCCTACGACCTAGCAGAAGGTGGACACTGATGGTGCTCTCAGAGAGGAAATCCTGGATCTCACTGTGTCAGGAAAGAGAAGAGTGGGAGCTGGTACTCTGCTGGCTTTCTCTTTATCACTTATGATTCATTCTGAGACCCTAGTCCATTCTCAGTTAGCTCTTACAGGAAAAGCCTTGAAGACAACTCAAGGTGTTGATGATGGATGACCTGGGTGTCTCTTACACCACTCAAGCTGACAGTTGTAATTAACCAGCATAAATGGCAAGTGACGGGCAAAGGGAAGAGAAATGACCACGCCCACATCCTCCCCCACACCCCCACCAGTCTTCCGAGTTTCAATTGTGCTTCCCTCAGTTTTCTTCCGCCTTTTAAAAGCTCTGAATACCCACGATACAACTCATAGACCATATGAAGCTCAAGAAGAAGGAAAATCAAAGCGTGGATGCTTCGGTCCTACTTAGAAGGAAGAATAAAAAAAAAAAAAAAAATCATGGGAGGTAGCGGGAGGGAGGGACCAGGGAGGGAAAGAGGAGAGGAGAAAGGGGGGAGCAGACTCAGGTTTAGGAGGAGACAAAGTACAGAGGTTCAGGAAATTGACCAGAGGTGTGTAGCAATGGGGAATGGATGGGGAACTGGGGGTAGTCAACAGAAAGTCCCAGAAGCCAGGAAAGCAAGAGGTTCCTAGGATGACACGGTGGTCAACAGGGATGGCATTAGCTGAAATGCCCAACAAAGGGGAGAGAGAACCTGTAGAGACCATAGCCAGAGGTTAGGCATGGCCCCCAGTTCAGGGATGGGGCCACCTACCCATGTCAAAAGTATTAACCCAGAATTGCTCTTGTTGAAAGGAAATATAGGGACAAAGAGTGGAACAGAGACTGAAGGAAAGGCCATCCAAAGACCACCCCACCAAGGAATCCATCCCGTCTGCAGACACCAAACACAGACGCCACTGCTGATGCCAAGAAGCGCTTGCTGACAGGAGCCTGATATGGCTGTCTCCGGAAAGGTTCTGCCAGAGCCCGACAAATGCAGAAGTGGATGCTCACAGCCAACCATTGGACTGAGCACAGGACCCCAAAGGAGGAGTTGGGGAAGGACTCAGGGAGCTAAAGGGGTTCGCAACCTCAAAGAAGAACAACAATATCAACCAACCAGACCCACTTCCACCCCCACCCCACCCCCAGTGCTCCCAGGGAACTAAACCACCAACCAAAGAGTACACATGGAGGGGCCTATGGCTCCAGCTGCCTATACAGCAGAGGGTTGCCTGAGCAGGCATCAGTGAGAGGCAAGGCCCTTGATCCTGTGGAGGTTTGATGCCCTAGCGTGGGGGAATGCCAGGGCGGTGAGGTGGGAGTGGGTGGGTAGGTGGGTGGGGGAGCACCTTCACAGAAGCAAGGTTGGGAGGATGGAATAAGGGGTTTGCAGAAGGGAAACCAGGAAAGGGGATAACATTTGAAATGTCAATAAATAAAATAACCAGTAAAAATAAATAAATAAATAAATAAATACACCATAATTGTTTCTCTGAAGAACAACAGGTGCTGAAGTTAATAAAGTAACCTTTGCTGCCCACTGTGATTCCCACCTAGCGGTACACAGTAACTAATTCCTTCCTTGTCTGCTCGATGTTCACAGAGGCATTTCCATTTTGCCTTTTCGGGGCTGAAGGCAAGAGAAACCAGATTTATTTCAACCACCCACCTGAATCCCATGTGAAGACACAGGTGCAAAGTCAGAAATACTAACTTTCAAAGGCCTTGCTATAACAGAGCTGTTGGCAAAAAGTCCCCTGGGCCAGGCAAGAGACAGAACGCTGGGAGGAGGAGAAAATGGCTTGTGGAACCACAGAATTCCCCACCCCCCACCCCCATCACCTGTCCGTGAGTGGCGTTATGACAAGTCTGTCAGTGCAGCCCAAAAACTCATTCTGGTATACGAAAGCCACGTCTGTGATGTGGATCATCGTCTTGTCAGACTCCTCCTTAAAATAGAACCTGCACTGTTTCAGCCACTCAAAGTCCGTAGGGCTCTTGACATGCATGTGACACTGAAATTCAAAGGTGTGCTGGGTTAGACCTGAGAGGAGTCTCTAGGTAGACACATTAGCATTTGCACAGGCCACAAAGCAGAGGAGGAGGAAACCCAAGTGGCCGCCAGACAGCAAGCTTCTCCTCACGTGACCCAATCAGTTACTGATCAAAAAGAAACCCGAGGCGCTCTGAGAGTGGGAGGAGTTAAGGCTACTCCAGCTCCGCCCCTCAACATGAACCAGTGTTACAGTTCAATAGTAAGAGCGGTCTCTATAACTGTAGCCCTTCGTGCATAGTTCCAAATTACCTGAAACATGAGATTCAAGCTATGAGAATACAAAGACAGAGCTACAATAATCTCATTACCAAAAAAAAAAAAAAAAAAAAAAAAGTAATCTCTTAATATACTCAAATCTTCTGGGTGTGGTTTTTTTTTTCTTTTCCTTTTTCTCCATTTTTTTCCCTATGAATTTTCAATGGGCCAAAAATCCTAACGTTTCAATGCCAGGTTAATACCTGGCTATGGTTTTGTCTAAAATGTTTACCAAAACTTTAAGACATTTTAATTATTTCTTTTGGACAAATAAGAAATCTAAAATTACCCTGTGCCCTTTCTTTATTTCTCTAAGAGCCAAACAGTGTACTTAGCTATTAGGTGAGAAGATTAGCACAAAGCAGTTTGAAATGCAATCTTGTGATTCCATCACATCAAGACCAATCTTACGAAATCTTTCCTTACATGGTGGGGCTGAGACACAACCAGAAAACTATGCACATAAGCCCTTCTTGTCTCCCACCTAAAATTACACTCTATAGAAGAGGACAATTGTAGGTTCTTTTCATACATTGTAGCATAACTGTATCCTCTCTCCTTCCATTCCAGTCTGAATAGCATCTGTTGTAGTCTGAAGGGCCACTTTGCAATCAACAACTTGTGCTTGCAAACAATTTGTGACTGATGGGATTTGTCAAATTCCCCCCCTCCAAAGAAATGTTAAGCAGCTCTATTACCAATGTGTCTGTATCTGCCTGCAAGAAAACAGTGATGTTTGACCAATAACTACAAGGGAAACAAGACAGAGAAAAGCTTTTGGGGGATGCCGCATGACAGTTAGCATCTAAAAATAATCACTAAGAATTTTAAAGTAATACCTCATTGCCCCAGTGATGTGGTATAGATTATTGGAATAGGACTGAAATTCCAGCTTGAAGCTGAAAAGGCAGTTTGCCACGCGCGCTCTGAGATCAGTAAGCCTCCGCCTGATTCTGACCTTTTCACAAATTCAATCTAATCAATCCAGTGGGTGAACAGAGATGGCGTCTAGAGTTTGCTTTTCTGAATATGACACACAACATTCATAAAGCACTTACCAGGTCATCAAAGATGTCCCTTTGGTGCACATGAATAGTAATCAGAGTCTCGTATTTAACCCGTTCCATGGAACTCAGGTCCTTCGTGGTAACCTCGATCAGTGTGTTCAGTATCTCTAGGAAGGATTGGTTGGTCTTTGGCATGATTTTCTTATCAAACTTGGCATTTCGAAGGGCCTCTTCTGAGTCCCGGGTCCATAACATTTGAATTCCTAATAATCCAACCTTGTAGAGGTTTTAAACAAAACAAAAATAAAAATAGAGTGCATACAGTATAGTTACAACTTGCATGGAATTCAAAGTTTATAAAGAAATTACAGCATAATGGATCGTCAAAGGTAATACACAAATGGATGGCTTTGATGATTTCAACTTCTTTGATTTGTTTCAAAGTCCACGGACTCAATTCATATTGTTTATCTAATGGGATAGTATGGGAAGCCCTCCGAGGTATATGTGTCTCTCCTGGGATCTTAGACCACACATGTTTAGTTCATGCTTCTCTCCAAATAGATTTTGAAGTCATTTACAGATAAGGAATTAAAATAAGTGGCTTTACTCAAATAGGCACAGTGTTTGTATATAGTAGACACTCATAAAATCTTTATTGACCACCAGGACTAAAAGAACTTGTTTCCTGTATTTTAATACTAAAGAATATTTTTCTATTTAAGTGTTCTCTGAGTATGTGTTTATGATCTATGTATATTGCTACATACGGAGAGTTGATAAGAGAAAAACTGTCTTAAGTTAAAAAAAATATATTAAGTACCTTTGACCCCAAGTCATCTTTAAGTATACAATTATATATGACCAAATAGCCAATAGTTAAAATCTTTAAGTTTATCCATATTTGGTAAGTCCTTATGAAAATCTTAATATCTGGTCAGAATAAAAATGCACCATTTATGTAGCATTTATAGGCAATATCTAAGACTTAAAATTTTTTTCCAATTTGGATCCACTAACCTGAGCGGGGAAGGAAGAAAGAAATTCAATCAATTGGAAACCGGGTTCTTGAATATTTGCAGCTGCCTGGCGAATCACAAGATGTAATGAGGCCTGAGACTCCTCCAGCAGAGAATTAAGCCAGACTTCCACATTGCCCTCTGCCACCACAGGCTTATCCAATTCAATTGTCTCACCCTCCCGAGAGGAGATTGACAGAATCCGGTCATAGACCTAGGTTAGAAGATGAAAAAAGATAGCTACATTCATATAAAAACAAGAAATACCTTTCCTCTGTGCCCTTTGTCAGTGCCACCCTTCCCATTACAAGTTAAGGCACACATCCTAAAACAGAGGGCAAACTGGGACATAAAGTCATTTCAAAGCGGCAACCAAAAGCTAGCTTTAAAACCTGTAGGAGAAAACCTAAATCAGTTCCAACTCATCAGAACTCTAAAGGGCTGAACTTATTTCTAAAAGCAATAGTTAATACAAATATGCTGATGGGAGAGGAAAAAGAAAATTTCTAAAATCCTCCAAGCAGCATGGAGCTCACGACGAGGCCACAAACCCACACCACATGGCTATTGGTTGACATTAGGAAAGGCCTGGTAAATATGGTGATAAGAACAGAGCCAGGACAAAGTAATTCCGACCCTGTGCCAAGCCCAGCGCTCTCCAGGAGAGGAGTCTCCTGTGTCCTCTGATCAAACCCAACCCCTATTCTGCTCATTCCCTTCTGTCTCTGGACAGTGCCACGTCGTGAGAAGAGTGTGTGCTGTCTAGAGTTCAAGACCTAGACCCTTATGGAACTCCTTATGGAAGACAGAATGAAGACCAAATTCCTTGTATGTGTTAGCCACTGAAAAAAGGCACCTATTCTGCATCTCTGCCTATGAGCATGACAAACACAATGGCATGAAGGCAGGGCAAATGGTTGCTGATGTTTCTGCTCTTTGGTTATAAAAAGTGAACCAGCCGCACACCATTCTTTAGGGCCGAGACATAGTGCTATGTTAAGTCCTCTTCCATTGTAGACTGACACGACCTGAGAGGCCAGCGCCTCTTCAGCTCCTGTCTCCTTGCCTGTGTTTGTAGTAAGAGTTTTATAAAATTTAGAACCCACTAAATCAGGATCTGATTTTGTGCATTTTCTGGATGTACCTACCAACTTTGTGGTCAAAACAAACAAACAAGAAAGCCAAGGCAGAGCCAGGTGGTGGTGGTGCACGCCTTTAATCCCAGCACTCGGGAGGCAGAGGCAGGCAGATTTCTGAGTTCGAGGCCAGCCTGGTCTACATAGTGAGTTCCAGGACAGCCAGGGCTACACAGAGAAACCCTATCTCAAAAAAAAAAAAAAAAAAAGCAAGCCAAAGCAGAGTTATCTGCAGAAGTGACTGTTACATAGAGGCTAAAGATAAGTAGGCATTTAACCTACAAACTGGGAGACAAATAACCCTTGCTCCTCAACCTGAGACTGTGAAAAGCTTTTCTGTTGAAGGCAAAAACCCCAGCACTACAGCAGAAAGATTTCCCCAAACGTCACGAAGGACTTCCTTCTTGATATATTGTTTTTTTTTTTAATTTAAGAATTGAGTTGTTGGTAAACATAAGCACAAAGACAAACTACTGCCAGAAAAGAAACCCTGCTTTAGACCTCTTTCCATGCTGGCCTTAATAAAAAATTGTTAGACGGGACGGTCATACTTGCAGATGTCTGTAATCCCAGCACTTGGAGGAGCAGGGTGGGAGAATTACAGTCTCAAAACCAGCCTGTGATTCTAGCCTTTGTTACACAGCAAGTCCAGATCTCAAACCATTAACAAAAAGGGAGGGAGGGAGGGAGGGAGGGAGGGAGGGAGGGATCAGAATAGAGCAAAAGTAGAATGTATAAAAAAGAAAGAAAAATGCATACAATGAAACATAGTGGCCAGCTCCATTAGGAGCAGTTCCTTGATATCAGACAGAGCATTAACCTACATATTCCATAGGTTAACAAGAACATTGCTCCTGAGCATTAGAATGCACCCTGTCTTTGTTCTCTGCCCTCGTGCCAAGCCTACTGCAGCAGGTCTGCCTTCCTCGCCCTTGCGTCCTTCCAGCTCACCGTACAACTGCATCGAACTTCCTAAAGCACACTTGGGTGTCCAACTTGGAAGCCTCCATGTTTTTCTGATACATGCTGGAAGGAGTGAGTGTCCATGGCATGGCTCACATGGCCTTTGGAATCTACCCGTCATGCTTTGTTCTTTTGCTCACCTTTGCTCTTCCTCTTGTGACTTGAATTACATTTTTTAAAAAACCATAAAATTCCAAACACCACAGCCTATGGATTTGAAATTATTGGAAACCAGAATCTTTGCATATCTTACCAGGGTACAGTGAGTTTATGATGGATTAGGTTTCCTTGTAAGAATACTTGACCTTTTGACCGTACAAGAGCAGATTTGACACACAAAGGGCAGATAAAGTGCTGTGTGCTGGCCAGAGCACCAAGAACTGTTAAAAAGCTGTGAAAAACTATGGCAGAAGCATCAACAAAGTTTTCTCTCAGGGTCACTGTCTTAGTCAGGGTTTCTATTCCTGCACAAATATCATGACCAAGAAGCAAGTTGGGGA
>NC_034600.1:72927455-72953477 GCF_900095145.1 Mus pahari | reverse complement strand
CACCTACAGGGTTGCAGCCCCCTGCAGCTCCTTGGGTACTTTCTCTAGCTCCTCCATTGGGGGCCCTGTGTTCCATCCAATCTACCTAATTTCTTAAACAGACACCATATTTGGTCTCCCTGGCAGGCTTTCTTATGCAACCTGTGCTTAACACAAACACAATAATAATTTGGTCCACTTAATAGTGGAGTCTCTGAATAAGATAGATGATCCATTCTCCCTGGAAACAACATAACCAGCTTCATTGTGGCACACAGCAAGGTGCCTGACCATAATGGCTGGCTTCTAACTGCTTTCCATGCAATAGGTCTGGCACCGCATTAAGTGTGCTCTGTAGGCTCCATCTGTCTACTTCTCTGTCTTTTCCATCAGAGCCTGAGTTCCCTGGGGCTGGTTGGGATATTCCCATTCTTAAGCAAAACATCTGGCACATGATAGCTACTCAATAAATTAATCTGTCTGATAGGGTGAATAAATGAATATCACCGAGTTGTTACGAGGCACCAGAGGACTGAACACAACGTCAAAAGGGAGAGGTCATTTCCCCAGGAATTTCGGATACAAGGATGGACTAAAGTGTCTTCTGCACTCTAAGGAAATGTACTCGCCATCAAATTGGATAACCTACACAACTCCTTGATACCATAAACAAAGTAGGCGTATAAAAAAAGAGAGAGAAAAATAATTTAAATTTTGCAATGAGGGCTTTTAGTATAGTCAGGTTAGCTTTGAATTTATGGTAAAGTCCAGGCAAGCCTCAAATTTTCAGTCCTCCTGCCTCAGCTCCTGGTGGTTGTACAATATATTCTTGATCTTATTTAATCTCCATTTTGGACACTAATAAATCATAGAAGCCTAAATTTGGATCTTGGAGTTTGCTTTTAATTACCGACCAAGAGTTAATAACAAGGAAGTAAATCTTTTGCAAACACAGTCTTACAGAAGTACTTGATAGTTGACGGTTAACACTTTGACACAGAGATTACAGGCAGTGATTAACTCTGGGCCGACCTTGTCATGGAACTTGACAGTTTTAATGTTGTCAAACACGTTCAGCAAATGGGCCTGGATGGTGTGGGAGTCCGATGCCTGGCCCAGAATCTCCAGCAGAGCGGGATCGGAGACGAAGAAGAAGCGAGGAAAACACAGCCGTTTCTTCTCCAAGTATCTGGGGGGAAGGACGAAGCTCTGTGAGCATAGGTGCTGACTCCCGGGATGGGAAGAGGAAGGAAGGCCATGCCGCCGTCTGTTTTCCCCAGGCTAATGCTTCAGTGCTGGTTTGTGGTACATTTTATCAAATAGCATGTCATAGTCTAACAGAGAAAGAGTGGGGGCTTCTCAGGGTACGTGGTAGAATTTCTGTATTCTTTTATAAACGTTAACTTCATACACTACGTAAGCTAACATATCATATATTTTCTTCATAGCAAAGAAGATAAAAATGCAGTTTAAGGGTTCATTTGGGATTTTGATTTGCTTTTCAGCACTGCAAAAAGTATCACATCATCTTAGGAAAGACGGGAATATACCCTTTCCTCCAAACAGAAGCAAACTCCATGACAGAGCTCCTGCCTCCCAGAGATATCAAAATCCTTCGACTATCCCTATCCCATCATTTGGGAAACACTTAGACAGGTTGTCCTCTGGGTTCATATGAGGTTTTATGAGCTACTCATGCAAGCCAAGTGACCTGAGTTCCATCCCCTGGACCAACATGGTAGAAGAAAAATAATGCCCAAAAGTTGTACTCTAACATATATAAAGTATACTATGTCATACGCTTACTATGTGCAAAAACACAGACACACACACACACACACACACACAAACACACACACACACACACACATACATCATCATCATCATCATCATCATCATCATCACAATAAATTAAAATATAATTAAAATTAAAAATCAAAAAGCTCATGATTGGGTCGATAGCTCATTGGTATGCTGCTTATGATCTGAGTTAAATGCACAGAGCTCATGCTTTAAAAAAAAAAAAATAGAGGAAATACTTGTCACTCCAATGATAAGGAAAGGAAGACAGCTAGGTCCTTTGGACTCACTGGCCAGCCAGCCAGTGAGAATCATTGTCAAGACATAGGTGAACTGCACCCAAAGGAAGACAGCTGAAGTCGTTCTCTGGCTTTCACACATGGACACCCACATGCACACCAGCTCATGCTTGAACTACACCGTGGTAGGCTAGAGGATACACCATGGAACTTCCCCCAAAGCATCCACTCAAGGACACAGACAGGAAAGAAGCAAAAGCGAATATTTTCCTGGAAACAATGGAGCCTATGAAAGCCGTGCCTAAGTATGGACGGCCCTTCATGTTCCTCCCAGGTAGAACCTCTTTCACTTGACTAAGATCCATTGTGTGTGTGTGGGGGGGGGTGCTCTGATACTACATTCCAATGTATTATCCTCTCCTTTCCTTTGACCTCAACTTCTAATAGCTTTATTATTTCTCAACAGCAAATCTCAAAGCTGGTTTTGAGTCCCAAGGATAAATAAGTGAGCCACAATTATTTTTCAAGTTTGATATTCATCTTTTCTTTACTTCATTAAAATAATTTCAAATGCCACTTGAGGCCCAGTGTTCTTAACCATCACCTATGCTGGTGAGAGCAGCCTGGCTCGTTTCCACAGGGGCTCAACACAAGCTGGCTCGGACTGTCACCAGTCATGAGGCCATGGAGAAGAGCACATGGGCAAAGGACATCTGCCTCCAAGAGTCAGCCAAGAAGACATAATTGTTCAAGTTAAGTTCAGATAAATGTCTGCCATGAGTGTTAATATACACTCAGAACATTACTTTCATCGTGTTTCTAGTTGGTGGTTTTTCTCGGCGTCATGGTTTGCTGTCTCCTCATTATTGAGGTGGTGGCAGCGGTGAGGGCAGAGGTGGGGGCGGTGGCGACTGCTGCTGGTGGTGGTGATGGCCTGGTTGGGTTGTCTGGTTTGAATTTCATTGCTTTTGTTTGGCTTGAATATGTGCATGCGTTTTGTTTGTTTGCTTAGAAGAGTTGGTTTTGGTTTTTTAGTGTTTGTTGTTAGTTTGTGTTGGATGTGCTGGTGTGTGTGTGTGTGTGTGTGTGTGATCGTGCCTAGCTTTAGATTATTTTATTTTAAAACCAGTAAGAGAAAAGCAAGGGAAAACATTATGAGTCTTTGAATTTTCAAAGCCTACCTGCAAGTCTATGGTGGGTACTACTGCACAACACTCATAGCTCTATAATCTCGACTGCTTATCTATATATGCTATTTCATATATAATGAATACAATGGAATATTTCAGTTCTGTATCTATAGATATAGAGGAAGATAAACAAGAAAGATGTCAGAAATGAGGTACAATAATTTTCAAAATGTGTACTATACACAAATGTTTACAAGATTTTACCACCTTAAGAAAATATCTGAAGTCCTCGGTCCCAGTAGCGGGACGCGTGTTACCTGTGAGGCTCCGAATGATAATCCTTATCTGTGCAAGTTTTGTGTGTGAAGCCGCTCCTAGCCAAGGAGCACAAATGCGGCTTTTATCACCTACTCTTTCTATTCTCTTTTCTCTCCACGTTTCTGAGAGCGTAAAAGGAACAACTGAGCTCACCCTGTGAGCGACTTCTGGCAGATTTCCAACTGGTCCAATAAGTGTGGCAGTAGCTGCCCCATGGTCTCATCTCCAACACAGCACTGAACCACATTTGGTATCTCGTGCGCCCGTGTCATGATCTTCACCCAAGACTTATCTATATTGGAAAAGCGCTTGGCTTCCTGTAGGAAGAACACAATGGACACGACTATGGTAGGTCTCAATGATGAAGCATCTTATGTTTCCGGCTGAGTCCATCATTCCAACCAGGGTAGACTAAGCTATATATGTCTGAGGTCCACGCAGACTATTTTATTTAAAGCTTCCTTGTGTCTTTCTTATTATATCATCTCACTTTTTGAATAAGAACTTGTAGCTCAACCCCGGCATTTCCACTATGGTAAGTAAAACAAACAGAAACTGAATGAAAAACTAAAGGTCAGTACAAGACAACTTGGGAAGGAAGACAACTCCCAACTGTTCCCGTGGGTAAGCTCTAAGTAGAGTGAACTTGTTATTTTTTCAAGAGTGCTGCAGGGCATTAGATGGCTTGTATGTCTAGAAAGCAAATACCAAGTCTTTTAAAAACAGTAACACACACGCAGACACGCATGCCCAGTCAAAAGTGTGCAGAGACTAGGTGTCAGTGGAGTGCTCAGCCACAGAAGGGACATCTGTGTCATAGCCCTTTCCCACAAGAAGTATTTCCTAAGGACTGTAAAGGACCAGGAGTTGGAAGCCTAGGATGAAACTGTATCTCCTGAACATGACAGCAGTGAGCATTTACTGACTCACAGCAACTATTGTTGCCTGCAAAAGGCCTGCACGTAATCAAGTCTGTCAACATTATAGTGGGGGGGGGGGGCATGAAGCCCCCACCCTAAGAAGGTGCTATGAACAAGTTGATGGCTTCTGAGGGGGGAAGAGAGTCAAGTTTCTGTAAAGGTGTGGTTTCTGATAGATCACCACGCATCCATGGATGGCTCCACACCCGTGAGTATATAGACAGTATATATTGGACTCAGTGAGTTACTTGTAAAGAGACCAAAAAAAAAAAAAAAAAAAAAAAAAAGAAAGCCGTCTCTCTACTTTCTGGAAGACCGGATGTGTAGCTCAGTGGTAGGGCGGGGTGGGGTATAGGGAACTTTTATCAAAGTATCTATCATGTATATAATTCAAAAAATAAAAAAAAAAAAAAAAAAAAAAAAGAAGGAACAAAAGTTGTATGCAGAGTTGGGCAGCAGATCTGGGAGGAGTTAGGGGAGGAGTGATCAACGAGATCAACACACATTTTATGAATTCTCAAAAAATTAACACAATATTTTTAAATTAACAACACCAAATTGCTTCTAGTATAAAATTGCAAAATATAGACTTTTTAGGATAAAATGGAAGTGCATGTTACATATTATTTTGGTACTGTTTCAATAATTATTCCTCCTTTTCTTCCTTAACAGTTCCTTTATGCCACTAATAATCCTAGACTCACAAACATGAGAGAAAGAAATGTCACTTTAACCCTTAAAATTTGTACGTTAATGTTTCCACTGAAACATGAAAAAGAAAAAGCAAGAATACATAAGTGAACATTTAAATTTTTAGCATATGAACCCATTTCCTGCTGACCAAAAGATAAATGTTCTGCTTTATAAATGGTTAACAGATCTGCCTTCTACAGCTCACCGAAGCAACCAAGGAGAAAGTTTAAGGCCTTTGTGATAACAGTGGACATAGCCATGCTTCTGCAATTCAAATATGAGATTAAATATCCTAACTGTATGAACAAATCAAAGCAGTTAAATAAGATTATTTTAAACTTCAGTTTAAAATGTCTTTTAAAATCTTAAAATATGTCCAATATGTGCATAGTGAGGTAATTACAATTTGATGAGAAAAATACACTCAACATCTCAGAGAAAACGCCTTTTCCTGCAGATTTCCTACCCTCAATTTTACAGAACAGATATAATTAGATGTATTCTATAGTGTGCATTATTTTTAAATGTCAGTAGTAAAAGAACAAATTATCCTACAATTGTCAAGATAACTATCCCATAAATTTACACTGTTCCAAACTCCACCTTCAAATTATCTGAAGTCTCACACAATGACACAGAAATTCATGCTCTGGGTTTTCTGAAGCTCAGTTTCCTATCAGACATCACGGGTTCACAGCATTTTCTCTCTGTAATTACTGCCCTTGTCTTTCCCATAAATCCCCACTTCCTTTAAAAAAAAATAACAGCATCAGAAAGGAGAGCTAAATTGCTAGAATCAAAGGTCCAATGAAGATGAAGGGTGTCTCTGTTCTTAGATGTTTCTCAAATTGAATAACGTGATGAAATCATAAAGAAACTTCCAGAACCTTGGGCAGCTGCTTGGCAATGTCTCCTCCCACGAAGACAGCTTCTAGATAAATCCACAAGTTTTGAACAGTCATCCAGTTCTCAATGATGTCTGTTGAGTTGGAAAGGCACTGCACCCATTTTTGAATCTGGGCTTTGAATGGCATATTGTACCTAAAATAAGAAGCACTCATTTTGATTAGGTTGTTCAAAATAAGAAGACAATTTTTAACTTATACTTTTTAACGTTTACAATGCTGCCGTGTTAGCAAAGTAAACAGGGTCCCACTGAGTGCTTTTAGTTTGGTTTTTTACAACTTGGATCTAACGTATGGATAGCAACAAGAGACAGATAATCTAAAGAAGAAGTCGGGTATAGGACAACTCCACCCAGATTCCAGAGAATTGATATGATATCCAGGATCACAAGATTCTCCCTGCTGAGTTTCTGTGTCCTCTTCCACAGGAGGCGTGAGCTCTCCTTCACTGGTGGCACTCCTAAGATTATCTGTGGGGGCTGGATAACTAATATAAGTTTCAGCTATCATCCTATCTGGGCTCTCTTTAACCTGCTCCTCCCATGTCTCTTCCTAATTTGCTACCCTCCTTTGGCCCAGCCATTCCTGCATGTGCATACATGTATGTTAAAATTTATACTACTGCTGAATCTGTAATACATATACAAGGCCTATAACAAGCAGTCAATAAATACATAATTGAATAAATGTTTCTCACACAAATCAGCAGGGTAGATGTCATCGATTTAAAAAAAAAAAAACAACAAAAAACCTCCTGCAGGTCTAATATAAATCATTGTACTTGATATTTATGCTTTTCCTGTCTCTCAAGTTGTGCTGTCAATCAAATAACCTAACCTTCACACTCGCCAATTATAGTGTATGGCGTCTAAGTTTCTTAGAACAAGTGCTGAACAGTCCAAACTCAACACTACCAAGGATGTGAAGGTTAAATTCTATAGCCTGTATCACTTACTCAGACGTGACAAATAAATGAAACTAACAGGAATTTTATTTAAATAATGTTAAGTACACAGTATTACCTATATTTAAATTATTCATTTACAGATGGTGAATGCCTGAGCTCCCAGTGTTCAGGAGGCAGGGGAAGGAGCATCATTAAGTCCAAGGCCATTCTGGACTTCATAACAATATCCTGTCTCAAAACAGCTATTATTAGACATACACATGAGGTGAAGTTTTAAACCCAGAATGGCACAATACATTCTTATTTTTAAAAATTGTTTATTTATTTTATGTATATGAGTACACTGTAACTATCTTCAGATACACCAGAAGAGGGCATCAGATCTTATTACAGATGGTTGTGAGCCACCATATGGCTGCTGGGAATTGAACACAGGACCTCTGGAAGAGCAGTCAGTGCTCTTAACCACTGAGCCAACTCTCCAGCCCAGCACAATACATTCTTATCCCAGTGATGGCCATACAATCATGATATTTTTGAAATTCTGGTGTACAATAAATTACTTGAGGAAGAGTATGGGGAAGTAGGTTCATTAGAAGTATGAGTCTAGCTGGGCAGTGGTGGAGCACACCTTTAATCCCAGTACTTGGGAAGCAGAGGCAGGCGGATTTCTGAGTTCGAGGCCAGCCTGGTCTACAGAGTGAGTTCTAGGACAGCCAGGGCTACACACAGAGAAACCCTGTCTCAAAAAACAAAAAACAAACAAACAAAAGAAGTATGAGTCTATGGTTTTTGTGTCAACATTGCACTGTGGCACTGCGGCTACAACCAAATGGTCAAACAAAGGTATCAGACTGGTTTCTGACTGTGCCACTGTTCATGCTGTCTTGCTCATCAGTGAAGTATGCACCCAGCTAAGGGCTTCTGGACCATCAGTGTGAGAATAAAGGGGTCATCAAGCCAGATGATTCTAGAACTCAGAGTAGCATCTCCAACTGGAATTTGCATCTTGGTGCCCTGTCAGTTCTGCAGGGGTGTGTGAGTATCAGCAGCAAAGATGGCATGCTCAGAGCAATCCAAGGGGCTTCCTCCAAGTGCCATCCTGTCCAACTGATGCCTCAGAGACATCCCACAAACAGAGAATGGTGCCATAAAGCTGCTGCCACTGTAGAGCTCAAGGAGGAGGGAAGCGGTTTTCCTACCTGTTGCTCAGGAGAGAGCCCAGCAGCATCAAGCTGTCCTCCATGCTGGCGATGACCTCTGAGGTACTGTCTCCTCTCAGGAGGAGTTCCCCACGGGTCTTGAAGCTGCTGAATGCTAATGTTTTGTTGTCCCACTCATTGATCACCTGCCTCAGCTTTTGCTCAATGTCTCTCTCCTTCATGGCGCTGATGCAAATGTCCTGTCAACAGAGTAAGCTCTCGGTTATTCCAGGAAAATTAGGTCTTCATAGTAGTTTAAGTCCACAAGAGCTCCTCTTGTTCATTTCATACGTGTTTAAAGATTCTGTGTTTGCAAATATCAAAGGCAAAGTCATAAACGGTTTGAATGTCTAAAGAAATACAAAGAGAAGGAGAGGAAGATAGAGGCATGTCTAAATAGAACCTTAATTTCTAAAATTTTCCTTCCATGTCAGAAAAAGAAGCGACAATAAAAGATTCAATATCATCTTGCATTTTGCAGTATAATCCCAGGCTTAAGACTCACTGTCCTGATGTCCCTCTCAGGTCCATAAGTGCAGTGTGAGAGGAGAGAAGTGGCAGAAGTGTGAGTTCTTCCTGCTCTCCGGTCACAGTCTCCACCACAGCATCTTCTCCTGGACCCCTGGCTGAACCCCTTCTTACTCTCATTCCCTCTCATAGTGTTCATTTTCTGGGTGAGTTCTTCTCTGTCCCAGTAAATAGCCTTTATATCTCCAGGAGGAACCCACCTATATTTGCTTCCTCGTGTTAACAGTGTGAATGTTTCAACAAAACCACAAGCACAACCTGTGATCCTGCCCAAGTTCAAGCTCCATCTTTGCGCCTATCACCCAGGCTGACTTCTTGCCACATTCATTGTCGGTCTCTGTGATGCACGGGAAGCCCTGTGATCTGTGCAGAGCCCTCAGGAAGGAGGTTGGAGCTCTTCGTTGCCTCACCCTTACTACCTTGTCCCACCTTTCCCATCACGCCCCTCCTTCAACAAATTCTGTCCGGTTTTACTCCCTAAAGATCTCAACTCTTCAGCTTCATGCCCTCTACTCTCTGTCAACAAATCATTCCCTAACCTATCACAGCCTCTGAGTAGGTTTTCCCCCTCACGCCCTTCTTATCCTCGCCTTTTCTGCACACCACTATCAGGTTGATCTTTACAAAATTGCTGTGGAGACCGAAACCAATGGCATCCTCAACACACACTCCACTTCGCTGGCCTCAACAGCTCCTTTCTCTCCTCACCCAGAGCAGGCCACAGAGCCGCCCTCTGGTTCTTCCAATACACTTCACAAATGATGTTCTTCCTGCCTGCCTGGAATGGTTTTATTTGCATATTCACAACCTCTCATCTCCAGAATGCAACTACATTCCTTTCACCCAGACAGACTTGAACCCAGTTAAGACAAGTTCTTTGTCACAGGCTTTCCTGGGGGTTATCAGCATACTTTCCTTCCAGGGCAATTTGACATAGCATATAGCTATGCCTTCATTTGTATAAACAATTACATTATTACATACTATCGAAAAAAGCAAGAATACATCACTATATTTCCAACATAGACCCTTTCCACAGTAACACTCAGTAAATGAGGAGTTGGTGGATGGATAACAGGAATACATTGTTCTACTCCCTATCGATGATACCTCAATTTCCTCCTTGTATTTCAGAAGAGGAGCCTCCATGATATTTCTTAACTTAAAAGTCTCGTTGCCCACATCTAGACTGTGACCAGTGAGAGCGGTGATCCTCTGCCAGTGTCGCTCCACCATGGCATTACTGGCCATGTACTCCAGCAGTGGGCAGCACTCGCTAAAGTCATCAATGGTCTTCTTCAGATCCAGAAAGGCCTGCCAATCCTTCAGGGCCCGAGGCAGCTTCCGACACCTGTGAGGGAAACCAACGGGGAAGGTCACTGAATTATTCACAACCCAGACATTACCAGCTACAACTGTCTCCTCAAATACTACCCCATTTTCAAATTTCATGACAGATGAGCTATATATTAAAATAACCATTCTATAGAAAAATCTTTCTCTAAATCAGAGAATATTGTTTCCAATATTTCATGACATTTGCCTAAATAGAAGTATTCTCTTTAAAGGGTAAGAAGCTTTCTTCAATTCATTTCAACTTCATAACACGAAATTGAGAGCATTCCAAACACAGCACAGCATCGAGTTCCTAGCTGTTGACTCACACACAACCAATGGCCTTCCACTTTCCTTGGGCTCAGCTGTTAAAAAAAAAAAAAAATGCTAGGGAAAAAACTGTTGACCTAAGCTTTTATTTCAGGAAACTACCTAACGTAAAATTCAAATAAGTTTAAGTGCACTACAAACAAAATCATCTTTCTTCCA
Source organism: Mus pahari (assembly GCF_900095145.1). Taxonomy (NCBI): domain Eukaryota; kingdom Metazoa; phylum Chordata; class Mammalia; order Rodentia; family Muridae; genus Mus; species Mus pahari. The sequence goes on along the minus strand of NC_034600.1, from coordinate 72,943,032 downwards.
ACTATATAAAAGACCGCTCTCCCACTTAACCAGCTTTGAAGAAGGTAATTCTTTCAGAGTGCACGCAGAGGGGACAACAGCAAAGGGGCAGCTCACAAGGATGATGTAACAGTGACAGGAGACAGAGGCGAGGCACAAGAAGATAGGCATGCCAGGCGATGACACGAGAACTTGAAAGACTCTCACACATGTAAGTTTTATGGGCTGGTAAGAAGGCTCGGAGGGAAAGTGCTTGCAAGCATGAGGTCCTGAGTTCAAACCCCCAGTACCCACATAAAAAGCTGGTCACAGTGGCCAGTGTCTGTAATCCCAGACCTGGGGGGGGGACAGGAAGATCAGAGACTCACTGGCCAGTCACAGCCAATTAGTGAGCTGCACGGTCAGTGAGAACCCCTGTCTCACAGAAAGGTGGGTAATGAACGAGGAAGACAGACACTGGCATGAACCGCTGGCGCCCTTCTCTCAGATACAGGAAAAAAGCCATCTCCCCCAAAATGGATATTAAATCAAGAATTCAGAATCTCTGAGGTTGCAAAATAGTTACCTGTTTTGGAATTCTAAGAGTTCGTTGTTGATTTTTTCAATATTCACATCTGACCAAAGGGTGTCTTGATAGCTATTCACCGCCTCTATGACATTGTTGTACAGGCTGTATATTTTCTGTAGAAGATTTAGCTGCTTCTTTATCTCGAGAAGCTGAGGATACTGCGTAACTGGCAAACCAAAAAGTTCCTCTCCTCCAGTGTAGGTGATGTATTTACGATATATGTTATCGAATTGATTCTGATAAAAAGCGCAAGTGAATTCCATCAGAATGATTTACACGTGGGCTAAAACATTGGCAAATGAGCATGTAGGTACAGTAGTGAGTATATATATCTGAAAATACTTCTAATTGTAGCAACAGTTAAATTAGATTTTAAATGTAAGTACATCTTCAGTCATACAATAGAGTATTTGCCCTCTACATGTACACAGGAAAACAGTCATTGCTTAGGAAGTTTATAGGAATGAAAAGGTTTACCTGGAATATAATAAGCCTGTCGCTGGCTTCCTGGGGCTTCAAGCCACTTGCCATCGGACCATTCTGATGCAGATTAGACATAGGACATAAGACAAAGTGAGGCATCTATACACAAATTTCATGAGATCAACATACTGGGGTATCAAAGTTTCCAGGCATGATGTAAACATGGTAGGACATTGTGTTTATTAATGTTATTTTTAATTTCCAAAAAGGAACTCTGACTGCAGTCCACTTGGGAAGATGTTTCTAGACTGGAAAGCTGAGGACATACCACAGTTTCCAGAGGTTAGGAAATCTTGAGAGTTTTTAAGCATTTATTGTTTGCCTCCTTGATGACACGGACAAGGAAGGAACAGTGGCCATTCTGGGGAAAGCTTACAGTTCTGGTTTTGCAATAAAGCACTACTGAGATTAGCTTGCAGGATCTGCCACTCTAACAGCTCCCTGGAAAAGGAAACATAGTCGACGCAGTCCTGTTCAGTGTTCCTGAATTATGACACCTCAAATAAGTTGCTTTCTGGTTCCTTAGGCATGAGTTGAGTGCAGAGCCTCCTGCCTTTATGAGCTTTCTAGTTTGAAATGCCACCACCCAATAGATTCAAAACTGACCCCACATTTATATTCTTCCTTACTGTTGCATGTGACAGTTGGTCAGAAATGGATCTCATTATATATTTACGCCACAATTCTTGCACTAAAATCGATATATGTAAGTAAATTATGGATACCGGAGGAGCATGGCTCCATTTGCCTTGTCTACCACACTATGCATGTTCACAGTACAAAGGTCAGCACCGACACAGGCTGAGAGTTTAAAGAGTTCATGTGTGTGATGGAAAAAGGGGAACCATGCTTACATTTAAATAGTATCATTCTATACAAACTTAGAAACCATTCTGGTTCTTATTTTAGTTTGATACGGGGACACACTATAGCCCAGGAAGCAACTGAACAACTTCAGAACTTTTCAACCCTCACTTCGTGATAAAATTATATTCTGTATTAACTCTTAAGGGGAGGAATCCAAAAAGAGAAATATGTTTACCCATACAAATATACGATTACTCTTCCTATGAAGTTTTATGGAATTTAACGTACGATTTTTAAACAGGTACATTTTGTGAACCCCATCCGTTCTCCCCTAAATTCTCACAGAGAGAAAGTCAGAGCCATACCAAATCATAGTCCAGGTAAAACTGCTGGCAGTCTTGGAGGAACACCTCCACTGTGCCGATCAGCTCTTTCCGGAAACTGGGCTGCAGAGCGCCTAACTCATTCTGAACATCACTGGCCCGGGACAGCAGCTTCTCCCAGGCATAGCGCAAAGTGTCCACTTTGTCCATCTCTTCCTTGGCTACCAGAAGTCCATACTTGTTAAGGAGGGCATAGGATTCCTACAGACAAGAAGGAAAAGTGCATTCCTGGCAGGCAGACGTGTAAATCCTGATGCAGTCACAAACTGGAGTGGAGAATGGGGGACCAGCATGATGGAGAGACCACCCTAAGGGCTCTAATTCTTCTCCTCATGAACTTTAAGGACCTGCGTGTGCAAGGGAGTCAGCCAGATCCAGTTCTCTCGTCTGTCAAACGAAGGGACTCTGGCTATCTCACAGAATGTCTGAAAATGTCTAAGAGCATCATTTTGAGATGCATTTCAAAACTGTAAAACGTGACACAAAAGTTATTTTTACTAGGTCCCAAAATTGTATTTGGACACTATAAAATTATATTAAGTGAATGAGAAAACATAAAACTTCTAACGTTAGGATAACGAAATAAGACAGCATTTTAATTCAATCTTAGTTTACTTTGTTCAGTAGGAGCAGGGCTGTCTCTGACTCATTTGCCTGCTTCTGTGACCCTTTTCCATATACATATGCATATATATATATATATATATATATATATATATATATATAATTTACATATGTTGCCTCTCATCCAGCCTCAATATGAGGGAATGTACCTAGCATTACTGCAACTTGATATGCCATGTTTGGTTGATATCCCTCTGAGGCCTGTCCCTTCTCTGAGAATGGAGGAGGAGTGGACAGGGACTGGGAGAAGAGGGGGGAGGGAAGAGGCAGTTGGATGTCATAAATGAGAGAAGAATAAATTTAAAAATAATAAAAAAGAATGCCTGACAGTCGGACACAAGAAAGTGTTTTTCAAACAAAGCTTGAGTCAAGTCTTTGCTCTCAGAATGAAAAATATTTGAACTAAAAAGATTAATATAACAGGTTATCCAGTCCCACATGTTCATATCTAAAATGGGGGGAGATAGTAGAAGAGCTGGAAAGGTGGAAATGGTGTAAATACTAAACAAAAACAAAAAAAATTAAATTCAGATAACCAAAGTTAGTAATTCTTTTCTCCTTTGTTTTATTCTTTATATAACTTTATGTGTATACTCATTGTACGTGGTTCTGTGCTACACACACAAGGATATCTTCATATAATGATACATAAGCTCAGAAAGACAAATATTGTGTGTTCTCTCTCATCTGTGGCTCCTAGGCCTTACATAGATCCATATAATTATGTGTGTACAGCGTGAAGGGGAAAGCGTAATGTCTGGGGAAACCAGAGGACTGAAGAGGGGCAAGAAAATGAGCCGAGGGATGTGGGTGGGGCATATGCTCAAAGTTTGTTTTCCTAAGAACCCACTTCCCCTGAGTACCCTTGACTTCTTCTCCACCACCCTCCTCCCCACGCGGATCTGATGTTTGACTGACAGTTTCGAGGTAGAGGAGAACAGATTTAGGCAAGCATAACCCGTGCCTTTGTCCTGCCCTCCTCTCTGCTTCAGTATAAACAGGAACAGAGCAACAGACAAACCTACAGCCGGGAGACCAGCATGGGACACTACATCACAACTTTCAAATAAGACGGTTGACTCTGCTATTGTCTTAACCCTCAGGTGGGAATAAATGCGCTACCTTCAGACTCAAGAGACCCCCCCCCCAATATCACACAGATAAGGGGCCATTTGCTTTGATAATTGCAGTCCCAAGAAGATGATAGGTCATGTGATTATCTTTAGATGGAAGAATGTGGATATGCCACCATGGTGTGTACCACTGTCGTGATAATATGAAACCTCTCAAAATTTAAAGTGAGATGAAAGAAATTAAAAAATGGAATCTCTCTTCACCATGAAAGTGTAAGACCAGACACTTGAATTAAGTCTTATAGGAGGTAATGTTCTTTTTTTTTTTTTTTTTTTTTTTTTTGGTTTTGATTTTGGCTTTGGTTTTTTGAGACAGGGTTTCTCTGTGTAGCCCTGGCTGTCCTGGAACTCACTCTGTAGACCAGGCTGGCCTCCAACTTAGGAATCTGCCTGCCTCTGCCTCCCAAGTGCTGGGATTAAAGGTGTGAGCCACCACTGCCTGGCAGGAGGCAATGTTTTTACATCTGGATTTTTTTAAGATTTATTTATTTTTAACTTCATGTGTGTGAAGTTTGCCTGCATGAGTTTTAACTGCACCTTAATACAAGCAGTATCAGAGGAGACCAGAAAATGGCAGTGGGACTGACAGAAGATCCCCTGGAACTGGAGAACCTAGGGGGTCTGAGCATTTATTATGTGGGTGCTGGGAACTGAACCTGAGTCCTCTGCAAGGTAGCAAGCACCCTTAACCACAGAGCCCCGTCTCCAGCCCCTTAAGTCTGCACTTTTAACACCAGTTACATTTAACTACAATTACATTCATACATTTAAAATGATAAATGCAGTGACCCACTTTTAATAAGGCCTTTCAACAGGACTAATCACTGCAGTGTAATAAAACAAAAGTCGGGGATGGGGGGGTCTGGGGGCTCATGGGTAAACCACACGTCATGCAAGCATGAGCAACAGAGTTTGGGTCCCTAGCATGCACCATAGAAAATCCAGACATAGTGGTAAGTGTCTATAATCCCTGGGTTGGGGGCTGAGACAGGAAAATAAGAGTCACACTGACTACCAGTCTGCTTAAAATGGAGTGGTGCAAGGTCAATGAGAAACTATACCTCAAGAAATAAGGCAGAGAGACATGATGGAGGAAGATATTTTGACATGAAACTCGGGCTTCTGCATGCATGCACATGGGCTGCCACACACATGTGCACAGAGTCATATCAGAGAAAGAGAGTAATTTTATGCTAATTACATTGTATTATACGACTTCTTTGACCTGTTTCTTTATGTAGAAGTAGAGCTTTGTAACTGTAGGGTGAACACACACAAGCCTATGTGCTGTAACCATGGGATGAGCACACACAAGCCTGGGCTCTATAACTGTGGAATGAGCACACACATGCCTGTGTGATGTAACCATGGGATGAGCACACACAAGCCTGGGTGCTGTAACCGTGGGGTAAGCACACGCATACCCGGGTACTACTAGGCTGAAAGCATATAGCGAACTCCAACTGACCCCCTGGGATTCCCATCCCCTGCTGCTGAGTGTTGATGTTAGAGACTGCCGCTGCCTCTTCTAGAAAACTGCACTGGATGAAAGGGAGCCTCCTTATGGCAATGACCCACTAACTCAGAGTCACAAGGAACAGAATCTCAGGCCTCTGGAAGGATATAACTGTGTGACAGGATTTGTTCCACAGAGCTCCCCCATCCACCCCCGTGGTATAAGGCTGAAGATGGGCTACAGCTGAGATGCCACCGTCACTTAGCTTCTCTCTCATTGTCTTTTTCTTCTTCCATTACTCCCCTTGCCCCTGAAGCATCCATCCATAAATCATCGACCAGGAACACAAGCCTGGCTCCTGGGCACATAAAGGAGAGTAACTAGAACCTAAAACATCCCCCCACAAAGGGTGGCCTCCGTGCTGAAATGGCTGCTTTTAGCTTTAATGCCCACTTGCTGTTCCACCACAGACCCATTAACGCTCCTGCTGATGGCATCCAAGGTGTGAAAACCTTTCTGTGACAGACAAGCTGCCCCTCTACCTCAATGGGTCCCACTTGGAAGTCGGTGGAGATCTGCTGTTCCCTGATCTCCTTCAGCGCCGCCATTGCTATCCGAATATCATCCAAGTCCTTGATCGGCCGGCTCAGTTTCTTCTGGGATTCTTCGACAACTGCAAGAATGTTCTCCATCTCAGCCCTGTACTTCCTGTTGCAATGACGCCCTATGACCGACATCCAGGCTTTTGTCTCTGCGGTCAGGGAAAACTTCAAATCGGCTGTAAAGGCAAAGCAAACGCAGGTCAGTCTGGGAACCTTGAACAGATGTCAAAAAGGCACACTGTGTTGTAAATACTGTGAGGTTAGAAATATGTGAAAGTAGAATTTGAAAATGGGTTTCCAGGCTGGGGGTACAGCTTAGTCTGTGAGAGCATTTGATGTGCCCTTAACAGAGCTGAAACCTGTCAAGCTTGAGGTTGAGCGAGAAGTCCTATCTATCTCAAGGGAATAAAATGGAGATCAGTCCCACAGGACACCTGATGCCCTCTGGCCTCTATGTATGCACATGAATACACCACACAGACAAATACTACACACAAAGAAAGTGTCTTAATCATTAAAACTCATCCATCATATAAATCTTATTTTTACCATAAAATTTATTTTATAACATTTATAAATGTTGTAAAATAACATTTTGAAATACACAGAGAGAGAGAGAGAGACAATGTATAAACATGCATGTATGAGATAAGCTTCAAATATTTGGTATTGTTTCTTAAAACAGCTAAGTCCTAATTCTAGCTACGACAGACTCATCCCCTTTCTCTAAACTACCCCTTACTTTCAAGGTAAGCAGCAAAGGGTTAAGATAGACCAAAATTAATAATTATGCAGATGGGAACTAAAAACAAATACACAACTTGGGCTTAAATCTTGAAGTTTATAAAAGAAATCTAATCCTGAAGAAAACTAGAACTCTCTAGAATTCTAATTTAGATAAAGAGACAGAGTCAATGCTGCTGAACTTACATGGAGGTCTGAGAGTCAACTGACCAACCTGTGTATAGAGCAATGGAACCCACACAGATGTATTCAGGCTCTGCATTAATTTCCTGCTCCAGTCTTTGAAAATAAAGAATCCTGGACTCAAATTCAGAAAGCAACGGGTTTTGTGCAATAAATGTCATGATGGTGTCTTCTTTCTCCTTCTGCCAAATGTGATTGTAGCGTTTGAAGCGGTCCATGGATGTGATAACTTCCTGGAATAGAAATGATAGATCTGTGTAGAAAAGGAAGAGTCTGAAATGGCGTGGTGACGCAACTGAGGACTGGATCATTTGATAATTACCACCAAGTGCTAGCGATGGTTAGTTAGTTATGTGGGATGAAATGGAAAAGCCATGGAAATAAGCAATGACATCAACAGTAAGTGGGGGGGGGGGGGGACTAGCATCTTGTCATCCCTAGTCTAAAGGGAGAAGAAAGAACTGTATAGAAACTAGAAGGAAAGAAAGTTGGCCATTGGCAACAGGAATATCTTAGTTAGAGGCTGACCTTAGGCTAAAAAGAACAAGCAAGGTGTTCCATCAGGAAGCACAGGAGTAAAATCCTGTGGGTCCTTCTTTTTCTCCTCGAGTCTCCTCCACAGATGGTTAGATTCACCACTACATTAAAGAAGACTGGGATCTGTATATTTCTTTCCTATAGTTGATAATACAAATTAAGAAATACCACCAATTTTTTGTTGTTGTTGCTAGCCCCAGGTCATTAAAACTCGTGTGTCTCATCCTTAGATTTTCATGAGAATGACTGGTTATATTCAGAGAAAGCACTGGACTTTACTTTGTGGCAATTAGTTTTTATAATCAATTCTATTGGATTTAGGACCCCCTAAAAGACACATTTTTTTTTTGGACAGGTCTGTGAGGAAATGTCTGAGAGGTTTAACTGGGGAGAGGAATCCCACCCTGAATAGGAATCCCACTATTCTGTGGGCTGGGAGTCCTGGGTTGAATGAAAATGAAGGAAAAGAGAAGACATGTTGAGCACCAGCACTCAACTCTCAGAGCCTCCTGACTACAGATCCACTGTGACGAGCAGCCTCGTGCTGCTGCTACCATGCCTTCTCTGCCATTGGTGATATTTCTTAATTTGTGGTAACAACTGTAGTGAAGAAATATACAGATCCCTGTCTTCTTTAATGTAGTGGTGAGTCTAACCAATGAGGATCTGTGGAGGAGACTGGAGGAGAGAAAGAAGGACTGTGCTCTTCGACTGTGAGAAAAGTAAGTCCATCCTTCCTTAAGGTTCTGTTGCAGGGCACCTCCTCACAGCCAGGAGCAGTAACTAACATCTCCTCACATCTCCTCACAGCCCAGTGCAGTAGCTAACATCTCCTCATATCTCCTCACATCTCCTCACATCTCCTCACATCTCCTTACATTTCCTCACATCTCCTCACACCTCCTCACATCTCCTCACATCTCCTCACATCTCCTCACAGCCGAGTGCAGTAACTAACACAAACGCTCGCTGACTTACTCTGCCGTGTTCACTATAATTACTAAGGCATCTGAAAATGTATCTAATTATTGCCATAGACTACTTTCCCCCTATCCTATAGTACAACACCGATAAACTAAGCACTAGATAAATAATTGTTGAAGGTGGGAACACTGTCCCTGGAGGGGAGCTAAACACAGGATCTTCAAAATGCTAAGAACAAAAGATTAAATATGAATAAATGCAAAGACGTGTCATTCCCTGGGGAATACATTAAGCACACTTTAACAACATTTTTTTTCATCTTATTATAGCAACAGCAGCTTTTCTGGTACTTTCAAACAAATGTAGCTCATTCTATTAAAAAAAACAGCCTCAGAAAACATGTACTTACTAAACAACTACTTGCTCAACACTGAGAAACACTTAAGAGTCAACGGTTTAATAAATGTGTGTGTCACAAAAGACAACTTCCTGAACAGAACACTAATAGCACAGGAATTGAGATCAACAATTAATAAAAAGGATCTCATGAAACTTAAGAGCTTCTAGAAATCAAAGGACACGGTCAATAAGGATAAAACAGGAGCCTACAGAACGGGATCTTCATCAACCTTACATCCATCAGAGGGCTGATATCCAAAACATACAAAGAACTGAAGAAACTAGATATCAACAAACCAAAGAATCCAATTAAAAATGGGGTTCAGAGCTGCACAGAGAATTCTGGTCAGAAGACTCACTAATGGCTTAAAAGCACTTAAAGAAACATTCAACATTCTTAGTCATCAGGAAATGCAAATCAAAATGACTCTGAGACTCCATCTTACACCCATCAGAATGGCTTAGATCAAAAACTCAACTGACAGCTCATGCTGGAAAGGATGTGGAGCAAGGGGAACACTCCTCCATTGCTAGTGGGAGTGCAAACTTGTACGACCACTTTGAAAATGAATTTGATGGTTCCTCAGAAAACGGAGAATAGTTCTACCTCTAGACCCAGTCATACAACTCCTACATATACCCAAAAGATGCTCCACGATACCACGAAGACACTTGACCAACTATGTTCAGAGCAACTTTATTCGAAGTAGCCACAAAGTAGAAACAACCTAAATGCCCTTCAACTAAAGAATGGATAAAGAAAATGTGGTACATTTATACAGTGGAATATCACTCAACTATTAAAAACAACATCATAAAATTTTTCATGCAAATGAACAGATTTAGAAAATATAATCCTGAGTGAGGTAACCCAGACCCAGAAAGACAGGTAAGGTGTGTACTCGCTTATAAGTGGATATTAGCCATAAAGTATTGGATAACCATGCTATAATCCACAAACCCAAAGAAGCTAAGTAACAAGGAGGGCTCAGGGAGGATGCTTAAATCTCACTGAGAAGGGGAATTAAAATAGACATTGAAAGTGGATGGAGGGTGGGAACTGGGTGGGAGAAAGGGTAAGGAATGGAACAGGAGGGAACAAGTGTGTGAGCAGAGAGAACTGGGAGAGAGCATTGGAATAGATGGAGGGGGGCATTCCTAGGATGAGCTAGAAACCTAGGACGAAGGAAATTTCCGGGAATCTATGAGCGTAAGCCTAGCTAAGCTTCCTAGCGATCAGCAATAAACCTGAAACAGCTATGCCTTGTAACTAGGCAAGACTTCCAACAGAGAGATAAGGACACCAACCCAGCCACAAAACCTTAGTCCCATAATTTTTCCTGCCTACAAGAATAAAGAGGGAGCAGACACTGAGGGACCAATCAACAAATGTTGGCCCAACTTGAGACCCACACCCTAAGAGGGAGCCCACTGTTGACACTATTAATGATATTCTGCTGGAGTTGCAGACAGGAGCCTAGCCTAACTGTCCTCTGAGAGCTTACAGCCAGCAGCAGCCAATGGACACAGATGCAAAAACCCACAGCCAAACATAAAGTGGGCTTGGGAATCTTCTGGAAGAGTGGGGGGGGGGGGAGGATTGAAGAAGCCAGAGAAGTAAAGGACGGCATCAGAAAATCTACAGAATCAGCAAACCACAGGGGCTCCCAGAGACGGAGCTGCCAACCAGAGCGCATGCACAGGACAGACCTAGGCCCTCTGCACATATGTAACAGATGTGCAGCTTGGTCCTCATGAGGGACTCCTGGCAGCAGGAGCAGGGGCTGTCTCTGACTCTGCTGCCTGCCTTTGGATCCCTTTCCCCTAACTAGCTGCCTTGTCCAGCCTCGACAGAAAAAGAGGCGCCTAGCCCTACTGCAACTTGGTATGTCAAGTTGGTTTGATATCCATGGGAGGTCTCCCCTTCTCTGAGGAAAACAGGATGGGTGAGGGGAGAAGGAAGGGGAGAGTTAGGGACGGGGAGGAGAGGAGGGAGGAGAAGGTGTGATCGTGATGTAAATTCATTCATTCGTTCATTCATTCATTCATCAAAAAACAAATGTGTGCACAGCCTTTAAACAAAGCCTGATTTTGGTATCTTAAGTCTTTTTACCTACAAGGGCAAATTTGTCTGCATACAAAAGGAAAATTGAAGTGGGGTTGAGGAAGCAAGTTGGAAAAAAAAAATGAGCTGGCTTTACAGACAGCCAGTATGAGCTCATATCGATGGTAGTAATTTTTTAATACTCTATTTTCTCTGAATTCCATGTGGGGATATATGTATAAATTTTCCTCTGATGATTTGTGGATTTGCCTACCCACATATAAGAAAGTGGGAATACATCATCTACTGGCCAGGAGGTCGTTCCTGGTATGGGAACTCGGAAACTCTGAGTGAGATGACTCAGTGGGACGAGTGCCTGCCCCTGCTGTTTAAGCAGGAGTCCTGAGTTTGTATCCCCAGTATCTGCAGAAAGCCTGGTACAGCAGACACCTCCATAATCCTAGCCATAGGTGTGCACTACGAGGAAAATCCAAGGAATTTGTCAGCTAGCCAGTCAACCCTTGCCAAAGTGGGGGGAACTGGAGAAGGTGAGTCTCTGCTTTAATGAGAAACTCAAAAATAAGGTGGGAAGCAATAAAGGAAGCCATAGCAACCTGTAACCTCTACATGTGCACATACAGGCAAGTGTGCCCATACAAACACATGGACGGACACACACACACACACACACACACACACACACACACACACAGACTGCACACCTTATCCTGTTTTACTCTTGGAAGGAGGAGAACTGGGAAACTGTCACCTCCGTCTGAATTGTGGGTTTGAACAGAACAGATTTTTTTTTTTAAGTTAGACTCATTTATGGGAACAAACAAGGAGAGAGACATTAACCAGAACAGGAGACAAAGCAGGGAGTTCACAGCTCTCTTCCCATTGCATTCTAAATTAAAGGGTCTTCAGGTAACACACATTCACTGAACACAGACCAGACGCCTCTCATTGCTTGGGGACATTGTCAGGGGTGAAATCGGGCTACATGCAGGGTGAGCTTATGATGGAATCTATGCAAGCACACGCTTGGCAGGCCCGGGCCTGTAACAGCCTCATGACACACATACCTTCTTGGTGGAGCTGATGACAGTGCTGAGCACAGATACCAACTTTACAATCTCTTTGTTGTCAGAAATATTCTTATAGTAATTCTGGGTTTGCACCGGAATGGGCAAGTTTATGGATGCTATCTCCAGAGTTTCTAAAGCCGAAGAGGAAAACAAATATACATACGTTAGTATCAACAGTCTACAGACCATATTTTGGAAAAAAAAAGTATAGGTTTCCATAATGATAAAGATACGTAAAATCTGCATAAAAAAACAATGAAAGGGGTAGAGGAAGTTGACAACCTTAACTGGTTTTGGTACCAATAAAATTAATTAACGTGTGCAACCATCCAAAAAGCATTCCTTCAAGAAGAAATGCTGGGTCTCAATGGTGCAAGTTCTGCATGCTGGGACGCACCTGCGGACCTCATCGTTTCCTCTCTAGCTGTGCGACAGCCTTAAACAACGGCAGTCTTGCAATGTCAGAGCTGGGAAACCTGCAGCCCAGCAGTCCATGCTGGGGAGAGATTTGGGTCTCCTTGTGGCAAATTTTGAAGAACTGATACTAACCCCCATGGCTGGGAGCTCCCTGCACGAACTGGACCCAAAGAATTGATCTTCGTCTAACCCGAGTCAGGGCTTCACTGAATGGGGCAAGGGAAAGCTTTAGCCACACGGGGTTATTTGTCCAAAGAAAGAAAAGACATTTACACAATTGCCCCAGTCACTTAACTTTGTCAGTATTTAAGACAATGGCGTTAGTTTGTGGTGAAGAAAATTGAGGTCAGTAGGGTTAGTTTGGGATGAAGAAAGAGCAACCTCAGCATGGACAATGACACACACACACACACACACACACACACACACACACACACACACACACACACGAGCTGTGAGCCTGCCCAGGAAGGAGAGGGAAGTGCCCAGTCTTCATCTCTGCCTAACACAGAGGCTGTCATAACCATTAGGTAAAGCTTGAGTAGTGATCCTGCTTCTCCTGCACAGAGTCCCTAAGCAAAGGATGAAACTTCTGTGCTCAAATCAGTAAGAGAAATCTCCACAGACTTTTCTTAGCTGGCCTCTAAGCAGCCAGACAGTACCGCAGCTGATGCTGCACACAATATGGATTTTTACAGAATTCATCCAGGCTGGTCAGAGCTGGTCCATAACATTCTTCTGCTGCTTGGCTAGATTTTGGTTGTGTTGTATTTTTATGTTTTGGTTGGTTGGTTGGTTGGTTGGTTGGGTTTTTATTTTTATTTTTATTTTGTTTTGTTTTGTTTTGTTTTGTTTTAAGTGTTGTGATTCAGCACTCCGATTTTCTTTTTTCTATTCTAATTTGGGGGGGGGGGAGGTTGAGACAGGGTTTCTCTGTNTAGCCCTGGCTGTCCTNGAACTCACTNTGTAGACCAGACTGGCCTCGAACTCAGAAATCCACCTGCCTCTGCCTCCCAAGTGCTGGGATTAAAGGCGTGTGCCACCACTGCCCAGCACTATTCTAAATTTTATTGTACCTCAATCCCAAGAGTTTCTCCTCTCTTATTAATTTTTAATTTATTTTTAATTTTTATTTATTTAGCTTTTATTAATTATACATACTTTCTTCCCTCCCCAACATTGCCCAGATCCTTCCCATCTCTCTACCCTCTGAACTTTATGTTCTTTCTCTCTTAAAAAAAAAAAAAAAAACGAAAAACAAAAACCCAGAATCTAAACAACTAAGTAAAAGCCCAATAAGACAAAATATGCCAAAACAAGAGAAAGATTACACAACACACGCACAACACACACATACACACACACAACACACACAACATATACATATACAACACAAACACACACACACATATGCAACACACACATGCACCCAGTATTCATTTTGTGTTGGCCAACTACTCCAAGCATGGGGTCTGTCCTGAATTGTGATTTATAGAGCCATTGATACTCCATCGGGAGAAACTGATTTTCCCTCTCCTGGCAGATATCAATTGCAAATAGCTTCTTGGTTAGTGGTTGGACACTGTCCACTCAGTTGTCTCAGTGCCGGGACCTTGTTCATTGTGGACCTGTGCAGGCCTGGTGTGTACTGCCACCATCTCTGTGAGCTCATATGTGCATCATCCTGTTGTGTGATCAGAGTGACATGCCTTGTGGAATTTAAATCCTTTTAAAATTGAAATGTACCACAAATTGATGTACAGATTCAGCACATCCCTATTTAGACATTTCAACTAATTTTTTTTTCATAGAAACTAACAAGCTGGTCTTAAAATTCATACAGAAACATGATGGATCCAGCACATTTTAAGTGAGTTTGGGAAAATATCAAAATGGTACAGGACTCACGGTTCTTGACTTCGCTCTTCCCAGAGGAGTCAGAGATAGAGTGGGGGTGAAGTGGAGGTTATATTCCTCACTCGGGGGGCTCTGCTACCACGCAGGCTAATGACTGTGGCCACCCATGTCCTACAGGCAGCCTTTATTATATGCCCTGAGTCACCCAAAAAATAATGCTATGCGGGGGCTGGGGGGTTGTTGGCATCGCTTTCGAGGAAGAAAGAGTTTAATGGGAATGGAATGAGAAAGAATAATGAGACAGAAATTTAAACAAAAAATAATATAGGTATATGAAATTTTAAAACAATAAATAAGTAATTTTTAAAAGCTTACTACAGAGCTATAGCAGTAAAGACAGTGTCACACTAGAATTAGCAAGACCTCAGATTAATGGGACAAAACCAGAAGTCCAGAAATAAGCATTTGGATTTACACTCGTGTTTAATTGAGTTTCAACACAGGTTTCAAGAAAATTCAATTATAGAAAAAATGACTTCTTAGCTTAACAGTGGTAGTACCAGTATACACCCACTTTGAAAATAATGACTTTAAACTCCAATCTTATTGAAAGTGAATCGCAGACCAAAATGCAAATGCTAAGCTATACAACTTTAAAAGAGTGCAAAGTTTCCCAACCTTAGGCCAAGCAATTGTTTCTTAGATGCACAGTGAGAATACAGCTGAGCAGAACTTAAAAATCAACTTTGATTCTCCAAAAGATATCAGTAAGAAGCTGAGAACAAATCTGTAACAGAAAACTTTTATAATTTTATTCAGAACATAGAAAAATCTCACAGATAATTGAATAAGTTACGCAAGGTTGAAGAATATGAAAATATTAGATATTGCTCCAAATAATGCACAGATGACCAGAAACCACATGAAAGGGTACTGAGAGTCACTTGCCACTGCAGAAATTCATACTAAAAATACAATGAGACACTGCTCTGTACCTATGACAATGGCTATAAACAAAACGCAGGTGAGAATGTGACAAGTGACAATGGAGAGAAAAAGCAGTAAACCCCTCCTGCATTGCCAGTGGCAGGAGCAAATGGTGTCCTACCTTCCAAAGGTTGTGTGGCCTTCCTTTCGGTGTTAAACACAATCTCACCATAAAGCCCAGCAATCCTCACTCCTCCAATGCTGGTGGGATTGCAGGCTTGTACAACCACTCTGGAAGTCAGTCTGGCGGTTCCTCAGAAAACTGGACACAGTACTACCGGAGGACCCAGCAATACCTCTTCTGGGCATATACCCAGAAGATCTTCCAACTGGTAATAAGGACACATGCTCCACTATGTTCA
>NC_034600.1:72855980-72927309 GCF_900095145.1 Mus pahari | reverse complement strand
CTTCATTCCTCCTTAGAATAAGGAATAAAATACCCACGAAAGGATATAGGTACAGAGACAAAATTTAGAGCTAAGATGAAAGGATGGACTATCCAGAGTCTACCCCATCCGGGAATCCATCCCATCATCAGCCACCAAACCCAGATACTAATGCACATGCCAGCAAGATTCTGCTGGGGAGACCCTGATGTAGCGACCTCTTGTGGGGCTGTGCCGGTGCCTGGCAAACACAGAAGTGGATGCCCACAGTCAGCTATTGGATGGAACACAGGGCCCCCAGTGGAGGAGCTGGAGAGAGTACCCAAGGAGTTGTGGGGGACTGCAGCCCTGTAGGTGCAACAATGGTGTGAACTAACCAGTACCCCCTGAGCTTGGGTCTCTAGCTGCATATGTAGCAGAGAAGGGCCTGGTCAGCCATCATTGGGAGGAGAGGCCCCTTGGTCTTGTAAACTTTATATGACTCAGCACAAGGGAGGGCCAGGGCCAAGTGGTGGGGGTGGGTGGGTAGGGGAGTGGGGGCGGGGGTGGGGTGTGGGGTACTTTCGGGATGGCATTTGAAATGTAGATGAAGAAAATAATAATAAATAAATTTAAAAAATTTAAAAAAAAAAAAAAAAAAAAAAGCCCAGCAATCCTACTTGTCAGTCTATCCCTAGAGAAACAAAAACATTTCCACAGAAAATCTTGGGGTTGGAGAGCAGCTCACTTGGTAAAATGCTTGCCACGTGTGCCTGAGGACCTGAGTTTGCATCTTTCTCACTCACATCACCTCTGGGTTTGCATCAGGTATGTGTAACCCAGCACTGGGTGGGAAGGGGGAAACGGGCGGATCCCTGGAGCATTCTGGCCAGGCAGTTTAGCCAGTTGTTGATCCGCAGGATCAGTGAGAGATCCTATCTCAAATCACAAGATGCAGTGCAACTGAGGAAGACACCCAACATCAGCTTCTGACCTCCACCTGTGCATGTACATGCATGAACAACCAAACACGAGCAAACACATGAACACATGCATAATACACACGTGCACTGCTACATATTTACCAGAATTCTTAATGAAAGTACAAAATGGAAACAATTGAACTGTTCACTAATGTATTAATGCATAAATAAGATATAGTCTGTCTGTGCTGTGAAATACAATTCAATGATAAAAAGAAATGAGTCCTAGCACTCAGGAGGTGGGAGTGGGAGAATCTTGAACTCAAGAGTAGCCTGACCTACCTACCTAAAAGTTCAAGGCCAGCCTCCGTTACACAGTAAGTTCCTCTCTCAAACAAGCAAGTCTAGGAATGAAGCCAGTAGCACAGCCTTTGCCTGGCATGTGCAGGACCTGGGATCCCACCTATGGCGCTCCAGTAGGGAAAGTATAATGTAAATGCCACACATTGATGAAAATAGAAATACCATGACAATGGGGAAAAACAGTCACAGAACCCCACGCATAGAATGATCCATCACTAGGGATGGGACCTAGATTAGTGGATTCCAAGGGATGAGCAAAAAGAGAAAGCAAAATGAATGCTGAGTGGTGCAGGGGTTCATTCTGAGATAATAAAAAAATGTTCTAAAATTAGACAGTGATGATACTCAGAGTATACAACACACACACACACACACACACACACACACACACACACACACACACTGAACTCTACAGTTAAAGACAGCCAGGCTAAAGTCTGTTGCTTCAGTTCTTTGTTCATATTTTCAGTACATTTTTTCCCTTCTCTGGCTGTGATTCATGACTGAACATATTCTCCATAGAAGACTCTGGATTGTAAATGACTCTAGGAGCTAAAGCAGTGTTTCCAGATTAAATTGAAGCTAATACCATAATATATGGGGTTGTTTTTTTTTTAGATCTAATTTATGGTTTAGTTGTATGTATATGTTGGGGGAGGAGTGGGTGTCATGTGCACTTAAGTGAAGATGCCCACAGAAACCAGAACAGGGTGTCAGATGCCCTAGAGCTGGAGAGGCAAGTGGTTGTGAGCCATCAGAAAGGGGTGCTGGGAACCAGACTCAGGTGTGCCACAAGAGCATTATCTATTCTAGCTAATGAGCCATCTATCCAGCTCCAGTTAATGCTTTTTAGCTTAAGCTGATAGATAGATAGATAGATAGATAGATAGATAGATAGATAGATAGATAGATAGATAGATAGATAAGTTATTTATGGTATCATATTTTCAACTCTTTCTACCTTCCTCATTAGGGTTATTTCAAAGAGGTACTGGCTTCAGTTTCTTCCTCATCATTTCATTATCTCGGGGGAACAGCAATGCCAACAAAATTATACTGTGTCTGCTCACCTCGGTGCTGACGGAAAGGGAGTTTGAGGACTGAAGAGGATATCTGATATCATTAGCAACTTGGATGTCTCATGCTCCCCAGTTTTACAGACTACAAATGAAAGCCACAGGACGCAAAGCAGCATTCAGGATGTGTTAACAAAACAGAACTCACAGTAGGTCAAAAATATCTGTAACATGCCAGGGAATACTCACTGTGATGAAAGCCAGTTTCTCAGTAAAGTGTGAAATTAAACGCATTTCCTATCTTCAGCCATTAATAGATCAGACCAACCGTCAGTGATGCGCCAGCAGTTGTGGCAGATGCGACGGAAGCAGGAGATAATGCGACACTGACAGATCCTTACGTGGATCTTAACGTTTTTAAACCCAAAATGGGCTGAAAGATTGATGCTTTTATTGAACATGATTTGAAAACTGCATGTGGCACAGGAGATACTAGACATTTCTATTTTAAAAGTTGGGAGCATGGCTTAGCAATTGAGAGCCCTTGCTCTTCTTGCAGGTGACCCCACATCAGTTCCCAGCACTATATACAGTGGCTCGCAACTTCCTGTGACGCCAGCTCCCTCTTCTGGCCTCCACGGGCATCTACACGGACATACACATACAAACAGAGGCACACAAACACACAATGGGGGAGGGCAAGGGAGAGGGAGCGAGAGAGGGAGACTTTCAACCTCTAAAACCTTTAAAGCATGCTTGCCTTGCGGCTCATTCTCCTCCACCTCAGCATCCGATTCACTGTCTTCAGTGTTCTTCACGGCAGCCATTTTTCTTTCATGCATCTTTCTCTAGAATGAAATAAGGATGCTCTTCAACTTTGCCCCATCTTTAAAATCAGCAGCTTCCGAATGGATCGATATTTCACACTCTACCAACCTTGGACAACAGCTCGCTGCTCCACTGTCTAACTCCCTTGGGGACACTGATGATACATTCCACGGCTTTGTTCAATGTCTGCTGTATGTCTTCCAGGGCAGGAGTCATAGCAATGTTGGGAATGGCCAGGGTGACACTTGCCCGGAAAATGGGGAGATGGTTCTGCTTTGCCTTAGACGCATCATTGCTGTCTGAGTAAATACACCATTTTTAGTTGGAAAATGGAATATACTTAATAGACTCTGCCAAAAAAATTAAAGCATACATAATACACATGTAATTGGACAAACATTTCTCAAATCAATGAGTGCATGGACATTTGAAGATCTGGTTTTGCTCAGTAGAATAGTGATTCAGGGAATCCCTGGATTCACTGGTTGCTGGTTGTAGCTTCCTGGTGCATCGTCATAGAAGGAAAGTTTTAATTAAGAATCAGGATCAAATCTAAAGTCTTACCTAAGATTTTAAAAACAATAGTGGCAAGCAAGGGCATGCTAACAACGAGTTAAATGCAGAGTAAGCAAAGAAGAAATAATGGGCAAACACCATAAGAAACAAAAGTTAAAACAAGCAACTTTTGGAATTTTAAATAAAGTACCTTCCACGATGAATATATTCCAAACTTTGGAGCAGTTTCACATGTAGGAAAAAAATGTAAATGTAACTTGTTATCTATAATAAAGAGGCTTTTAAGTTGGCTCCGGCTGTAGGTTTAAGTATTTAGACAGAGGTGCATGTGTATGAGCATATGTACGTGAGCCACGCATAGTCTGATATGATTGAAAACACCTGCAATGCACAAAGCCATGCAGTAACTATGATTTAATATATTAACATATGAGCCTATGTTTGGTGGATCCTAAGGAAAAACCTGTCTTTCCTTCTGAAGTAAATCAAAGCCATTCCCCAGAACATTCTCTCACAGGCCTTGGTTTTCTTCATCCACTTTAAACACAATAGAATTCTCCTCTTCATTACAAATCTTCCAAATAATATTTCACTATCCTATTTTGTCTCAATTAATTACTATTTCCATTGTACTTTATGCCTTTTCTACTATTCTTAATTTGGATTTTTAACTTCAGTATACCCTTACCGTTTGTGGGATTTTGTAGCCACACGTAGAAAAGCCAAAACCTTTTTCTGAACACTGCTAGAAAAAAGTGAGGGCATTCAGAATGAAAAACTGAAGTATCATGGAAATAGTGAAATAAATTCTAATTTTAAATGGATGCCATCAATCACTTATCATTACTAAGATTGGTTAATAATTAATAAGACTGGTTAAGAAATTGGCACTGATAACTCTCTCATGTTTTTCCTCTCTTGGATTAAATAATTTTCTTTATGCCTTTGTCTTATTACAAGAAACTTTTAAATTATGTTGATTTTTACGTCATTGGAATTTCAGAACTCTTGGCAAACTAATCTTTCTGGGGCCTGGGTTTCTCAACTTTAACACACGTGATGAGAGGATCCATGCCATAGGACTTGCTGGGGTGGCCAAAGTTCACACTCCTTACAGTTATAAGGAAGGACCAAATAAATGGCAGAGTGTTTGAAATTATTTAAATTTAATAGGAATATACACCACACACACACACACACACACACACACACACACACATGCATGCATGCACGCAAGGATGTGCATGTGCACTCACACGCACACGCACCCCTTCTACATAATTAACCAACAGGCACATTGTGCAAGATCTTACCCCGAAAGTTAATCATGTGGGAGAAGTGAATGCGCCTTCGAATGACCTCAAGTGTATTCCTGGTCACTTTCAAAAGAGCGTCCGTGTTCTGGTGGTTAAAGTGGGATAGCAGCTCCCGGGCTTCCTCTAACACCTCAGTTTCTTTCTTCTTTCTTGCAGTTGCTGTCGACAGCAGAGAGCTGGCCCCAGCATTGAAGGAAGATGCCAAGGACTCAGAATGCCCTTCTCTTCTTCCTGAGAGAGAGATCGATCCATTACATTACAGGGAGAAAACAAAGATAAATTACATGTAAGCTCAATATCAATTAAATGCCTTACATCTGAGAAAGTGAGGGCACAGAAGAACACGAAGAAGAAATGGGGGCGTAAGGTGGCCCAATAGAGATCATCTCCAAGTGAGAAAACAACCAATAACAGATCCAGGAATGCAGGTTAAAATTTATGCTAGTGAAGGGGTTTGCCACCCCATAGGAAGAACAACATCAACCAACCAGACCCCCCCCCCAAAAAAAAAAAAACCTCACAGGGACTAAACCACCAACTAAAGAGTACATATGGAGGGACCCATTTCTCCATCTGGATATGTAGCAGAAGGTGGTCTTATGTGGCATCAATGGGAGGATAACCCCTTGGTCCTGTGAAGGCTAGATGACCCAGTGTAGGGGAATGCTAGGGCATGAAGGCAGGAATGGGTGGAAGTATGGAGAGCATCTTTATGGAAGCATGGGGAGGGGGAAGGGGATGAGGGTTTGTGGAAGGAAAACTGGGAAAGGGGATAACATTTGAAATGTAAATAAATAAAATAACCAATTAATTAAAGCTACACTGGTCCTCAAAGATCTGTATTCTAGCGTGTTCTCTCCCAACAATAGCCCGAAAAACCCTGAGAGATGACATCTTCCTCCTCCTCTCTATAGGAAAAGGTTTGTATAGTTTGACACAAAATATTTAGGATAAGCAACCGCGCCATTTGTGCAGACTCATAATTTCAGATTCATAGATATCAGTATAAACTTGAGGTGGAGTTTATAGAGGTATAAAACTGATTGCTGTATAGAAAATTAAATTTCAGTTTTCAGCAAATATCCTGGAGACAAAAAAGCCTCCCTCGCCTCTCACCTGAAGTGTCACCGCTAGGACTGGCATTCTCGTGGCAGAGGTTTTCGGCTGCTTCTTCGGGTGGTACATCCACATCCAGTAACATGTTTATTAGCTCATTGACTGCTTCCTCCACGAGGGAGCTTTTAAAATGGAGTATCTGTGCACCACTCACACAGAGATCCTAAGGGCAAGAAGAACAAAAGATGAAGGGCACGTCTTTATCTAGCTCCTGAAAGTTCATCAGGAAGAGCAGAAAGAGCACAGATCTGGCCTTCAACTGATACTTTAGCTTCATTGATGGCTTCACACTGTGGTGGTTAATCTCAGTTGTCAGCTTGAGATCTAGAATTACATGAGGGGACGGAAATCTGTCTATAGTGGGTAGTTCCATTCCCTAGGCTTGAACCCTACACGATATAAAAGTGAAGAACCTGAGCCGAACATAAACATGCAGACCTCTTACTTCTCAACTGTAACAGTGACATGGACAGCTGCCTCCAGCTCCTGATGCTCTGACTGCCCTGCCAGGGTGCACTGTAACCTGCAACTGTCACCCACAGTAAGCCCTTCCCCATTAAGTGGCTTTTGTAGTGATATTTTATCACAGCGACTGAGAAAATAACTAAACAGCAACATACTCCATATTCACCCAACCAGGCATTCCAAGAAGAAAGCATTAAAGACAGGAGACACAACTGGACCCAGGTGAATAGACCAAAGCTGCAGGGTGTTAGTTAGTTAGTTAGTTAGTTAGTTAGTTAGTTAGTTAGTTAGTTAGTTCGTTCGTTCGTTCGTTCGTTCGTTTTTGATTTTTTTTGTTCTTTTTTCCCCAGCATGGAAGAAGCTACTCCCAAAGCTATTGGCAGGGTCTCGGCCCCTAGAATTCCCATCATATGATGTGAACCTGTCCTTCACATGATGTGAACCTGCTCTCTCCAGTTGTCTTCCCGTCTCATCATTTGTGACAAGCCACTGCCATGTACTTCATTTCAGATCTACACTCACTTCAGCTAGGTTGTACATTTCTCAGAAATGGAACAAGCAGCTCTAACACAATATAAAGCACTGTGGTAGATTTACATAAAGATAGGTAAACCACATGGAAGTGTCTCTTTTACCACCTACATGAGGGAAAGCCCAGTGAATGCAGACTTTGTCAGTCAATCACCACTTCCAAGTCCATTTCAATTTACATTGATCTACACATCGAGGGGCTAACATGTTCATGTGCTGTCCACATCCCATAGTTCATGGTTATGATACCTCCTCACTCAGCACTCTTGACTTCTAACCACCCCTCTTCTGCAGGCAATGTGACATTTCCATGATATTAATGTGTGTAACAAACTTTTAAACTTGCTTATTCTAATATTTCCTGGAACGAGCTTTTAGTCATTACCAAGAAAAATATCGACAGTAAGCTCACTTAACTCAACTTCACCTAACTACAAATCTTAACTACCTGGTCTTATTTTGTTTTGTTTTTGAAGCCAGAAGATAGGGAGTAGTGCTGTGAGATCCTGGTCTATTTCTATACATGATATGACTATTAAACACATAAACTCACAACAACTGTAGATACCTACACCTACCACGCCAGTTAAGACATCCAGCGAGGAGAGGGAGAACCTCCTTGGGCTCCATCCCTAGCTGAGGAGAGCTGATAGCTGCTGGGGAAGGAGAGTCAGTTTTCCTCGAGGAGTGGCCACTGGCCAGTTGCCTTTGTCCTAGTGGATTATCCCACAGACATGCGCATATGGGCAATGTTTATTGGACTCAGTGTGATATTTTGAAAATGACTTGAAGAGGGACCAGGGGAGTTTGAGGAATTAAGCTGGTATGGATATGATTAAGATGCATTATAACATGTATGAAATTTTCTAAGAATAAATTAAAAATAGTTTATGTGGCTGCATGTACTCCATGTGATGATATATGCAAGTTTTAGGAGCAGTGTCCAGAACTAAGGAAGTCCAGACACTTTTGTGGATATCAAGAAGTGCTTGCTGACAGGAGCCTGATACAGCTGTCTCCTGAGAGGCTCTGCAAGAGCCTGACAAATACAGAGGTGGATGCTCACAACCAACCATTGGACTGAGCACAGGGTCCCCAATGGAGGAGATAGAGAAAGGACTGAAGGAGCTAAAGAGGTTTGCGACCCCATAGGACAAACAACAATATCAATCAACCAGACCACCCAGAGCTCCCAGGGACTAAACCACCAACCAAAGAGTACACATGGAGGGACCCATGGCTCTAGCTGCATGTGTAGCAGAGGATGGCCTTGTCGGGCATCAGTGGAAAGGGTGGTCCTTGGTCCTGTGAAGGCTCTATGCCCTAGTGTAGGGGAATGCCAGGGTGGGGAGGTGGGAGTGGTAGGAGCACCTACATAAAATCAGGGTGGGAGGGCATGGGATAGGGAGTTTGCAGAGGGGAAACTGGGAAGGGGGATAACATTTGAAATGTAAATAAATAAAATAACCAATAAAAAATTTTTTAAAAGAAAAACAATACTACCAAATGACATTCAATCGGGGAACCTCATTCTAAATCAATTGTCCTCTGAGAGAATCATAATAATTTTTAAATTATTTTTGAGGCATTTGACTCTATGTTAGAGAGGCCCAAAATGGACCATATCATCTCCCATTCTCAAGGCCAGCTCTCCCGTGAAAGTACTCCTCAGTTGACCTCCTCACAGTTGTTTACGTCTGCTCAGCAGCAGGAGCATGTATTTGAAATCCCAGAATTCCATTCTACTGTGTGTTCTGGGAAACAACTCTCAATGACTAACACTATCACCCCAAGATTATCCAAAGCCCCCAACTCTTTCTAAGAGAAGACATAATTATAAAAGTACAAACAACATACGAATTCATAAACAAACAGAATGAGGACAGAGTAATGATAGATTCATCCAAATGTTCCTACGTCACACAAAACCAAAGATGCTCCCTCCAGCTCCTGCCACTCTCAGTGACTCATCTCCACGGTAACGACAGGCATTAAAAAAGTGTCCAAAAGCTCTGTCTTTGAGTCCCCAACATCCCCTTCTTTACTAAACAGTTCACATGGAAGGAGAAAAGTCCAAGAGGTCCCCAACTCAACCCAAAGAACTACAAGCAGCTATGCAAGGAAGAGAGCAGGAGAATTGGTCTTCCCCAGGGAAGAGCACACAGATTGGTTACTCAAAACCAAACAGTCAGCCCTAAAACTATACATGCAAGGGGCACTATACATACTGAGCAGGCTATATTTATGTCATTAGGAATATATATGTGTGTGTGTGTGTGTGTGTGTGTGTGTGTGTGTGTGTGTGTGTTTATATACATATATGTATGTAATGATTAATGAAAGGGGAGCCATAAATTTGAAAGAGAGCAAGAAGAAATGTCTAGAAGGATTTGGAGTGAGAAAAGGAATTGGCAAATGTTGTAATTATAGTATATTCTCAAAAACAAAAGAGTTAAGAATTTAAAAACAATAGATGCACAAATGAAAAAATTAAAAATATAAAAAAAAAAACAATTTGTAGAAATGAGTCAACCAAAAGCACTCACTTATACTGGTAATCAAAATACAGATTAATTTAGATTCATGATTTTGCTATTCAAACTAAAATTAATAAAATATAATAAACAGTGTTTGTCAGAGGGTAGTGAAATTGTTATCACTGTATTATGGCATTATACACTGGGATCTTCCTTTGAAAAGCAATTTGTCTATAACTACAAAGAACTGTGAAATAAAACTAAACAATATGACACAATAATCCTATTTGGAGGCAATGGTCCTGAAGACCAAAAAAATATTATACATATATATTTATTACAGCTCTTGGCAAAATTGACAATTTTGGAAACCATTTAATGTCCAGTAGTAAGAAGCAATATATATCATCTCAATAAAATGTTATGAGGGTATCACTTACGTGCTGCTGGTAAAAGCCATATAGTGACATGAAAAAATTACAGGTAGATGATAGATAGATTGCAAAGAAATACTAGCTAAGAGGCAAATCATAAAAGCAGTATGCAAGCCTGCAGCGAGTACAATGAGAGTCATGAAAAACTCATAAAACCAATGATGGTACGATTGGTATAAATGCTAATTTCTCTATTTTTAAAATCTAAAACTTGATATAAACCACAGAACTGAGTGTGATCTCTTATGATGATGATGAGGTGGAGGGAACTTAAAAACCAGCAGGGGAAAAAATTAAAAACCATTGTGAGAAGGGCAAACAAAATTCTAAAATGTGGGCAACCTTAATGTAGATTGAAGTTTACCAAATAAAGCACAAAGGTTTTAACACGAAATGCCTGGTCCTCTTAAAAGGCTGCCTGTGAGTACGAAACCCTCCTCTTCCAACGAGATCAGATTCAGCTGACTGGCTGAGAAACATGGGTTCTGTGACTAGAATACTTCTGTAAAGAACATGGTTTACACCAAAAATACTCAATTCCTTCTAAGACCCTAAGCCTTTTCGTGTAAAGCAGAGTGTATCATGGTGACAGAAGCCAATAAAAACTCACAGCATTGGGGATGGAGGGAATGGCTCAGTGGATAAGAAGGCTTGTTGATCTTCCAGAGTTCAGAGTTCAGGCTAAGAGAGGACATAAGAGTTCAACTCCAGAAACCTGATGCCCTCTTCTGGGCTCTGTGTATGCACACACACACACACACACACACACACACACACACACACACACACACACACACAGATGATATCAAATAAAATCTAAAGTAAAAAAAAAAATGAATGTATAGCAGTCAAACATTGAACTTCCCTGGGCAAAAAGTATGCACTTGAATTGCTGTCGTCTAATTGTTGATAGGTGAGTGAAGAGTTCTCCATGAATCGCCGCTAGAAAGAGAAAGGCGGTACCAGGCTTCCCCCAGACTCTACCTGCCTGCTGCATTATCGAGCTGTGGCTTTCACTCTGTCTCGGTGATAAGTCCCATCTCTAGTGCAGTCACCAGCTGACAGAGATGTAATGGGTCCTCTAGTAAGCGCTACTGACCAACAATAATAAAGCCACCATTGAAGAGTGCCTATCACCAGAATACCCACAGCGAATGTTGTAAATGAGGCCAATGTGTCATTCCCAAAAGGTATAGAGCCTCTCTGACAGTAGCTTGGTCCTCATGTAAGAAGAAAGCACTCCACTTGCAAGGATGTTTGGGAAATCATGGCGACCTTCTGAGGGCTTTCCTTTCATATATTGATGTGTGATAAACCTGTAAATACAGTCTCTGCTCTGAGTAGTTTAAACACAAGCCTCTGATATTTCCCAGTGTTCCTGGGAATGAGTCCAGATCTTGATGCTACAAAATACTGGTGTTGAAACAGCTCTGGGGAGGTGCTTGAGGAAGACAGCTTGCCCAGAAGCTGCGCCCAGCTACTTCATAATTAACCCTTGCTTACTGAAGCTATTCGGAAAAAGAGAAATAACTCTGTCCTCCATAAAACGTAGAAAAATTAGAAACAATGTATCACAGCAAAGCCCCCTCTAGCTGATCTGAAAGGAAGTAAGTTCTCAGTAGCTGCTGCAATAACATTTTCTTTATCTTCCTTTTGTCAGATGGTTCTACATTTGAATCACATCTATCATAGAGCAGAAGATAATTTTTTTAATTCCTAATTTATGCTTCAAGTATTCCTTTTATATTTTAAAACCTTAATTCCAGATTTTTTTTTTCTTTTTTAAATCAGTCTTCTGCTAACCTTTGTCATTTGGAGAAATTCTTCACAAGTCAGGGGGTCATCCTGCGGGAGCTGACAAAGAGCGATGCTGCTCATTTCCTCCAGGATGGCATGGATGCGGAACTCAATCAAGTCATTGACCCGGTCAAGCAGCAGCTCCAGGTCCTCTTTGGGAAGAAAACAAAATGATGACAGATCAGGGGAAGCATTTCCTCAGACACGTATACAAGCAAGGACGTCAGGATTAAAGATACTTGGGTTATACATGTCTGTCTTAGTTACCTTTCTATTACTGTAAAAAGACACCATGACCACAGCAACTTATAGAAGAAAGTGTTTAATGGGGGCTTTCTTACAGTTTCAAAGAGTGGGTTGGTGATTATCATGGTGGGGAACATGGAAAAAGGAAGTAGGAATAGTGCTGGAGCAGTAGCTAAGAGCTTACATGTTGACACACATCCTTTAGTCAGAGGGAGGCAGAGAAAGCATGCTAGGAATGGCCTGGATTTCTGAAACCTCCAAGCCCAGCTTCAACGAGACATGTCCAAAAAAGTTCACATTTCCCAACCCTTCCCAAACAGTTCCACCAACTATGGACAAGGCATTCAACTGCACGAGCCCATGAGGGTCATTCTTATTAAAAGCACCACAGTGTCCTTGGTACTTTGGGCTGTTAAACATTTGGCTGTTGCAGACTGCTCCTCCTTTAAGAGTTCCCGCTTCCCAGTCTGCTAGGCTCTGATTCGTCTTCTCAGGAGGGCACCCATGACTGCATGGAAAGAGGTCCCTGGTCCTAGACTTCCTGTGGCCTGATCATTCTTCCATCTTTATGTGCATCATGTTTGCCATGCTTGTGTCTGCTCCTTTGATAATTCCTGTTTCCATCATTACATCTTGAACCTTTATGTCAGTGCCCATTCCAAAGGGAGCCTTCCATAGCAGTGATTGAAATGAAATTCTGCTACTTTTGACTATTCCTTAAATCCATACCTTCACTACCTAAAGTTCGATAATTTTCAAGCCAATTCATTCAGG
Organism: Mus pahari; assembly: GCF_900095145.1. Classification (NCBI taxonomy): domain Eukaryota; kingdom Metazoa; phylum Chordata; class Mammalia; order Rodentia; family Muridae; genus Mus; species Mus pahari. The sequence continues at coordinate 72,914,549 of NC_034600.1, read as the reverse complement.
CAAGTGCTCAATATACCAGATGATTCTTCCTGATGTTATTCAATGCACAAAGAACCAATACTTCTATTAAGTGAGTACACACAACAGAAATCTTTTGTTTCCTCCTGATTCTTCACAACATCTTCAAAGACATTTGTGAAATGTTGAAAAGAAAATTTCCCAAGGAGATCCCTAATCCTCTCAGAATATTGCCATACAAGACAAAGGGGACTTCGCAACCATATTAAAGACCTTGAGATTAGGAGACTTTTCTGGATTATGTAGGCAGAGTTGTCATAAGGAATTTACAAGAGGAAGTTGGGAAAGGTAAACTGAGATAGAAAAGAACACAACCATGGATAGAGAGGGACTGAGAGAAAAATGGGTTGGCTATGAGACACAGCTAGCTCTGAGCATACATGGCCACTCCCCTACAGATGTAGGAATCCAGTAAAATCCGGAAAGGTTGCTCTGCAGAGTTTCTGGGGAGAACCTTCTCTGAAGATGCTTTGAGTTTAGCCATATGCAACTCTTTGGATTTCTGACCCCTGTGATTGTGTTGGCTCATGTAGTCCAATGAAGAATCCAACTGTTCTTGAGACATAATACAGTTTGTTTACTCTCATGAAAGTAGCTTCTCTAAGCAGCAAATCGAGAGCATCACAGAAAGTCACAAACTGTCAAAGTACAGAGAACTGTTGACCAGGAGGTACCCAACTACAATGGCTATATCTAGAATGATGCTCAACTTTGTTCTTCATTATCTTCTTTGTTTAAGTTATAAAAAGAAAACACAATTTTAAAAGGAGAATTAGGATTTCTTTAGCCCCTATCTACTTCTCTCTAGCTAGCATCTAATAAAATATCCAAATTGCTAATGCTCTAATCCTAATTCCTCTCTAGGGAAAATACTGCTAAAGACAACCTTAGCAGCCTGTTCTAATTTGATTGTGATAACTCTCACTATGAAGGCTTTATATACCTTATAAATGCCTCCTTGGAGATTTTAGCTCATTTATTCTTGTTATATTTCCTATGGAGAGATACTTTGGAAAGAATATTGGTTTAGAGGCAAGGAAAGTCATCTTTATTGCTTCTATCTGTTCAACAGTAGATGCTGTTTAGCATCTCAGGGTTGTTCCTTTCTAACGTTTAAATTGAGGATCCTTTTAAAAACTGGTGCACAGCTTTCTCTGCCCTCCTAAAGCTATGGCTATCTAATTGTGCACCTTTCTGTATCCCATTGCACTGTAGAGAGCCTAAAATACACTTCATTGATATGCAAAAACAACTCTGCTAAAATTTATCTTTGAAACTAGCTCCCACTTAAGCAAGGAAAAGTATGCAGCTGTCTTAGGTAGGTTTTCTACCACTGTGATAAACATCATGACCAAAGCAACTTAGGAAGATAGGGTTTATCTCATCTAAGAGCTTGTAGTCCATTATCCAGGGAACTTAAGACAGGAAGCTGGGTGAAGAAACTGAAGCAGAAGTTATAGGCGAGTTCTGCTCACTAGCTTACTCCTCAAATATTCTTGTGTAGAGTGGGCTTGCTAAATTAGCACATATTAAGTAGCAGAGAGTTATTTGGAAGGCACATTAAGAAACATGCTGAGAAGACAAGCTCCTAGTTATTAAAGTTGTCAATAAGTCAAAGCACATTTCATGGGAGACAAAGAGACAGAGGCACACAAAGAGAGACAGAGACATACAAAGAGAGATGGGGACATATAAAGAGAGATAAAAACATACAAAGAGAAACAGAATCATACACACAGACACATACAAAGAGCGACAGAGACATACAAAGAGAGACAGAGACATACAAAGAGAGACAGAGACATACAAAGAGAAACAGAGACATACAAAGAGAGACAGAGACATACGAAGAGAGACAGAGACATACAAAGAGAGATGGGGACATACAAAGAGAGACAGAGAATAGTAACACAGGAGTTACCTAGAAGGGAATCCCAGAAAAACTCGACCCACAGAGGAAGTAACGTGGTAAAATGGGTCAGAAAAAAAGTCAGAGAAGGAAAGTCATGGACATTATGCGATAAGGATTCTGTAAGTATTGGAGCACTTCCAATACCAGACTGACAGAAAAGAAGCAGAAGAAATAGGCTGGGATTTAGGACCTTTGCAGTCAGCTTGGGAGAAAGATGGAGTTGAGTTACACCATTAGGAGACCTGTGCAATACAGAACGTCTGGTCCCAGCTATCAGCACGACAGAGGCCCTGGGAGAAAGTGGACCTGAGATAATGTAGTCAGAGCAAACATCTTATGCCAGGCTATGAAACGTAGACAAAGTTGGGTCATGAAGAAGAGATGACAGATAACACTAGTTTGGGGAAAAGAATAAAAATTTCTCTCGTTTAAAAAAAAAAAAAATCCGGGCTGGAGAGATGGTTCAGCAGTTACGAGCACTGACTGTTCTTCCGGAGGTTCTGAGTCCAATTCCCAGTGACCACACAGTGGCTCGCAACCATCCGTAATGAGATCTGATGCCCTCCTCAGTGTGTCTGAAGACAGCTGCAGTATACTACATATATTAAGTAAATAAATCTTTATAAAAAAAATCTACCATTTTGTTCCAATCTGTATGTCCCTGTTTACATAGGAGATATGGAGCTAGTATGTTCTAGAAGGCACCTATGAATTCTGGGAAGTATTTCATGAAAGAGCTCACTTTTGGACAGTGAGAGACTTGAAAGGCCTATGTAAAGCAAACATTTCCAACTGTTTAACATCCAGATGGACTTTTTGTGGCTCTTTTTGAACCCAGTTTTTCTGTTTGTTTGTTGTTGTTGTTGTTGTTGTTTGTTTGTGCCATTCCTGGCTTATTCTGAGAAACTGGATCCAACAGAGTGTGCCTTCTTACACGTGTTTTAAGCACTGCTCCCTAGTTACAGAAAACCAACACCTGCATAAACTTTTCTCCTTCCAAATGCCCTTACTTTAACATGCTGCTGCATCCAAACCCAGATCCCCCAAACTGCTGAGAAGTCTGCAAGAGAGCTCAGGGGTAGAGTATTTGTCTACTGTATGTACATGGAGCTCTGAGTTTGATCTAAGAAATAAGGATAATGAGGAAGAATAGGAAGAGGATCGGATGAAAAGAGAGGGAGATGGTAAAAGGAGGGAGAGAGATTTAAAAAATTAGCACAAAAGTTAAATGGCCTTAAAAATAATTTGGATACTAAAAATTGCAAATAAGAGTCAACAAAATTACATGGATAACCTCAGGGAATAAAATTGAATAATGAATATTTAGAGTTTCTAAGAAATTCCTGAACTCCTTATACTTAGCTGTTGTTCACTGTGGACTTCTGAGCCTTATTTCTCATTTCATTATTTATAACAGCATATTTAATAACAAATTATCTAGTAGGCAATAAGAACTGATCTCTTAAAACTGGGAAGTAAAAAGCTTGTAGGCACACTCACTGATCTTTGCAAAGGCATTTTCTAAAAAGTCCCCAATATTCAGGGATGTCCACGTCAAGACAGCCAGGCCAGGCTGGAGGGCTTCATCCACTCTAGCCAAGTGCGGAAGCAGCAACTGCTCAACGGCGGGAGGCATTTTCGACTTCACTCTCTGGTATTCAGACAGCATCATCTGCAATGGGATGTGATTAAATAGCCAGTTTCCGAGTCACTTTTAATATCTATTAGTATTTTTAATCTAAGAGTGATAACTTTCGATTTTGGTCAAACTATTGTGATCACTTAGGTGTAATAAATGAATTATTTACTTACAGTACTTTCAGCCTCACCATAAGTAAAGAGAAACTGCATAAAGACAAAGATTTTTAACCTGTTTTTTCTTATTTCCATGAAATATTATCTACAACACAGGACAGGATCAATCAGCATCTCGTTGACAACCCATTAGTTGTTATCAGGAAAGGAATTTGTGATCTGGAGTGGGGGGAAGGTGTTGAGTTCTCCATGAAAAGTCAAGGTCAGTTCCTATTCTGCCCTTCTCAAACATACCTGAGAGTGTGCACTCCTTCTAGAGCACATCAATGTGCTTGTTAAATGCAGTTTTAAACTCATACCTGTACAGCAACTATTGGTATTGCCATGATATTAGAGGATTGTCTGCCAAAAAAAATGTTTTCATTGGTGTACAAGAACAAAAATGATCCCTGGTGGATATGTTTGTCAAATTCTATATATATAGCAGTGTGACACGAATATTCATAATTTTACAGACCCTCTCAGAAGGGTATAGGGAGTCCTGGCAAGCTTTGAGAAGGCAGTTAAACCTAATATCTCCCAAATGAGCTCAAACTTTCTATAATGCTTTTCTATGGTTTCCATAAGACCCTTTCATTCTCCAAAAAAGCTACTTGAAAAATAAAGCTTACATTTGATGATCCTATTAGCAGCTGTTTCTGAGTTTCCTAAAGCTTTTAGCCCCTGCTCACTGCTCTTTTCTTTGTCAATGTCCATTACTTATTCTATTGGAGAAAAAAAAAAAATGGTTCTTAGGATCTGCATCCTGCAGGCTTTCTACTCTTCACCTTTAATCTTTTAAGCCCAGGAAGTACCATCTGTGTCCCTTTTATCAATGAGAAACTGAGGCTTAGGAGGTAAAATCATTCACCCAGAGATAATGCTTTGGGTCCAGAATATGTCAATTTCACAGTCTATACTCCTCACTACAACCCACGCGAGCTCATCTCTTAGCAGTTTCAAATATATTCCAAGAAAAGAGATGAATAAAGCAAACAGTCAGATACATTTGCATATCTGTAGAAACTGTTAGATTCCCAGTACAGTAACTGTGAAGCTGTGGAGAGCTTTACTTGACTCTCAAGTTTCCCAGTAAATCTGCGTTCACCAGCTAGCCATGTCACACAAGGACTTCTAACTCGTTCCATCTCTAAGACATCATAAGTGCCAACCAGATAGCAATTTGCTTGCTCACACTTTGGTTGGAACAGTAGCGGCTTTCACACATCCTTTGCCCTTCCTCCACTCGTGGAGTTGGGCCTATGCACCCTTCACTGAATCTGGGTGTGCATTCAAAGAACCAAGGGGGAAGGGTTGACCGAAGGATCCTGTGAGACATCTGAGCTGTCTGCGCTGCCATTGAGACCATGTGGCCTTTTTATTTAGTGTAGCCCTAGCTCCTAGTAGTATAAGGTATTCTAGCCTGGGGAGTCCACACCAGAAATTATTACAGAGAAGATTCAGTGTGCAATCCCAGCTGAGTGTATCAGTCAACACCTGCTCAAACCCTTTAGCACACGACCATGAAAAGTTTGCTAAAAGCTCCTATATTTTGAAGTTGTGTGTTACCTGCAACAGAGAAAGACTCTGTAGGGAAAATTAGTAGTAGTAAGTGTGTGTGTGTGTGTGTGTGTGTGTGTGTGTGTGTGTGTGTGTGTGTTCATGATTTCTTAGGAAAGCACTGCTCTTGTAAATATGTAAACTGACCTGGTGGGGTTTTTTCTGACCCAAAAGAATGTGAAGGGAATATAAACATGCTGACTAGTGTTTTATGGGTCCAGATTAGAGCAATATCTCTATAGCTGGTTTTAACGTTTTAACACAATGAGAGTAGTGAGAAGACAATAAAGAATAATTCTGGGTTCTGGTCCTGATTCTGTCACTTAGCTATGAGACACTGATTCTGACAATTTCTCTGAGCCACATGGAACTTTGCCCCACGCATCTTGCATGGTAGTAAGAAAAAAACGACACTAAATAATTGCCATGGAAAGGCTTTAAATGAACTGAGAATGGAAGGAGAAGTCCAGCTACTAGAAAGACCAAAACAGATGAACGGGAAGTTCAAGGCCAGTCTGGATTCCAGGCGTGAAGGGTGAGCTGAGGATAGAGCTGAGCGGCAGAGCACTTGTCAGCATGCACACAGCTTCGTATGCAACCTGCAGTGCAGCGAAGTGAGCAAGGGAGAGGAGAAGGAAGAGTGGTGGGGAGGGAGAAAAATGAAAGGGGCTTAAATCACAAGGCACTATATAAGTACACGATCATAGTGTCATCATGGGATGTTAATCACCATGATTTGAGGCAGGGTCTTGCATATATTAGGCTAACCTCACATTTGTCTCAAAGTCAAGGATGATCCTGAACTTCTGGTCATCTTGCTCTACTCTCCAGTGCTAGGATTATGGCAGACACCACCTCAGCTGGTTTTGCTATGCCATTTTAGTATGAGTTTGCATGTGGCCCAGTACCGAGTCTGTATCTTTGGACTTTTCTTTTTCATCCTCTGAGCAACATTTGTCAGTAGTAGTCAGTCCTTCCCTGTAATTCTTTCCTTACTCTTGGCTTCCTTGACACTTGACTTAATCTTATCTCAAAGTTCACCCCTATCTTTCATGGCTTGTCATCTTCTACTAGACCCAGTAATGTTGGAATGACCTTATGTTTAATACAATGGTCCTCTACTCTCTTCTGTCTCTGTCCCTCCCTTAAAGTTCTCGTCCAGGACAAGGTCATTAATAGTAGCTACAGTCTAGAAAGCTACCTCTGAAAAGCTTACCTCCAACTGTGAATGCTCTACTGAGTTCAGAACTTCTAGATCTAATTGCATGGGTACCATGGCCACGTGGATGTCAAAAAGCAATCTTGGAGTTAGGAAAAGAACCACATATTCGAATGGGCCCACAAAATAGGCTATTTCAAGCCTTTTATCATCTCTACAAGTGAGGCTTACAATCAATACCACTGCATATTATTGTGCAAGTTGTGTACAGTACAAACTGGCCATGAATGGTAGCCCCGCTTCAATAATCCTTGAGTTCCCTCCAAATCTGTCTATGGACATACCTTAATTGTCTAACCAAACTCTGTGGTCATTCTACTCAAGCTACTGTCTTCATTCTCCATCCTGGATCAATGCTACAAATATTGGCTTCTCACTGGCACTCTTAGCCCAATTAAAGTCCATTTCTGTCTACCCACCAAGCAACAAGAACAATACTTAATATAAGTGAGACCATAGCTTCTATTCCAGCTCCAAACCCTCCTGTGCATGACTTCCTAAAACAGTCAGAATTAAAACCGAGACCTTCCGCCATAAGAACTGGAATTCAGTTCTTAAGAACCCACGTAACATGACAGCACACCTGTAATTCCATCCTTGGACAATGGAGACAGGCAATACCCACAGCAAGTTGGCCAGTGATATTAGTTATACTGGTGAGCACTGGGCTTGACTCATAAACCCTGACTCAAGGAGTAAGGCAGTGGAGTGATCAAAGATGATTGTTGACATCAGCATGCACACATGGGCTCAAGCACATAAAAACAAATGAAGAAATAAAACAGAAGAAGAAATATACTCTAGAGCCATCTGGCAAGGGGGAAGTAAATGTGCTATACCTTCATGTCACTGAAGTTCTTTTTGTACATGTCCCGCTTCTGGAAGAGGGCAGCTGCAAACGGTGACACAGGTAGACCCAACTGGAACATGCACTGTGTTTCTCTAAATAAGACTAATATCTGAGGATCAAAGTTCACAAACAACTCCCCTGTGCCTGGAGCCTTCACCAATAAAGAAGCCTCAAGACCTGCATGAATTTCTTCAATCTGTGGGAAGAAGTCAACATTATTAGTATAAGTGTGTAATGTACACACAGTATCTGACTCAACCATTTCAGGACTTTAGTGAACACTTATTCAGTACTCTTCCTTGGACTTGACCTTGATAAAGCCCAGACAATAGGGTCACCTACTGTTCTCCTAAATTCCTTTTCAGGAAACAGCCTTCAGGTTCTTGGTGGTGATATTGCATAGTCAACTGAATGTATTCTTTTCATTTTTGAAACTCACACATGACATTTAGGTAGACACTACAGAAGCCTCGGTGATTTCAAAAGGTTAAATTTTAAAAGTTCTGAAACAAAACACCCAGGAAATTTGGGACACTATGAAAAGACTAAACCTAAGATTAATAGGAAAATTTCCCTAACCTAAGGAAAGAGATGCCTATAAATAGAAGTCTATAAGCTACTAGAAGCTTACAGAACACCAAATAGATTGGTCCAAGAAGATATTTAGCACTTTATGCCTAATCAGTTATATTTCATAATAAAAGTTACAAACACAGCTTTTTATTTATTTAGAAATTCAATGGACACAGATACACAACTATTATTTGTTGTTGATCTACAAAGAAACACAAGTATTTGTGGGCTACACCTTTATTCACTATTAATACAACCAAATAAAGCATAAGAGTTCTTCAACAGATACACTTGTGTTTGCTAACACATTCAGAATCAATCAATATCTCTCTCTCTCTCTCTCTCTCTCTCTCTCTCTCTCTCTCTCTCTGTCAGCATGTATGTGTCTGTATGTTTGTGTGTCTGTGTGTGTGTCTGTGCATGTCTGAGTGTGTGAATGTGTGTCTTTTTATGTGTATATATCTGTGAGTATATGTGTCTGAGTGTGCATATGTGTAAATGTCTGTGACTATGTGGGGGGGGTAGGTGTGTATCTCTGTGTGTGTGTGTCTGTGTGTGTGTGTATTTGTGTGTGTCTGAGTATGTATATGTTTGTATCCTGTGTGTGTATGTGATGTGTGTGTGTGTGTGTGTGTGTGTGTGTGTGTGTGTGTTTGATAGGGATAAAACCCAATGTCTCATGCAAGCTAAGCAAATGTTCTACTACTAAGCTATACCCTAACCAGGATCTTTTAATTGTTTAAATGGGTAAAGAAAAGAAACCCTAACTGACAGAGTGGTGAAATGCTGTGTGACTTTCTCACTTAGGAGATTACAAATTAAACAATGAACTTCTATTACCTAGCTTATTACTTTTTCAATGCTAATAAGTGTTTTTCTTTCATGGCTACATTATATACTTTGATTTATTAAATTCAACCACACTGATTTATAAAATATCTCTGTCAAATGCAAGGAGAGGGTTTCCTCTGCCTGAACAGCACAAACTACTTAAGGAGCATCCACTCAGGAGTTCACCTGCTGAAGCCAGGCCCTGTGGTAGAGGACCTCAAACTCCAAGAGGACCTTGGCTATCCTGTTATAGCTGCGGATCACAGGTTTGGCCTCCTCAGTCCTCAGCACAAAGGGATGCTGCTGGAAGAGTTGCATTGGCTGCTCCAGCCTGTGGAATAGCTGCCGGGCCCACAAGATCTTCCCAGCTATGGGGGGCTGGTGGCGAGCCAAGGGAGGATCGTACTTCTGTTTCGTATACAGCTTAGAAATCGCGTCGATGTCCGCCCCAAAGTTCTGGAAAATTATTTGGTATTTTTCCTCAATACCAAGGTTAGGTATATTCAGTCTGATTGAAACACACACACAAAAAAGAACAAAGTTTTGAATTAATGAGGAGATATATATAAAACATTTATTTAAAAACAGTCCAAGTGAAAGCAATGGAGTACTTGTGAGGCATTTTAAAGAGCCAAATTAGTATCAATCCTTACAAGGCAAAAAACAACTAACCTGGAAAGAATTATGTCAAATTATTCAGACATTAGGCAGTATTACCAAGGGCGGCTGCAGCCTACTTCAAAGCTAAGAGAATTCTCTATGGGCAGAGATGAAGCCAAACCCTAATCCCTTCCAGGGATTAGTCCTCTCAGCCTCTGAAAACGTAAAACTTGTGACCTTGTGACTCACACTGTGGAGAGAGGCTTTTCTTCACATTATAATTCGAAGTTATAATAAGAGTTATAATTACAATAAAAGATAAGCTATAAAAAGAAGCTAAACCGTGCTCGTCTTATCCCAAGTTTAGAAGACAGGCCTTGGGAAGTTACTTCAGACCCTTTACCTTTCGAATTTCTTCAGCGTGCTTAGAGCTTGCCTCGTGCTTGGAATCTTTTCGAATGTGATGTCCATGAACCTCTGCAGCTCATTCTGAAAACAGAACAAAACTCTATAAGGAACAATGAACTAGCACGAAGATATTTTTTTTTTAAGACCAGGTCATCATATGAGACTCAGGCTAAACTCAAATTTACAGCCCTCCTGCTTCCACCTCCCAAGGGTTGAGATTAAAAATATGTGTCATGGTATCGAGAAACAATGAGGATTTTCTACTTATCAAGAGAAGACAAGAGAGAGATCCACATTCTTCACCCCTCTTCTAAAGGGTGGGGAAATTATAACAGAAAATGAATGAGCTTAAAAGGAAAGTAAGTGTCCAGAAGCCAGAAAGAGAGACATAGCTGTTCTGAGAACCACATAAGTTTTTTACTATTAATGGAATTTGTGCCTTAAAAGATTGCATTAAAAAAAAAAAATGAGTATAGCCAGGCAGTGGTGGCACATGCCTTTAATCCCAGCTCTTGGGAGGCAGAGGCAGGCGGATTTCTGAGTTCGAGGCTAGCCTGGTCTACAAAGTGAGTTCCAGGACAGCCAGGGCTACATAGAGAAACCCTGTCTTGAAAAAAAAAAAAAAATGAGTACAATATGTTTGTTACTGTCTACTATTCAGTTTAGATTATGATTTAAATGTAATTGTAATTAAAGCTCGGAAAATTGTTGTATTGCTTCTTATTTTAAAAAACCATGTTCACTCAGAGGGTGCAATAGCTTGTGGCTTCTCTGAAAATACCTGGGCTGCTGGTTTCACAACACTGTCTGCCCCTCCTGTGCCAGCACAAACCTATGTCAGAACAGGACCACAGGCCAGCAGAGTTCTCATTCCAACCATTCCTGGTCCCCTGAAACCCCACATTCATTCCCCATAAACCCTGCCTCATTCCTTATCCCTGAGACCCATCAGCCTACCTACCCCATTCAGAGCCGTGAGGATTTGGGTATTTTTTACCCCAATTTTATAGAGATGCAAGTTGAATTAAAGAGAGTAGATTTGTTTAAAAGACAAAGTGAAAAACTGTTAGTTAAGGGAAAGAGAAGGCGAAAGGGATGAAGAGGTCAGAGGTCAACTAACCAGTAAACCAAATTCAGAATCAGGTTATTTTTAAGATAGAGGATGAGAGGGACCTATGTTGAACTGCAAATATGTGTGTGGAGGGGGGGCATGTAGATATGCACACACATGTATATGAGCAAGTTAATGGACTCAGCAGATTGTGTATATACAAACATGCATACACACACACACACACACACAAACACACACACACACATATAAACAAAAGGAGAGGTTACAAATTTGAGAGGGAGGAGAATATCATGGAAACATTCTTTTAAAAATAAACATTTTCCATTCAAACGAAGAAGGAAAAAAAGAGGGCAGGAACTAGAGTGTGTAACTCTCTAATGCCAGACTCCAGAACATTCACACAGCCCTACTCTGCGCACTGTGAGAAGACCCCGTGCCTCTCATCTCTTCCACTTGCCCCCTCGCTTGCCCACTCACTCACACCTCACTCTCACTCACATCCGTCACAGCCTCCAGTTCTCAAGCCCAGACAAACAGGAAGACAGGGTTATCTCCTCTCAGGCTCACAGGCTGTCCTGTGAGGGAGTTGAGCGATCCAGTTCTAAGGCTGTGTTGTAGGCCTGCCCCGCCCCCCCGGAAGTTTTCATCAGACTGTCTTTTTACCTTTGAATTCTCGTCTTAGACACAGGATCGGGATATTGTTCATTTACCGGGGATCATTTTTCCCCTCCTCCCTCACCACTTTTGATGCCATACCCACTCTTCCCCTTCACTTTTGATTCTATGACCGCGCCTCTTCTCTAAGCTCATGCGTGTTCCCATGTATAGCGTACTGTGTGAGCAGCGAGGGCAAACCCGCTTTCTAGGGTGCATCTTTCTCCTTTCACCGTGCGCAGTGTAGAAGTCTGATACTCCACTGCAGAGGCTTCTGATTTGTTTGTTTGTAATAACTCTACATCTTCTCATTAAGGAGTTGAAACAGAATACCATTCCTCCCTCCAGATGCTCAGCGTCTATCTACATCCTCAGAAGAGCTGCAGACGGATGGTAGACTCTAGAGAAGCGCCTAGACGCAAGCGTGACTCAGAGCCATTCTGTTCCCCTCTGGGTACTGAAAGCAAGGAGAGCACCCACTGTCTGTGATTATCGTGACTGTTAAACCAATTCAGAGACGTCAAGGAAAAGTGTCTGGGACTGTCTTATATCTCCCTCTGCCTTGAACTCGCTCCTCTCGAAACACCTCATGGCATTTCCCCTCCATTTGCACACATTTAGTTCAAACGATAAATTTCAGGAAGAAGGAAGCAGAATGGCCATTTTACACTCTTGCTTCAGGAGGAAGTGTGTGTGTGTGTGTGTGTGTGTGTGTGTGTGTGTGTGTGCGCGCGCGCGCGCGCATATTCATGTGTGCAGATGCAAATACAAATACAAATGTGTTGTGAGTGTAATGCATATACAGATTAATACTTGCGTGTGAAAAATCAAATGACTTTGGGTATTGTGTGTCAGTAACTATCCACCCTTTGTGGAGACAGAACCTCTCACTGGCTTAAAATTCACCAAGTAAGCGAGGTTACTGGCCAGAACGTCTCAAGGATCCTCCTGTCCCCACCTCCATACTGCTGATTTTACAAGCCTACACCACCACACCTAGCTTTGTGTGTGTGTGTGTGTGTGTGTGTGTGTGTGTGTGTGTGTGTGTGTGTGTGTGTATGTGTGTACCTAGGTTCTGGGGCTCACATTCAGGTGTTCACACTTGCAAGGAAAGCACGTCACAGACTGTGCTATCTCCAGATCTTAGTCCTATAACGAAAAATATGCCCCTACATCTCCTAAAGGCAAAAGAATTCTGCATGTTAATGTGGCAGAAAGCTGCCAAGTTGTCTCCCACTTTATCTTCTCTGACTCCCATTCCCTAATAACAAAGATCCTTCTTGATTATCTCCAAGGTGCCCCATCTGCCCTTTATTTATCACATGACCCCACAACTGATAGGCTCTTGGCTGTGCGTTTACCCCTAAAGCTGTCACCCAAACCCTTTCCCTGTGAACCTGGAGCTGGACTGCTTCTGGAATGTGTTCTCAGATGCTGATAAAGGCCAGACTGCCTAGGGAGGCTGAACGTCAGGGTGGCTAGTCTGGACTGAATAAGGATGATGGGAAAGAAAGCACCAGAAAGCAAGAAGGGTCCCAGCACCACAGTCTTCAAGATCAGCTATGGCCCTGCCTTTAGAATCTGCCAGGCATATCTGACAGTTAGTTAGGTTACCTCTGATCATAATCATTACCCTATAGTAACAAAAGAGAATTCGTGCCACAGCCTAATGAAGCTACAGGGTGTTTCAACAGAGGATGAAAGTTAACTTCCAAAGAATTAAGTCACAGAAGTCTGTGATTGCAAATCATTAGCCAAAGCTGTATTTATGATGCTTGAATCTAGGGAACGGAGCCTTCAGTTAGTCATCTGAAATCACAAAACGCAGGCTGAGATTGCTGCGGGGCCCGCTGGGATAAAGATGCCTCTGCCTTTCGAATAGGGAGTGATGATCAGGGTAACACAGAAAGGACTAAGATAGCATGGGACTGTCACCAGGGACTTTACTATGCAACCTACATGAAGCCCATTAATCTGCTTGCAAAATTCTTCATGATCTTGGTCAAAATCCATTTCCCGTTGATCTAAGACGTTATACTCCTTCTTCTTTATGGCAGCAACAACATCCTGAAAGAGATTGAAGATACGAGACAGCCTTTCATGATCCTCTCAGCACTCAGAACTTGGAGCCTTTTAATGCAGGGCATCATAAAATGATTCCCTCAAAGCTGTCCATTTAAAGGAAACTGTATCTTCTACCTCTCGTTGATTGGTGCTCTTTGTTTTACACACAGTGAAATTCTGCCATCCCTCATCCAGGGGAATTGGCCAGGAAGCATCATCTCATCACATGATTATACAGATTATTTGGACAAATATATACAATTAAAACCACGTGTGAAAATAAGCAGGTGGTTTCTTAAGAGTTTCATGCAATAATCACATCTGAAATAAGCTTTAAAAAGAAGCCCAGGGTTGAATTTAATAAAACATCATTTTTGTTCAAAGGCTTAAATGATCTCAAAGAATAAATAGACAAGACTTTAACAAAATAAAAACCAGATAATAAGAAAATGGGGGAACTATGATACCCACATGAGATGTAACCCCCAAAACCCCCAAATCAAATACTTTAAATGAACCATCGAACACACTCCAGTGCTTCCAAATGCTCTAGAATTAATTATTCTTGTTCTCCTGTACGCCTATGGTCTGTGAGTGCGAAAGTATAAATTAAGTGACTCATCTCCTTGAAAACACTATTATCAGAAGTTATGTTTGTTCAGAATGATGAGCAGTAATGATTTGTGATCATTCTTAACCAGGCACTAAGCCGTTCTCAAACTCAGAGCCCCACACTGTTGACAGAGCATATAATTTTTATGAAGAGTTCTGGGCCTCCTTCCGCGATCTCCTCTTCAAAGTCATTTCTGCTTAGGCATCATTCAAATCTCTCAATATACAAAAAATACACAAGCTGTTCAAGTTCTGGAACTATGTCTACTCATGAAAACAAGGCACTCTTCCTTGCTGTCCCTGTATGGACAAGAGTCTTTCCATATGGAGACTATGAGCATGCATGTAGTATGTGACATGTTTGAGACAAATGTGGAGAAGCTGCATTAATCTTTTCAACATGTATTCTTTTTTAATTCAATTTTGTTATATTTTAAGAATTTCACTCAGCATGCTATTGTTCTTCGATATCTACATACCTCCCTCTTCCAACTCCTTCCACGCTCCCTCCTACTCCCTCTCAAATTCATGATCTTGTCTTCTGAAATCATTATTGTTACATATGTGATGTACATGTAACATATGTGATATGTACTTATGAGCATACATATGCATATGTATGTATATGTGTATATATTTATATGTGTGTATATATATACATACATACATACATGTATGTTTATGTCTATATCACATACACCTAACAAGTCTATTTATGCGCATCTATGTTTAAGGCTGACCACCTAATGGGTAACCCATCACAGGGTTTATCTCTGGAGGAGGCTGATTTTCTTTTCCTCAGCAACCATTGGTCGTCTGTAGCTCTTCAGCTAAAATTAGGGCCTGCAAAATCTCCCTCATCTACATAAGCACTGTTGACTGGCACGGTCATTATATGGGACTTGTTTCGGTAACCACATTGTTGAGACTGCATGGGTGCGATATCCCTGTCGTGTCTAAAAGACACAGCAAGTACCTGACCCTCTGGCCCTTATAGTCTTCCCTCACCTCTTCCACTGAGCATCAGCTATGGGGACTCTATTTGGATGTACCAGCTAGAGTGGGAAACCCAGTGACCTCTCATTCTATGGCTTCTATACAACGGTGTGATTGATGGGCTTGCATGAGAGTGCACATTTGTGCTCATCACAGTCTGCCTGTGCCAGTCAGAAAACAACCTTGAAAATCTTTATCTCTTTTTTCTGTGTGCTCTGAGGATCGAACTCGGGTTGTCAGGCTTGCAGGGCAACTCTCCCGGTGGCTCTATATATACTGTTAACATGTGTACAAATAAAATGTATTCAGATACTTACAGGGTACTCAAGTCTTGTGTCAAATAGTGCCTGGGATACAGAGTGTTCTTCACTAACTATTTTTGCATGAATAAAGTAAGAAAATGGGAATGTGAAAATCTACGTACGAGGGATGACGAAAACTGAATGCAGGCAATGGCCACAGGTATCAAGGATTTACAGCTATGTGGTTTTCTAGTTCTAATTACTTCAGGGCTATCTGGGTCTTGGTGGTATGTTAGTACATAAAACATATTTAGTACTTGAAGCCTAAATCAAATATGAAGCTTCATAACTTCTAAGTCAGATTCCAGTTCTAATTGTATATAAGCTCATTAAGTTGTATGACTTTGGGTCTGGTTAATTTTGGTGTGTCGAGATTTTATTTATTCATAATATTTTTTTAATAATAAATTTAACTTTTAGAAATTAATTTTTTATAAGGAAATGTTATATTTTAACCATTCTCTTTTGTTACTAATGAAAATGCTTTTTCTTAAATATGATTAACTTGGAACTATTGGAACTATATCCTTGTAACCACACACCTGATTAGTACCACTATGCAATTCTCAAATAAATCCAATTTTCTTATTATTAAAGAATCCAAACATATTTTATATTATGTATTCATGATTTGTCTAAGTATCACTGTTCTATAAAATATTTAAGGTTATAGGCAGTGGCAGGAAATCATATTTAAATGTGTAATACCTGGTACTTAGTCGCCATGTCTTCCAACCCCTCTATTTTGGAATCCTGCAGGACTGAGTATGTCTTGAAGGTAGTGAAGATGTCCATTATCTTGGCCAGACGTCGGTGGAAAGTTTCAAATTTTCCAAAAATATACATCTCACTAAAGTCAAATTGTTTTTCACTTGGATTTTGCTTAAGCTTTTGTTTTGTTTCCTGGAAGCAGGATTGGTATCCCTGAGGGCCAAGAGCAAAGAATATAAAGAAAGTGGGACTTGAGTAGAGAACAAACCCTGTGCTCAGCCCCTAGCATGGAAGAAAGGGAGGAGGGGAAGGAAGGAGGGAGGAAGGGATGAATGAGGGAATGAGGAAAGAGAGGGAGAGAGGAAGGGGGAGGGGAAGAGGGAGGGAAGAAGGAAGGGAGAGAGAGAGGGGGGAAGAGAGGGAGAGAGGAAAGGAAGGAGGAAGTAGCAATGGGAGGAAGGGAGGGAGGAGCAGGGGAAGGGAGGGGTTCATCTATTTCTCAAATGAAAGTGGTGACAAAATTAGACTGAAAATCTTCTCATACTTGTATTCCTTTCCACTTAGCTATCAGTCTGAGCCATTATCTTCCCCCATCTTCTTTTTTTCTCTTTTTTTATTAGTTAATTTCTTTATTTACATTTTAAATGTTATCTCCTTTCCTAGTTTCCCCTCTGAAAACCCCCTATCTCCTCCCCTCTCCCCCTGCTCACCAACCTACCCACTCCTGCTTCCTGGTCCTAGCATTCCCCTATACTGGGGCATAGAACCTTCATAGGACCAAGGGTCTCTCTTCCATTTGATGATAGCCTAGGCCATCCTCTGCTACATATGCAGCTAGAGTCATGAGTCCCACCATATGTTTTCTTTGGTTGGTGGTTTAGTCCCAGGGAGCTCTGGGGTACTGGTTAGTTCATATTGTTGTTTCTCCTATGGGGCTGCAAACCCCTTCAGCTCCTTGGGTACTTTCTCTAACTCCTTCATTGGGGACCTTGTGCTCTGTCCAGTGGATGGCTGTGAGCATCCACTTCTGTATTTGTCAGGCACTGACAGAGACTCTCAGGAGACAGCTTTTTCAGGCTCCTGTCAGCAAGCTCTTGTTGGCATCTGCAATAGTGTCTAAGTTTGGTGGTTGTTTATGCTTCCCCCATCTTCTAATCTGACAAACTACTACTTTAGTGCAACTCAAGCCTGTGTCTTGACCTCCTTGGTCCCACTATTTGAGTAACAGAATCACTTTATTCCACCTCCTCGCTGGTCTATATACTTAAAACTATCTAAGATTAGTTACCAGTGTATCTCAGAACTTCAATAGAATAAATGAAGAAACTTTCTCGCCATGCTTATTAGCACTCAATTTTCTTAGCAGCGAAGTTATTTTGCAAAAAGAAAATAACTACTATTCCGTTTAGCAACCACAAACGCCATTGTCGTATGATTTAATATGGTCCCAGAAACGTAACACAGGGAGCAAGACACAGGAGGAGCACACTGCCGAGCTCCAGTACCTTTACCTGCTTGAGTTTAATCGCAGCTGCTATTTTTTGCATAACAATCTCCTGAGGCTGGCTCCAGATGGTGGCAGTCCCATTGTTGGTGATATGAGCTTTACATGCAGATATCATCTGATTTGTCACCTGGAATTTTCCCGAAAAGATAATGTCAGTCACATAAAACTCTAGTGAATTATGAACCTGAGTAGAGCCCTCACATCTTCCCTTCAGAATCCAGTCTGTGACCTTCGTCTCCCACTTTGCTTTTCCCTCTTGACTCTGATCAACCCTAACCCTCTGATACAGTCAAAATCCAGAGTCTGGATTGCGGCTGGCAATCCCAGAATGATGGAGGAATCTTCAGTAACGAAGCCAGTGAGTAACTTACCACTGGCTTCGTTACTCAGTGCAATGAACGGCTCCTAAGACACAAAGTAAAAATACAAGACTTGAAATTAGGATGGCCAGGACACAATGAGAAGACCAAACCTACAGATAATAGGAGTAGATGAGAATGAATATTTTCAAATTAAAGGGCCAGCAAACATCTTCAACAAAATTATAGAGGAAAACTTCCCGAACCTAAAGAAAGAAATGCCCATGAAAATACAAGAAGCCTACAGAACTCCAAATAGACTGTACCAGAAGAGAAATTCCTCCCGACACATAATAATCAGAACAACAAATGCACTAAATAAAGATAGAATATTAAAAGCAGCAAGGGAAAAGGGTCAAGTAACATATAAAGGCAAACCTATTAGAATTACACCAGACTTCTCACCAGAGACTATGAAAGCCAGAAGATCCTGGACAGATGTTATACAGACCCTAAGAGAACACAAATGCCAGCCTCTTGTGAGGCTATGCCAGTGCCTGACAAACACAGAAGTGGATGCACACAGTCAGCTATTGGATTGAACACAGGACCCCCAATGGAGGAGCTAGAGAAATTACCCAAGGAACTGAAGGGGTCTGCAACCCTATAGGTGGAACAACAATATTAACTAACCAGTACCCCCAGAGCTCGTGTCTCTAGCTGCATATGTAGCAGAAGATGGCATGTTCAGCCATTATTGGGAAGAGAGGCCCCTTGGTCTTGCAAACTTTATATGCCCCATAGAGGGGAGCACCAGGGCCAAGAAGTGGGAGTGAGTGGGCAGGGGAGCAGGGTGGGATGAGGGTATAGGGGACATTCGGGATAGTATTTGAAATGTAAATGAAGAAAATATCTAATAAAATAAAGTTTTAAAAAAAAGAAATTAGGATGGGGATTTCATAGGAGGAAGTGGGGGTTGGTGCTGGTAGGAGGATTACATAGGATGGAGAGGTGAATGTGGCCCAAAGCTATTATATGGGCATGGACTGTCAAAGAACAGATTTTAAAGTGATCTGTGAAGCCAGAGGTGGACACACCATGTAAGGTCAACCACAGGGTTCACACATTTATGCAAAGATGAAGACCTTAACCAACCAAAGGATTGGCTCCCCTGTCTAACAGCCATGAGGGTTTCCTCGGCAGGCCCCCTTGCCTAATGTCTACCTCATAGTTAACTAGCACTGTGTAGAGTGCAGTCCAACTTGATAGATCATGTCACCATGAGCTGCAGTGAAACTATCAGAAAGGGGGCATCAGAGAAACATGGATAACGCTAACATAGAAAGCCACCCCTCTAGACTCCAAAATATCTCCTTCCAAACCTTCCTTGTTGTTTGTAAATAAATCAACAGCATAATTAAGTGTGTGTAACATAAAAGGGTTGGTACAAAGCAGGTCAAGAAGTGAGACTAGGACTGGAGAGATGGCTCAGCAGTGAAGAACACTTCTTTTTTTTTTTTTTTAAAGATTTATTTATTTTATGTATATGAGTACACTGTTGCTGTCTTCAGACACACCAGAAGAGGGCATCGGATTCCATTACAGATGGTTGTGAGCCACCATGTGGTTGCTGGGAATTGAACTCAGGACCTCTGGAAGAGCAGTCAGTGCTCTTAACCAAACACTTCTTGTTCTTACGGAGGACCCAGGTTAGATTCCCAGCACCCACAGGATGACTAAAAACTATCTGGAACTCCAGGTCCAGGGGACCAATACTCTCTTCTAGCATATTCAGAGGCTGCACATGCGCGTGGCACACAGATATCGTATAGGCAAGCAAAACTTTCATACAAATAAAATAAAAATAAATAAATCTTAAAAGTGCGAGTACAAACAGAACAATATTAGCCAGATGTTCATGTCTGCTGGTTTAAGGACTCTATTGTGTGTCCTTAAACACACAATATATAATTTCCTCTCGTCTTACACTACTTGAAAATGTCTGTTACAGAAGTTTCTGATGATTTTGCAGTTTCACGAGCACATACAAATAATATGCATGAAATATCAATCAATCACACAAATAGACTTCTGTGTCTCATTTACCCAGGGAATATCCCCTCTGACCCAAAATACCTACAAGTCATCTTATGGTTGTAAACATCATTTTGGTTTGGGGCAGAATCATTTCAATTAGTTAGAAAAATCCTTGTCACTTCATCTCTGAAGTATGGGGATTACAGCCATGAACTACCGTAACTGGTTTAGCAACATTTTTCATGATTGAAATTTACATAATAGGAAATAATAGCAAGTTAAAAATCACACAGAAAAATTCTGAAACGAATTCTAGTATTTAATATATAAAATAATAGAATATTTATTGTAGCAGTTACTTTAGGAAGCAATGCTTTGTTTGCTAAAACCCACCTGTCACATAAATTTAATTCAATATCGATAATATAGAATTTAATTCTATATCCATAAGTCCTCTTAAATATAAAGAGCACAGATACTAGATAAAGCCAAGTTAATAGATTTTAATTATCCAAAAATTGGCCATTGGCAGCCATGTGACCACAAACTCTCTCCCACACACTCACCTTTACAAACAGAGATGTGATCTTCTCGGAAGTGTTATAGTAGTGAGAGATGCTGTAGACCATCTTAATTGCATTTATAAGTGTAGGAATCGCATCTATCATAGTTACCTAGAAGAGATTCCATAAGTTTTCAGGGGAAAAAGAGCAAATTAAGCAAAATTCCAACTATGACAGTCTAATTATTCTATTTCCATTAAAATAAAGTTTAAGATTATTAACAAAAAAATCTTAAACAGTACCTGACAGTTTATACAAATATATTTTAGAAAAAATCATTTCTACTATTTTGGTCATATGTGTCAAAATTTATTTCAATGCCAAAGACTTGCTGTTCATGACAAGTAAGCTATGCTAACTGTTGTTTTTGATGATACATAGATGATAGATTGATAGATGATGGATAGATAGCTAGATAGAAAGATAGATAGACAGACAGATGATAGATGATAGATAGATAGATAGATAGATAGATAGATAGATAGATAGATAGATAGATAGATAGATGATTGATAGGCAACTTATAGATAAATAAAACATATACACATAGTTACTAGATAGATAGATAGATAGATAGATAGATAGATAGATAGATAGATAGATAGATAGATAGATAGATAGAGATAGATAGATAGAATAAATGATAGATGAGGACATAAGATATAAACAAAGTTATGTGAATGTATTTTTTTGAAAATATGAGATTTCTAAAACCTTTCCAGCAAACAGTCACATCTCTCAGCTAACATTCAGCACTCTGTTCTGCTGGTGCAGAAAGGGTCACCAGTGGACTAGAGGAGCAGAGACCTTCACTCACAGGGTCACTGCTGTACAGAGGGTCACAACATTTCTCCAGTGTGTACAAAAACTTGACATTGTCCTTTGCTTCATTGGCTGCATCAGTGATCCTAATGTCTGTATCCCGCCAAACCTAAGCACGACACAGAAAAACAATGTTCACGCACTTATCCCAGACGATTGCAAAATAAGAGCTACTAAGTGTCACCCTCAGCATCTCCATTTGCTTCCTGCCTCCTGCAATCAAAATAATGAGTCTTAGAACGACGTGGAAGAGCAAGTCAAAAAAATTAACTGAATGTTTCAGGGCATTTATTTTTGGATTTCTCTTGTATATTCTAACAGAGAGCAGAGCAGCCCTGCAAAACCCCAGCTGCCTGCAGTGTGGCCACCAGACCAGCTTCCTGTCTCCTGCTCTCATTTTCCTTATGCTCTCCAGTCCAACCTGAGTTCTCCTTCCCCCGTGGTCCCATACTTGTGTCCATTTGGTGACACAGCAAGTATTTATTTTAACTACCAACTATCTGTCAAGACATTTAAATAGAAAGATATCTAAATATTAAAGGGGATACAGCATGCAGAATTGGCTTTATGCAGATCCTAATGGTAGCAATTCTGAACTGTCCTGTATCATTGTATGTAAAGTCACTCTAAAGCATATAACAGAAGAAGAATGGCTTATGACTAGTGGCTTGCTGCTAATGGTATGACAGAAGCAACGATGCTTCGCTCCTGGGCTTAGCTTGCAATGTGCCTTCTAGATTGGGTACCCTCTTACACATTCTGAACTTCTCTTTAAAGGAAGCCTGGTACCCCATCTGCTAGTTGCCTGTAGAGGGGAGCATGTGGTGAGAACTGAAAGATGCCTCTATGATGAACATAACCATGATGTCATGAGCAGACTTGGGAGCAAGCCCTTCTTCCTGTGTGAACCTGCAGAGGAGCCAACCTCTCGGAGGCAGCCTCATGGGAACCTTGAGTCCGAAACAGCTAGCTCAACTACACCACGATTTCTGTTCTGAAGTAGGAAAAAAATATCGTTTTCAGCTGATGAGTTTTGGGGCGATTTGCTTTTCGGTATAAATACGCGAGAACTTAAGATTTCACAGTTGCTGCACCTGTATGGTCTGAAAGAACTGCATGTGTGCATGTGTTCTTGTATACTCATAGGATCATATTATATCTCACTAATCGCAATGCTCACCAATAGTACATATGCAGACAAGTATAACAGCCAATAAACGTCTTTAACTCGAAGGCTAATTCCCAGTATCCATAGTTATTTGGCAAATACTACCCAGTCTTAAAGATTTTCACACTGGTGAAATAACACCTTTCTGTTCCTAATTGCTCTGTGGAGTTAGGGGGGGGAGAACGAATAGTGGCGAAATGGCTACAAACCTTCAGAAGCTTGGACTTGGCCGCCGCCAGCACTGCCAACACGGCCTTCATGTCGGGGCTTTTCAGTTGATCTAAAAGGTAATTAAATCTGGAGAGCCTTAGTTTCCAGTGCTCCAACTCCGCTCGGGGCCCCACATCATCTGCTTCCTTCCGCAGCTGACTGTTCTCAGCAAGGATCTGGAGAGAACAGCAGAGGAAGAACCGTTGTATGAGATCTGGGGTATAAAAGCCCTGCATGAGCAGGGGGGGAGAAAGGTAGGAACAGAGAAAGGACACTGTGTGAATCGTGTATTTTATTCAGTTCCATGACTCTAATGATAGACGCTGACTAACCCAAAATGCACCTTTTTTTTTCCCCCAACTGACTTTCGCTAGCAATGACTTAGGTGATGACTTTGAATGAGCTCCGGATGCCATGAATGTATGCAGTTTCTTTGCCTGTTCTATAAATGCATAAACTGAAGCAACACAACCTCAGGAAACCTCATGCCCTAAGCGAGGTGATTTTTATATGTACATATTGTTTGGGTGGAAGAGTCACCTCCATTTAGAACTTTTTCAAAATTTTGAAAGATTTTTTTTATTTAGATATACACGTGTGTTTGTGGGGGAGGGTTGCAAGTTAATGCAGGTAACTTTGGAAGCCAGATAAGGGTGTTGAATTCCCTGGAGCAGGAGTTCCAGATAGTTCTACATTGCTTGATGCGAATGCTAAAAACTGAACTCAAGACCTCTGCAAAAGCAGCAAACGTTCTTAGCCACTAAGAGCCCTCTGCCTATCTCTCTCTCTCTCTCTCTCTCTCTCTCTCTCTCTCTCTCTCTCTCTCTGTGTGTGTGTGTGTGTGTGTGTGTGTGTGTGTGTGTGTGTGTGTGTGTGAATCTCTCAGTTGAAGGACACAATGAATTAGGAACCTGTTCCATACTTCTGCAGAAGTTTTCTCAAGAAGAATCAGCAAAGTGTAGCTTTCTGGTCACTAAGTTCACAAAATCACCTGTTTCAACTTCCTCAGAACCCTATTCTTCCTTCATAATGACCATAAGTAGAAAACACACTGAAGTTCCCTTCTTTATTAGAGTATGTGGTGTGATATGGGGACAGTGAGAATACCCGGATAGAATTCTTCTTTCAGTGACTCTGATGATGTAGCTTCTGAATGACCAGAGGATTCTGGGCGTTACCTGCTCCATCTGTTTGATCCACATTCTCATGCAACACTCTACTTTTTCCACAGTCTCGGGGTTACTAGCTAAAGCCAAGTAGTCCGTGGGTTCCTTCAGAGATTTTAGTTCAACGATGTCACATTTTTGAAGTTTCACCTAATTAAAATTAAGATTACAATAATAAGAAAATGTTTTTAAATGCCAATATACACTTTTTGGTCAATTTAGGTCTAGTTGGAGCTCAATAGAATCTTAACATCATTTCTACCTTGATCACTCAAAGTGCTTATTAAAAAGGCAGTGACTAATAATGATAACAATAATAATACCTTCTTTTCTCTACGCCTTTTTTTTTTCTTTATGTCTTTTCTACAAAAGATTCTAAGGTCAAATTTGGGGGAGAATATTAAAGAGACCATTATCATGAAACTAATAAAATAATTAGAAATATTCACCAAGTTATAACACCACAGAGAAAGAGTCAGCCTGAAGGAAATTAGCATAGGTGGTGGAAGTGGGTAATTCTTTCTATCACTGAATTCCTTCTTCAAACTAAAGATTCCCATGCCTTCTTGGTTAGCAAAGTCAATTGCAAATGCTTGGGTAGAGTTTACAGGGTACCAGTCCACAAATCAGCACTTATGGCGTGTCAAACCACAATATGGCCCTCTCCGTTTCTACGGATACTTTCCTTCTGGTGAAATTATCTCTTAAATGAAATTGTTTCTTAAAACTTGTGTGCATCTCAGAACTCAGTGCTTGAATTCAGTTTGGTTTTTACCCTCAGTAGAGATATGATTCATATCTCAGCATGTTCAGAGCCAACAAAACTGCCATTGCTAGTTGTCACTTACAAGATCTACCATAGCATCCCTCAATTAAACAGAGCAGCAAAGAATGCTCAAGAGAGATAAACATGGAAGCGTGTGAAGGTACCTCGCACTACCAGGGTCTGCCATGGTTCACACACCCACACTGGAATTCCTCCTAAAGGCTGCTCACTGACTTCCTTGTGACTCATAAGAAGCCTTGTCGTCATTCATCTCTGACCGTCTCCGGCTCTGCCTTCCGAGCACACTCTTTCCCCGTAGGATGGTTTTACAGGACTTCAGTTCCAAGCCAAGTTCTGCATCTCCTCAGTTCAACCAGTATGACTTGGAAACCTGATTCCACAGCCACCTCCTTCCCCACCCTTGCTCCACCCTCATGGAAGTAACATGAGCCCCCAAGACCACCCAGTGCTTTCGCTGCCACTGACCCAGCCTGGACAGGCCTTCCAGCACCCCTCCATGGTCCTACACACCTTGTTACTCATGCACACAACTAAGATCTTAGCTGGAAGGAACTCCTATCCCTGTCTGAATAAAATTTGCTCAATGCCCCAATACTACATCATTTGGCTAGTATAGTTTCCACTCGAAATACTGAAACAGGCTCAGTATTCCCTGGCATGATGGGGAGCTGCCTTGCTGTGGTCACAATAGGAGTCACAAACGCCTGGTCATCTTCATTTGCTCACCTTTCTGTTTCTGTCTCTATGCCCTCTCTGTGTCTCTGTCTCTGTCTCTGTCTCTGTCTCTATCTATCTATCTATCTATCTTTCTATCTATGTGTGTGTGAGTGTGTGTGTGTGTGTCTGTCTCTGTATATGTATATCACATGAGTATGCAAAAACCAACCTCCTAAAACATTAATGAAATGTACTTCACAAGTCACATAAAAGACAAATATCATATTTGCCAAGCTTATTATTAAAAGCTGTTTTAGTCATAGGCTAAACTACTATACTCAACTTCCCCTAGGAATATTAATTCCTCCTTCCTTCTTCCACCCCTTCTGTATTTCCCATCCACCTCATCCTGCCCCTTCCTATTTAATACACACATACACACATACCTGCATACATATACATACACAGCCACACACATGCGCACAATACACACACACACATATACCTACACACATGCACACATATACACATGCCTCATATACACACCACTGTAACTCCAAACCCCTTTTCATTTTAGGATATGCATGAATGTCTCAAGTGTTCCATGCTCCGTCTGACAAATTGAGTGAAACCTTAAATTGCCATAAACCAGCGGTTTTCAACCAGTGGGTTACAAACTCTTTGGGTGTCAAATGACCCTTTTACAGGAGTTGTACATCAGATACCCTGCATATCAGAAGTTTACATTACAATTCATAACAGTAGAAAGTTACATTTATGAAGTAGCAACTTCATAATTTTATGGTGGGGTGGGGGGGTACCACAGCATGAGGAACTGTATTAAAGGACCACAGCATTAGAAAGGTTTAGAACCACTGTGTACTGGCTAGCTTTGTGTCAACTTGACACAGCTGGAGTTATCATAGAGAAAGGAGTTTCAGTTGGGGAAATGCCTCCATGAGATCCAGCTGTAAGGCATTTTCTCAATTAGTGATCAAGGGGGGAGGTCCCCTTGTGGGTGGTGCCATCTCTGGGCTGGTAGTCTTGGTTCTATAAGAGAGCTGGCTGAGCAAGCCAGGGGAAGCAAGCCAGCAAAGAGCATCCCTCCATGGCTTCTTCATCAGCTCCTGCTTTCTGACCTGCTTGAGTTCCAGTCCTGCATCCTTTGGTGATCAACAGCAGTATGGAAATGTAAGCTGAATAAACCCTTTCCTCCCCAACTGCTTCTTGGTCATGTTTGTGCAGGAATAGAAACCCTGACTAAGACACACTGCTATAAACATTATTATAGAGCTCAAAAGCATTAAGCCATGCACACTGTTTTTAAATCAAGCCACCGTCACATCCTAAGAAGATGCTAAACTTATGTACAAACACTTTCAAGACTTTCAACACAGTTGAATGAAGCCTGTGTATGAGAAGCATCTCCCTCATATTTTGTGGGTTTTTTTTTCTTTTTTTATTAGATATTTTCTTCATTTATATTTCAAATGCTATCCCCAAAACCCCCTTATACCCTCCCTCCTCCCTGCTCCCCCACCCACCCACTCTTGCTTCCTGGCCCTGGCATTCCCCTGTACTGGGGCATATGATCTTCACAAGACCAAGGGCCTCTCCTCCCATTGATGGCCAACCAGGCCATCCTCTGTTTTTAATGAGCCACTTGCTCCTTCTTACCTTCTCCTTCAGACTGTTCTGTGCACCTGACAAGATGCCCACAAAGCCTTCCAGAGAGTTCAGGAACTCCTGCCGAATGCTGGATGCATCCTGTAGTCCCTCGAGCTCACCCCAGCCATGGCTTGAGGCCCTGAGAGCCGGGATGAAGATGTCTGAGAGCAGACGCCTCACGCTGTTCAACAGGCCCCCATCTGCCGTGTCTAATGTGTTAAAGCTCACCTCCTGGAAGACAGGTTCATCACCCTGTATCATCAAAATCAGCCTCAATAGCAGCAGCATAATAATAAGTCCCTGAACATGTTAATTAACCAGATTGTGAATGAATCGCTTTATTTTTAATACCTTGTTTGAAAAGGATACCTTTGTACCAGTCCAAATTATAGTCCTCTAAATAAAAAAAATGAAATAAATTGGATTCTAGATGTTTACTGCTNTATTTTGCTACAGGAAAATAATGAGGTCACGAACCTCTAAGAGACAGGGGACAGCTATATAGGTGCACTTTGCTTTACACAGACATAAAGTTGTGTAGCCACCTTTTGAAATCTTGTCATTAAGTAAATTATTTGGTGGGAGACTACTTTTGGAAAGAAAAGAGCTCCCTCTCTACACAGAAAGAATGTTATGTGAATATTTTATTAATAAATTGAATATCAGTCCCTCATTATTTTTCTTTTTTTTTTGTTTTGTTTTGTTTTTTTGTTTTGTTTTTCGAGACAGGGTTTCTCTGTATAGTCCTGGCTGTCCTGGAACTCTGTAGACCAGGCTGGCCTCAAACTCAGAAATATGCCTGCCTCTGCCTCCCAAGTGCTGGGATTAAAGGCGTGCACCACCATGCCTGGCTATCAGTCCCTTGTTATCAAAAGAGAAGAAGGCAATATGTTCTTAATTGCCTGTCAATTACAAATAAATAAATACGGGGATTTTCTTGCTATCTGTCTATCTATCTATCTATCTATCTATCTATCTATCTATCTATCTATCTATTTGTACATGTATCCTAGGGATTAAACTGAGAGCCTTGCCTATGCTAAGCAAGCACTCGACAACTAAACTAAAGCCCCAGCCCTGGGAGGCAGCTTTAGATACTTTAAATAGCCTGTGGTTATCTCCATTAGACAGAGTAGAAATGAGCAAAGCAAATGGTTTGGAGATCTGAGATAAATGGCTGTCTTCCTACCTGGTGGATGTTCTCAGGCGTAATGGCTTTGGATGGGTCAGACCTGATGAAGAACACACATGCTCCCATAAGAGCAACGTCTTTCCCTTCGGTCACGAACACCTTGGGCTTTTTCATCTTTCCGGAGACAGGATTCACCCCTCCTGAGGAGCCAACGTGCCCTACAAACACAAAACCATTTTAGTCTCACAATTGCTGCTTGGGGGGATACAGGGTTGACATCTAGCATGGACATTCCTTCTAGAAATTACTATGGCTGACCTGCCCATGTACTTCAGACAGACCCATCTCTTGGATAATCTCTAGTCTCGCCCTGAAAGAGATCTAAAGGGGTCTGCTGGGTTCCAGATTATGGGGGAGCAGGGGGGGGGCAGTGAGAGAGACTGGGGTGGGGAGAGGATGGAAGACAAAAATCATTGATTGTCACACACTGTGTCCCAGGATCTCCCCTGGGACCATGTCTACACTATTAAAGCTTACAGCCCCAAGGCACCTGCGAGCGTTCCTAAGCTGCACCAGCCACAAATGGCAGAGGCAAGATCAAAGCCAGCCTTAACTACAAAACTCAGGACTCTCATTTCAGTGACACCCTCATAATCCGGGCAGCAGGTTAGTTCTCTAAATAGCTAGGGTCAGGCCTGAGCAGAAGTAGGGTGACAAAGAAACCAATGTTCTTGCTCTAGACTGAGACCAGGACGTTAGCCTCCATCTGCTTCCTAACCACACGATCTTACCCAATAATTTCTCATTTTATGTGTATGGGGCCAGGGAGCCATGGGACCCAGGGAAGCAGGGAAACAGGCCTGGAGCAAGAATCGGTTCAAGGTATGTTCAGATCTCAGAAATCTCATCCTTAGATGGTAAGAACAGGTAGTCAGGTTAAACTTCCCCTCCCCTTATTTTGAGTTTAAAAAAAAAAAAAAAGAGAGAGAGACAAAAGATAGAAGATTTGATTTTCATCTCAGGTGGTAGAACATGAGCTTTATCAGGAAGCACGTTCAGCCATAACCATGCTCAGGGTGAAATCGCCCGTTCTGTACACATTGCACAGAATGAGAAGGGCTAACAGCACCCACCATATAAGCAGAGCGCTGTGTTTCCCTCTCCCTCTCCTTTGCAATCTTTTCAGCATGGATGGCTCTTCTGACCTTGGAGCGAGAGTCAAGCCCTGGGATGACTTTTCGAGACATTCTTAGGAAAAAAAAATCTTATGGTCATTTCAAATTGAGAACACAGTATTGATTAAAACAAGAAGAGTATCCAGTTGAGCAAGACGAGATGGCCATAAGTGGACTCGCTCTTCTTTGCACTCGCCACTGCTTCCTCTGACCCCTGTCCAGGGCTTCTGAAGGTTTCCACTTGTGACGTGAGAGAAACTCATGATTCTCCTTTGCTTCCTCCTTCCTCCTAACTCAGCCCAGGTACATCATTGTCTGTGTCACATCTGGAATTCCTCCTTATACAAATGAGGCAGCCCTAAACCCTAGCCCCAGTCAATGACATAGACTTGCCCCCATGCCCCCTAATCATCTGCCAAAGGTTTAAAGTCTCTGTTCTCTGCATTTAATTGATCTGCTTCCCAAGAGTCTATTCTCTATGTGCTCACCTCACCTGAGGTCTCTTAGCTCTGGCCGTCCTGCCCTGCCTCCCCTCTCAGGATCCACTAATTGTGAGCACGGGCTGATTCTGAATGGCATGTGGGTGTTCTGCCTGCCACTATGTTCCCACGTGTGTGACTGGTGCCCAGAGAGGCAGAGAGGCGTCAGATCCACTGGAACTGGAGTTGTAGATGGTTGTATACACCATGTGGATACAAAGGGCTTGACCTGAATCGTCTGCAAGAGAAGCCAGTGTTCTTTACCTCAGCAGCTCCTCTCATAGTGTTTAAAAATGGGATAGGCTATTCTAAATTAACATTTTTTTATAGAATGTATTATTGTTGTGATGATTAGAGGAGTTTGTGTATGTGAACCACTTATAAAATAATTCCGTAAGCGAATTAGCTCATCGAGCATGATCAGAAAAACCTGAATGCTCATGGTGGTCGTCCAAGATCATTGTCTGCAGAGTGGCTCAGTTAGGTACAACAGAACATGCTCTGTCTTGTCCCTTTGCGTTCAAGTATGTATTATATCCTTAAGTGAGTTGAAGGTTCACCTTTCTGCCACTAGGGAGAGGGTGATGCTCAGAGAAGAAGGTGGGGTAAGGAAGGTAGTGAACTGGAAATTGTAATCTGAGCCCTAAGAAGAGACCAGCTCCTCCCTCTAGGTGCCTCCTCCTTCTGGTGCTGAGCTTCTGAGTAGGAATTTGGTGAAGGACCCCAGAGCAGGGAAAGCTGGGTATTCAAACGAAGCGCACCTCTCATGACTGCACCCAAGTCTCACTAGCAGATTGGAGACAGTACAGAAGACAAGGAACTTCAACCAAGGCTCCAAGATACTGGGAGACAGCAGAAAACAGTCTCAAGAACAATCTGGGGTGTGAGCAACGGTGCCTAGGAAGTGTGAAATCCTTCCATGTTTGCTTTTCAAGTCAAGAAGGAGGCATCTGTTGTCTTGGCTGCTCCAGATCTGAGAGGTTTCTTGGGACACTAAACTCCCAGTCAGTGCTAGAGCCAGGAAAGTCTCAGGCAAGGGAAGATAGCCACCACCCTCAGTAAGAAGCAATGGCTCAATATAACCTCCTGGAAAGTCTAAGGTATTTATGCTTCCTGGACATTAGGAACCCAAGGGGCTGGGTCCTGGTGCCTATTGCCAATAAATCCAGGTCCAGCATACGATGTACAGAGAGAAGTGGGTATGAGATGGACTCTACCCAAATGCCTGCAGGGGAGATGATGTAAGTACTTCAATGGAGTAAGCACTTCCATTGAGGCAGGCGAAAGGATCTCTGAGAAGAGAACAGTCCATGTAGCCACGTTCCATCCCTCAAGAGCAACTCTGGGAGGGTGCCACACAGAGGTAAGTGAGCTGCCGTGCACTGCAGCAGAAGGTTGCTGTTTTATAAGGACAATACATGACGATGGGCTATGCAGCCACTGCTCCATGGGGACCCACTGTGGTCACAAGAGCAGTTCACTGAGCTCAGTGGTAGCAGTCAAGTGTGAACTTGCCTCTCACCCTTAATTCTTGCCTGTGCCCGGTCTCAGATGTGACACAGGCAGTGATGTACCTGGGCTGAGTTAGGAGGAAGGAGGAAGCAAAGGAGAATCATGAATTTCTCTCACGTCACAAGTGGAAACCTTCAGAAGCCCTGGACAAGGGTTAGAGGAAGCAGTGGCGAGTGCAAAGAAGAGGGAGTTCACTTATGGCCATCTCGTCTTGCTCAACTGGATACTCTTCTTGTTTTAATCAATACTGTGTTCTCAATTTGAAATGACCATAAGATTTTTTTTTCCTAAGAATGTCTCGAAAAGTCATCCCAGGGCTTGACTCTCGCTCCAAGGTCAGAAGAGCCATCCATGCTGAAAAGATTGCAAAGGAGAGGGAGAGGGAAACACAGCGCTCTGCTTATATGGTGGGTGCTGTTAGCCCTTCTCATTCTGTGCAATGTGTACGGAACGGGCGATTTCACCCTGAGCATGGTTATGGCTGAACGTGCTTCCTGATATAGCTCATGTTCTACCACCTGAGATGAAAATCAAATCTTCTCTTTTGATTCTTTTTACTCAAAATGTAACGCACTGTTTGTGGGGAAAAAATCAAATTTGTAACTAAAGAAATATCAGACATTCAAAATTTTCACACATACTCTCTCTCTCTCTCTCTCTCTCTCTCTCTCTCTCTCTCTCTCTCTCCCTCCCTCCCTCTCTGTCTGTGTGTGTGATTGTGTGTATGTGTATAAGGGTATGTGTAAAACTGAGTGCATGTGTGTGCACACACAAGTATGCACACATATGCACACTGCTCAAACGTTGAAATTGAGTGTCTTTTTGTTTTTTATTAATTAATTTTTTCACGTTGCATCCCGAGCAGCTCCCCCTCTCTCCTCTCCTCCCAGGTTGCTTGCCTTTGGCTCTCTTCTCCCTAACTGGGCTTCTTTGTCTAGACTCAAAAGAAGTTGTGCTCAGTCCTACTAAGACTTGACATGCCCGAGTGGTCGATATCCATGGGAGGTCTCCCCTTCTCTGAGAAGAAAGGGAGGGGATCAAGTCAAGATCTCTCACTGAATCTAGAGCTTATCAGTTGCCTAGGCTGGTGAGCCAATGAGCTCCAGAAACCTTCCCGCTTCTTCCCTCCCAATGACAAAGTTACGGGCATGGGCTATGGCAGGGTTTTTTAACAAGAGTTCTGAGAAAAAAAAAAAAAAAACCCTCAGGTTCCTCGCACCTGTGTGACAAGCCCTTTACCAATCGAAGCCTCTCCGCCGTCTCTATCCACAAACAATTCTCTGTGGATCAAACAAGCATGTTCATGCTGCCTGACAAGATCAATAACTATTTCCAATTTTTAAAAGTCTTTAAGGGATGCATATAATACTATAAGCATAAGATATTTAGCCATGCCCCTACCTTGCTCTTAAAATGATATTGACCAAATTAAAAGCATAATGGGATAGAGAAGTTGAATTCATATAAAGACCTACAATATTTTCTTAAGTGCAAGTATTAAATCCATCATTCAACATTACACATTTTAATAAAAAAAAATCCCACAGAAAATAAACATAATGTGGTATTTAACTGACAGAAGTTGATGCTACTATGTTTATTGATAAGAATTCCTCTGTTTGAAAGCCAGTGCCTACTGTAACTTCTAGAATGTGGCTACACAATAGGAATTAGCACAAAAGAAAAGAAAGTCTCAAAATAAAATCTGCCTAATTGTCCCCATTGCCATTATGGTAAATCAAAAGGGACACAGAACAATTAGAACATCTAGGATAACTACCATTCTCCATCCCATATCCTGAAAGAGAAAATGGGAATTCTTCCACAATTACACACACACACACTCACACTCACACACATACACACACACACTTTGTTCACATACCATACAAACACACTACAAAGACACTACATACATATAACTTACACACTACATAAACAAACATAACACACAAACACAACATAGGCACCATATACTACACACACACACACACACACACGTGTACTACACATACACACCACAGAAACACCACACATGAATACACATTCACCATGAATACATACCACAAGAACATCATACACATAAACAACACACATACACATCACAAAGGCACTACATAACATATACACAACACATACACAGACCCCTAACACACCAAGGCATAAGCCTGTTAGTCCTCCATTACATTTCTTCTTTTTGCCACTCTCAGATGAATGGTATGATATCCCTATGTTATATCATGTCAGATATCAATACCTGCTTCTGCTCCCTCCACATCCTGATAGTAAAACATAAGATGACGGAGTCCTCCAACAGCAAAAAGTTGATCCATTCTTTCAATCTGGAAAAGGTAAGGAAACATTTTTGTTCTGAATTAGAAAATGTATTTAATCAGTACTGATGGCATAGCAAATCAATTCACTGTCCTCTTCTTATTCAAACAGTACTGTACCAATTGCATCTCCTAGACTGGCAGTATTTTCCTAATATAAGAAAAGAATGTCTCACTTACTACAGTAAGCACTCAATTGAAAGAAGTGATCTCACTGATTACAGAAGTATTTGATACATATGTATATTTGACAGGCTTGTCCTTCCATTTTTGCTAATTCCCCAAAGCAGTGAGCTGTTGAAGGCAGTTATAAACATAAAATAATATTTTGTGTTCAGTAAATTGCAAGTCCGGAAGAGAAAGCAAATCTTCAGTGCATAGTCTACACACTAAATATAATGAATATTTAAATGTAATAATCTACCAAAACTTCTTTGAGAAC
This sequence comes from Mus pahari, assembly GCF_900095145.1. Lineage (NCBI taxonomy): Eukaryota > Metazoa > Chordata > Mammalia > Rodentia > Muridae > Mus > Mus pahari. The sequence goes on along the minus strand of NC_034600.1, from coordinate 72,880,413 downwards.
ATATATAGTAGCCACCTGGCACCTAGTTCCATCATGAGAGCCAGTGTACATCGATCTGACACATGCCCTGATAACAACAGAAACATTTTTTGCTAGTAGTCTACAGCATAGTTCAGAATTCCTGTGAGAAGAGGAAGGGAGGATTGAGAGATGGCTCGGTCCATAAAGCACTTGAAGGGTCTGAGTTTTGATCCTCAGAACTCTCTCATAAGAAGCTCATTACAGTGACACAAGCTTATAACCCCAGTGATAGGATGCCACACCCTAGATGGGAAGAGAAGAGAGGCGATGCCAGGAAGCTTGCAAGACACATGGTAAAGTCCTAGACCAATAAGAAACCTTGTCTCAAACAAAAGGAAGAAGGCACTTAAAGACCAACATCTGAAGTTGTTCCCTGACCTCGACATTTGCACTGTGCATGCATGCAGCCAAATACACATGTGTGGGCATGCATGAACACACACACACACACACACATACACATACACACACCTTAACAAAAACAAATTAAGAAGACAGAAGGATGGTGGGTATGTGAATGGATAGGTAGATACATTTAGATAGATTGATAGATAGATAGATAGATAGATAGATAGATAGATAGATAGATAGATAGATAGATAGATAAATGATGGACGACAGGTAGATAGATGATGATACATACATACATACATGCATACATACATACATACATGGGTAGATGCATAGATGCATAGATACATAGATGAGATGGAAAAGAGGAAAGCTCTTGTGATGGTTTGTATATGCTCAGTCCAGGGAATGGCACTATTAGAAGGTGTGGCCCTGTTGGACCAGGTGTGTCACTGTGGGTGTGGGCTACAAAACCCTCATCTTAGCTGCCTGAAAGTCAGTCTTCTGCTAGGAGCCTTCAGATGAAGATGAACTCTCAGCTCCTCCTGCACCATGCCTGCCTGGATGCTGCCACGTTCCTACCTTGATGATATTGAACTGAACCTATGAACTGCAAGGCAGTCCCAATTAAATGTTGTCCTTATGAGAGTGGCCTTGGCATTTGGTCGGTTCACAGTAGTAAACCCCTAACTAAAGGCAGATCTGCACACGCATAAGGATGGCTACTACCAAAAAAAATGAATAAACACATTGTGGGAATGTAGCCACTGTGGAAAAAAGTACGAAATTTCTTCTATAAAGCTAAACTTGGAATTGTCATGTGATCCAACAATCCACTCACGCTTATATATCACAAAGCTCTGAAAGCAGGATTTCAAAGGGATGTTTGTATTCTCAACGTCTCCAGTAGTTTTGCTCAGTCACCTCCACAAAAGGTGGGAACGTGCCGTGAATGAATCGACAAAGCCTGTAAACAGGGGAAAATGCTCAACTTCAATAGGCAGAGACCTGACACAGGCCACAACATGGATGGACCTTTATGATGTCTGATCTCCGTCCTTGTAACTAGATCTGGAACGAAAGACGCTGTGGGAGATCCTCTTGACCAGGTTGTTTGAAGTGAGAAGACCAAACCCTAATGTGGGCATGCTGTTCTGATCTAGACAAATGAAGAAACTTTCCTTTTTGACTGTTTGCTTTCAATGTTGCAAGCAAGTTCATCTATCCTGCATTCTTTTGCTGATATTAGAACCAGCTTCTTCAGTTCTAACATAGGTATAAGACCAGCAACTCACCAGGATCCTCCAGGCCCAGTGCTAGACTGGGACCACTGAGATGCCCGTAGACTGAACAGCTGCTAGATTCTCCGTCTCTCCAGACTACCCACACTGCTTTGTATAAACCCACTGTGTGTGTGCGTGTGTGTGTGTGTGTGTGTGTATGTGTGTGTGTGTGTGTGATCTATCAATTCTGTTCTTCTAGAGACCTCTGAGTGATACAACTATGAAACATTGCACTAATGAAATAAATCAGTCCCTAAAGAATAATTACTGTATTTTTTAAGATGATTGGGCCAGCTCAATGAAGAAAGCTTAGATGACCCTCGCTATGCTTCCTGTTTTGGAATAGAATTATCTACCTGCTGGTATGATAGATAGGAATAAGATTAGAGCTGAAACCCACTTAGAACAAGGACTGATGTGTAGCAGAGTGTCACCTGTACTGAAAGAGAGAGAGGAAGGAAAACTTCCCTCTTAACAGGCTCTTGTCCCCTTCATTTTCCTCTATTTCCCACCATAGACTGCACTCCAAAGACTGCATTGTATAGACCAACTCTGTGTTTATACTGGTGCTGTGTTTATACTGGTGCTGTGTTTATACAGAGGCTGCTGGTGCCAGCTAACAAATGAGGCTTGGTAGTCCTGAGTCTCAGGACTCAGGGTTTCTGACTCAGGGTCTACAGCACCATAATGGAAATTCAAAGTCAGCCATGGAACCAAACAAGGTCTACACCACAGAAACCAACTCTAACTCAGACTGGCACTGCCCTTTTCTGCCCCCTGTCCATGCAAAGGCAGATGCTAGACGTTTGCTAGACCAACACTGGAACATGTTATCAACAATCTCTCCCTCCCTTCCTTCTTTCCTCTCTTCCTCCCTGCCTCTCTCCCTCCTTCCCATCCTCCTTTCCTCCCCATCCCTCCTTTTCTCACTTCCTCTTTCTTCCTCTCTGTCTCCTCTCTCACACCATATGTTTATGGAGTTACGTCTTTGGAAACCTTAATAGGGTTCCTAATAGGACTTCCTGACTAGAAGAAACTCTTCTCATAAATTTACCCTTCCCTATCAGGGTCACATTACCAAACACACCTTATCCCAAATTTTTGGAAAGAAGTTGTAGCAGAGAAATCAAAGTCAGGAACAGAAGAAACCAGTTCCAGGTGCCAAATCAAAGCCACAGTCAGAAAACCATGGCATTGTTCAGTAGCCAAACCTAGACTAGGACCACTATAAAAGTTAATTAGTTAATTAAGTTTTAGAAGAGTTAGTTTTCTTTAAAGATGTAGTCCCTGGGAACCACCACCAATAGATGGTTCCACACCAAGGCGCACACTGGCAGCACTAAGTTCGGTGGATTTAAGAAGAAATAGGAGAAAATAGTGGTAGAGGGACACAGGAGAAATTCAAAGAGAGGAAATGGGGATAGACTTGATCAAAAGGCATCACACAGATGTACAAAATTTTTAAATAATAAAAATAAATGAATACACATGTGGGACCATGAAAGGCAGCCTGTTTCGGTTGAATGAGGCTTGCTTCAGAGACCCAGTAGAAAACTCTACAAGGGACCAAACAGTGAGCCGCATATGCAGAGACAGATGCCGGACACCACAGAGCCCTCAACTCCATAATTCTGTGACTATAAGTCACACAGACAAAGCCCCAAGCTCCTGGCATTCTAGCTAGACTCCACCCACAGTTGCCTGACTATAGCCAGGTATGCTCCTCCCCACAGTTACCTGGCAACAGCAAGGTAGCCCAGCCCACTATAAAAGGAGCTGCTTGGCCCCTCCTCCCTCTCTTAAGCTCTCACCTTTCTTACTCTCTAGCTCTCCTTCTCTCCCTCCCTTACCCCTCTTTCCACATGGCTATGGCTGGCCCCTCTCTTTCTTTTACCTTCTCTCTTTCTCTCTGCCTTTCTACAATAAAACACTAAAACCATAGACTGTCTCTGCTCATCAAGGCCTGCTGTGCTTGAACCATGGGATAGGCTTTCCCCTAAAGAGCCGTGTTGAACCTCCCACCAGAAGGCCTTCCTGGGCTCCAGCCACAGACGGAACCAAGAATCCAGGATTCTCGCCCGTGTGGGAACCACCCAGCACCTCTTCTCCCCTGCCCTCTCCTTTCTTCGACCCTGAGGCTGGCCTAGCCACCCCAGGGCCTCCACTTTGTTCTCAGCTCTTCCATGGTGTCCAACGTGTCTGGGATGCCTGAGACTGAGAACCTGTTATCTCTGGCCTCAGTGAAGTCCAGAGACCTCCGACTGCCTGTTGTCCACCCCAAGAGGGCTGGATCCATAGCTTCCCACAGCTAGATAGCCACCCAGGACCTCGTGAAGAGTGCATAGCATCCACCCACCCAGAGCACCTGAACTGTGGCTGGACACAGGTTTTCTCCCACTCCTTTTATTCCCCCACGCCCACTGCCCGACACACATACATACATAGTTACAGACAGATAGACAGACAGACAGACAGACAGCAACTTGAAACATGGTTTTATTCCCTAATCTCAGGTTCAAGACTGGCACAAGAGCTCAGCCTCATTGGTTATAAAGAGACGCAGGCATCATCATCAAATGGTGGAACCCAAATGAGGACTACAAGTACCATCATTCAACCTGGAAAGCGGGAAAGTTCAGAGATTTTTCAGCCTAACCCAGAATGGAGCCCCTGCACATTAGGCCGGCAGCTCTTCATAGGCACCGCACGGCTGCTTGCAACAGGATGGTGAGGACACAAAAGCTTCCTACCTGATTACCCTCAAGAAGAGCATCTTCCACTTCCGGTTTGTTCAGGTCCAAACAGGAAGCTACAATTGCGAACAGATAGTCATGTCGCCCATCCAGACGGGCCCTCTTGGCTTCCTTCTCTTCTTTCAGTCGTTGCTAAAAGAAAAAGATAAAAATGCTATATTGCAACTGCTGCTCTCAAATGGCTCATTTTGTAACAATTTCACACAATTGTGGTTTTCAAGTCTTAGAATTTCGCATAGCAGGCAGCTTAATGGTACCAGTTTATATGTACTCTTCTTCTATTTTTAGAAATAAATTTACTTCTCTTATGAAAACAAGGTGTGGCCACTGCTTTGAAATCGCACAATACTAGACAAACAAAAAGAAGCCAGAAAAATAATCTGCCAACCATAAATTATTGCTGTTAACATTTTGTTTCGTCTTTACAGACTTATTTCCATACACATAAAAGTGTTTAATAGATACGTGTAAAAAAATTGAAAATTCCAATTTTGAAAACATTTTTTTCTTAGCCATAGAGTAATGTTCTTATCTCTTCTGTTTGCTGTGTATCAGGTTCATATCTGGTCTTGGAATTCATTTCTGACCTCTGCTGCCCATGCATTTGACTGTGGGCTATGAATTACAATAATGAGGACTGTTCGGTGTAAGCAGGGTCAGCGACTTAATGCTAACCCTTCTGCACTCTTTGCTCACACAACGTATGCAAGCATGTGCATAGGCCTATGTTTATAACATGACATGAAAATTCTTCATGCATTTCTTCCTTAACAGTGCATCAGGGTTCATTGAAGTTTGACACAGATTTTTCCAGAACTTTTATAATACCTACAAAATATTGGATGTGGGTATGCCATGATTTATTCAACTATTTTGGCATCAGAACACCTTAAATTGCCAATCCATTACTTAAATAAGTACATTAGCTTTAATACCAACTAGTAGTTCCTAGCAACAGAAGAAAAGCTGTCCCTTTTGATCAAGAAACTTTTATTAAACTACAGTGCAGGCCAGAACTATAGCCATAAACACCACCAGTAACCTCAAAAAAGTGCACGGTCTGACTGTGAGAGTACATGAAAATATGTAAATATGACAAGGTGTCATAAAGATTAAGAAGAAAAATAAGATTTGTGGGTCCCAGAAGACAGGGCAGGGGGCCTCTAGATCTTCAGAGAAGGAGCAAGAAAAGGGACCCCCCAGTCTAACCTACAGCTGAAGAGAGAGAGAGAAGGCAGCATGACTGAAAAGGTTTCAGGAGAAGACAGAGGAAGGTTGCCATCACTCCCTAGGAGGTGAGAGGCATAAGAAAGCTCAGAACCTTCTGGAAACACAAGGCAGCCAGAGTGGGTGAGGAAGAGACTGAGAAGCACAGCAGGAGATGAGAAAGAAGTCATGAGATAAAATACTTCATTGCACACACCATAACGTCCGAACATTATCTAGAATCAATGACAAGGTTTGAAAAACGGAAGACAGATGTTAGCTCTGTCTACACTACCAATGCTCCATCATCCTGACGTCAGTGTGGAGAACATGGTACTGAGACAAGCCTAGAGGCAGACAAGTGGATCTCTGCAGCACCTCTAGTCTCTGGAATTGTATCAGGAGCAAACTGTGACATCACCACCACCCGTGGGCTTTGGGATGTGCTGGGTCCAGGTATATCAGTATGTGTAAGAAGCAGGTCAGTCACTGGGAGTGTGCGTCTAGAGTTCAAGGTAAACTCATCGCATACAGATAAGGCTCCCAATCCAACATAACAAGAATTATGAGCCAGACCATTCTTATGAGGGATATCCCTCATAAGACATATGCAGAACCCTGTAGGTGGAACAACAATATGAACTAACCAGTACCCCCTGAGCTTGTGTCTCTAGCTGCATATGTAGCAGAAGATGGCCTAATTGGCCATCATTGGGAAGAGAGGCCCCTCGGTCTTGCAAACTTTATATGACCCAGCACAGGGGAAGGCCAGGGCCAAGAAGTGGGAGTGGGTGGGTAGGGGAGCAGGGGCGGGGGGAGGGTATGGGGAACTTTCGGGATAGCATTTGAAATGTAAATAAAGAAAATAATAAAACAATAAAAATAAAATAATAAAAAAGGGGGAAAAAGACATATGCAGAACATAAGATTATTGGCATGAAAAACAACAATAGAGGTGTGATCTGTTGTGATTGTGAAAAACAGAACCTGCAAAACCAACTATCAGGCAGGTAAGATGGCTCCGTGGGTAAAAAGCACATCCTGTACAAGGCTGGCAAGTTGGCTTGTATCCCTGGAATTTAGGAAAGGAGAACACGTGCTCCGGAAAGTTGTCCTCTGACCTCCATATATGTGCTGTGACATAGTCATACACACATACACACCGAATCATACACCCATCAAATACACACAATCATGCACATGTGCATGCACACACATAAACACACACACATCACACACATCACACACATCACACACACACACACACACACAACATCAGCAGCACTGTCCTCAAGCATAGTAGCTATTCAATAAATGTTTATGAAGTAAATAATTAAATCAAAGTTAAGACTAGGAGTGAAAATCATATTCTCCAACAAAGAGACTGAAGAGATGAGCACCCCAGTGCAGAGCACTCACTGCTCCTGCAGAGGACCTGGATTTGGTTTCCAGAACCCTTAGACCACTCACAATCACCTGCAACTCCAGGTGCAAAGGGTCTGTTGTGATCGTCTGGAAGCTGTGGGCACCGGCATGCCTATAGCACATTTACATACTTGTAGGCAGAGCACTCAGACACATAAAATAAATAAATCTACTGAAGACATATATTCCAACAAAGATATGGAGATAAAGAGACAAGGGAGTGAAAACCTTAGAGCCAGGAGGGAATGAAGTGCAAATAGAGACGGCTGAGTCTGTGCAGCCCTGTGAATGCAGGAGACAATAGCATCAATCAACCGTAGCCAGTGGCCAACACTATACGTTGTACAGATGATTGCAAATACTAGCTAGCACGTCTGCAAGGACTCTGTCTGCAAATGGCTGCAGCGTCGCACAGCTGTTTTGCAAAAGTGAGGCAGTAAAATGTCCCGAGCCCACCATTAGATAACATGGGCTTTGCCTTTGCATCGCAGCAGCTCAGCCAAGGTCGTGAGGCACAGAACCATGAAGTTGAGTCCAGTCAGTCACGGAGCCAAGAGAGGTGGTTGTTGTTCCTTAGAAGTCTCGGGCAATGCAGTGATAGCATCAGGAAATTTTCACCGGGTGGGCAAAGGACATAGAATGCATGCCTGAGAAATGGGTGATTGAGGGGGAAAGAAATACAGTCAAACTAAATGCAGGCTGCTCTTTCCAGAAACGTCACTGTAATGGAAAAAGGACATTGCATTCCTTAAGAAGGATTTAGAGTTAAGAACTTAAGATTCAAAGGATTGGCAAGAAAGTGAAGATGAAAGTGTTGAGATTTTGGGGACATTGGAAGGCAGTGAGGCAGGTAGGAGGTATACGCCCGAATCCCAGCACTCAAAGAAATAAGGCAGGAACTCTAGGGAACAAGACAGAGCCCAGAAGCTGGCCAGGACTACATGGAAAGAGACGTGGAGCAGAAACAGCAGGGCTGCCTCTATGTAAACACTAGGGGCCAAGCAGCTGCAGAAGCATCTCCTGCAGGAGGACCTAACTGAGGACTGCCTGAGAGGTCAAGAATTGCTAGTGCAAATAATGCCAGCCAACCACAAACTGCTGTTTAAAAGAGATGCTTTCTTGGGACCAATGGGGACGTGGGTGGAGGGTGTTAAGGGAGCTTGCTGCAGTGCTCAGGTGAGCTTGCTGCAGCCTTTCTCGCCTGCTCCCGGAGTCTGTGTCAAGTTGACTCTGTGCCAACTCACCCCAACCCCACAGGCAGGTGGGGTTGGGTCGGAGGAGCGCTGCCCAGGGCACAGGCAATATAGAGGAGGAAGGAGGGCAAAAGGAAGCTGGGCAGCAGAGAGACCTGCAAGGAGTCAGGTTGGTGGCCATTGCTAGCCCTGTGCAGTTGACACTCATTTCGCTTAACCCAAAGGAAGGACTCATTGCAGACAATGTGAGGAAAAGAGTACACATTGGGGCTTAAAATAAATAAGCAAAATAAACATTCTACCAATTCTCTTGGTCCTGGCATAAAGTACGCATTCCGTAAATGTCAAATAGAAAACCACATAAATGTATTTCCAAATGTCACTAAAATAAGGAAGATACCATTTTTTTTTTCTTTCAACTGCTTTCTACCTTCCTGTATGGGAGAAATAAAACACTTTCTCAAAGTGATCTCTTGGAGTCTGTACTAAGTGTTTTTAACAGCTTGAGAGCTTGGGGGTCAACCAACAACAAAAGAAGAAGCAGATGTGCAGCAGCCAGACGAGAAATAGAAGGCACGGAGACAGAGGACTCGAGATTCAGTGCATCTGAAGGCTGGCAAAGAAGGCAACATCTTAAGTGAGAATCCAGCATTGCAGCACATTACTCCATGACCTGATTTTACAAATTCCAGAGAGGAAAAGAAAATACAGAGAAAAGAGAGATTGGTCTCTAAAACAGAACTCTAATTATTCTATTTTTGCCCAACTCTCACAGAAGGAAAAAACTTCCAAAGCACTTTTGTATATACAAAGAAAGTGGTCAGCATGTTTTTTAAAGTAAACGTTTTCAAAGGCTATTTTTAAGTATATTCACTTCCTAAAGACAAGAAATATGCAATCCTGGCATCATCAAGATGAAAGTTTGCCAGTCTCTGCTTTCACTGCCTTAGGTACATCCTGGTGCAATGAGAGGTTTTGAATCCTGTTTAGTTTCTACTACCATGATAGAGTCAATACCATTAGGCAACCACTTAGCAATCAGATCAGTACACTGGCAGGCTGTGAAGTTAATCTGCCCCTTTCTGGCTATTCAGGGACCACAGCAACAAGGTGACCAGCTGACTGGACTTGAGTCTCCTGTTGGACACTTGGAGAGCAAAAGCAGAACGTGATTGGGAAAGCAAGAAGCACTGTGGGAGGTGGTGCCCCCCTATAGTCCCAGCACTTGGAAGGCAGAAGAGGGAGGATCATGACTCCGAAGCCATCCTGAGCTTCAGGCCAAGTTCAAGACTTGATGACCATAGAGTGGTTTGAATGAGAATGGCCCCCATAGGTTCATGTGCCTGAATGTTTGGTCCTCAGTTAAGTGAAACTGTTTGGGAAGAGTTGGAAGTTGTGGCCTTGTTGGAGGAGAGGTGTCACTACAGATGGGCTTTGAGCTTTCAAAAGCCTACATTGTCCCCATTTAGCTCTCTGCCCCGTGTTTGTGGATGAAATACTGTGCGCTTCCCCCAGCCTTTAGCAGGCTAAATAGACCTTAAGGGTTGGCCACAGTTGATCTTCTGCTGACCTAGGTGACCTAGGGTGGAGTCTTCCACCTTGCTGCACCTGAAGATTCCTGCAGGAGCAGACTGCCTGCTCAGCTTGCTTTGCAACACAATCCAGATGAAACAAAGGATGGGTCTGTGGGTTTTCCCTATATAAACGCAGAGCTGAAAAATCAAACTTTGAGCCTTGATCAGAAACCTTTGTCTTAGCTTCATCCTTCTCTCACCCACCCGTCCTTTTTCATGCCCAGCCTCCCTTTCAGGTAGTAGGTACCCGGTTTTCTGTGGCTGCTGGACACCTACAAAATATCAGTTCTCAGCTACTACTCCAGCACCATGCCTGCCAGCATGTGGCCATGCTCCGTATCACAATGGTCATGGACTCACCCTCTGGAACAGTGAACCCCCGATAAACTCTTAATTTTATAAGTCATCTTAGTCATGTGTCTTCTCACAATAGAATAGTAGCAAAGGCAACAGCATAATGAGTCGTGGTCTCTAAAGACAAATGGTAAGAAGTAACCAGTGATAGTTACTTTAAAAAAAAAAAAAAAAAAAGTTGATTGATCGATAGCCACGGAGGTGGGATTTTACCAGTGAGCCACGGAGGTGGGATTTTACCAGTGAGCCCCAGAGGTGGGATTTTACCAGTGAGTCACAGAGATGGGATTTTACCAGTGAGCCCCGGAGGTGGGATTTTACCAGTGAGCCACGGAGGTGGGATTTTACCAGTGAGTCACGGAGATGGGATTTTACCAGTGAGCCACAGAGGTGGGATTTTTTTTTAAAGCACTCCATAACAGTTGTTTTACATTGAATAAGCGAGCACTGAAATTAAGGGATCTGGGGATAGACAGAAACACACTTAGTACCCAAGAAAAATCTAGAAAACATTTGTGCTGAGGTTTACTGCTGATGCCTTGGGATGGAAGGGTGGTTAGTGTCCTTGCCTACGCTACGTGGGTGCCACTTCTCAGGCAAGGTGGCACCCTGCACAGAGAAAAGTTGTTGTCGGGGTCATGGTTTCTAGTCCCAGCTCCTCCACCAATTATGATCCCTCAAGCTTGTCATTTAACCTTTCTGTCCTGTAATTCCCTCAAACTCTAAGACCCAAGTATTGCACGATATAGCAGTGAAATTCCATTCCTCCTTTAATGTGTCCTCTTTCTCAGTAAAGTATAATACAAACTGTAAGCCTAAGATGTTAAAATCCAGATTCCAAGCAACTTTCTAGTGCTGTGTACCCGTCACAGAGCTCAGTGGCTTTTTGGCCAAGCCGATCTGCCCATTTGGGTGTTTTGATTTCTGATTATTTCGCCCTGAACTCCACACCATAATCGCTGTCTGCATTTGCCCATACAAACTGGGGATGAACCGCACATGCTCAGTCTTCTATTTTGCCTCTGACAGGGAGTCATTATAGTGATCCAGACAAAAGTCCTTACAGAGTAGGGATCACCAAGTCACCCAGCACATGGATTAAAATGGGATAACCAAGGCTTTGGTCCAAACATCAAAATGTAAGTAAAACAGGACTTTCACTGATGATTTTTTCAGTTACATGAATGTTGAAGCCTTCTCCCCGTTGGTATTACCTTTCAACAGGTTTGCCTCTGACCCAGGCTCACCACAGTGACCTCACTGATACCGAGCAGAAGTGGGGTAAGGAAGGAACTATGAAGCTGAGAACCCCTTGGTGACTGGTTGTGACTGGACATGGACACTTGACTAAACTTCTTTTTTGTTAGTTTGTTTGTTTTGAGACAGGGTTTCTCTGTATAGCCCTGGCTGTCCTGGAACTCACTCTGTAGACCAGGCTGGCCTCGAACTCAGAAATCCGCCTGCCTCTGCCTCCCGAGTGCTGGGATTAAAGGCGTGCGCCACCACCGCCCAGCTTTTGACTAGACTTCTGCTTTACATCATTTGCTATGGTGATAGCAAACACAGCCTGCCGAGCAGACACTGCTCTCTGAACACCGGAAACCTGAGAGGATGGACCATCTACAACTTTCCTCACATGTGAGTGGCAGGCTGGGAGTCCTGGGGCACAACCAATGGGCCAAGTTGAATGGCAGATTTCTGAGAGAGACGACGACTGCTGAATCCATTCTATAGACCTTTTCTTTACATTATCAGCTAAGGGTTATTCTAGGGTGTTGGAGAAGGATACCCAGGGTCTGTGTACAGGTTGTAGGGAGCTGTGGGCAGAGACGAGTACGTATATTCGGAGCTATTGACTGCCACCTTGGTGTCATCTCCCAGCTTACCTGCCACAGGTTCAGCTCTATCATTCTACTCCTGAGTCTCCCAGGAACTACGAACTCCCCGATCCCACCCTCGGCCCCTAAACATTCTGAGAGCTGAGTTCTTTGCTTGTGCATTCAAGAGAGTGGGTTCTACGCTTTCTTGTCTCCCAGACATTTCTCTCTTCCTTGCTGCTGCTCCCAATGGAAAGATGCACTCTTATCTACATTGTATTTTATACACTGTGATCAGCCAATATCTTTTACAGGAGGAAGTGATTGGGCAAAAGAATGGATGCAAAAAATATAATAAATTATAGATAGATAGATAGATAGATAGATAGATAGATAGATAGATAGATAGATAGATAGATAGATAGATATGATATGATATGATATGATATGATACATGGTAGATAGACAGACAGATGATAGATATGCAGGTAATAGATAATAGATATCATTGTTCAAAAGATTTTCTACATAACATGATTAGCCCATTACTCGTCTAAACCTGATATTTCCACGTTAATGAAATCCAGTTCTACATTTATTAAGTAAACACACTTTTGCTTGTTTGATATGGGTGTTTTGGGTTTTTATGTGCATGGACAGGTACAACGGTACAGTTGCTATGCGACTTGCTTAGCTTTTTGCTGGACATTAAAGTCCCCACCCGAGATGACTGCAAACAATACCGAATCTGCAAATAGCTTTCAGGTTTCTTATCGTAAATAACCAAAGTAAATACCCTGATGATTGGTTTTGACTTAGCTGTCCATATCAATCTGAAGCTTGCGGATAGTTGATCACCTGATGATTAGATTGTGCTGGCAAGGCCAAGGACATGGGTCTGGTCAGGACAGTCAGCCTTCTTTTATTCCCCTTTGGGCTAGGTGAAGCAGGAAAGCCCAAATGCTCATGGGAATTTATAAGAAGCACCTACCCAGATGAAACGGCTGGATACTGACAGAATATGTATTCCTTTTTTTTTTTTTCTAAGAATACCCCCAATGACCCACCTGGCTTAGCTTATCTCCCTGCCACAAACAAACATCACATGACCCTTCTTATCTGTCTCCTGAGCATTGAAGGAAAACAAATCCCAGCTCAACACTGTCCTCACTGCAAGGACGTCAACGCTATAGCAAAGTGTGGTTCTCTTTGGACTTTTGTGATACCCTCAGTGCCCAGAACAGTGAATGTCTGGCACATGCAAGAACCTCATGTAATAGTGCAGGGGGCTCTCGAAATGATACTCTAAAGCAGCGGTTCTCAATCTGTGAGTTGAGACCCCTTTGGGGGTAGCATATCAGATATTTACATTAGGGTTCATAACAGTTGATGTGTACATAAAAAGATAAAGAGAGTAGGGATATGTTCTATGGAGGTGTAGTCAGGTATGGGGGAAAGGGGTGCCTCTGCGGGCCTGAGGCAACCCTTCCCCGCCAAGGGACCAGCCACACGATGGTGTAGTATAGAATGGAGTTTATTCAGGGCATGGGGAGAGGAGTTAAGAGGGTAGTAGAGGCAGAGAGAGAGAGAGAGAGAGAGAGAGAGAGAGAGAGAGAGAGAGAGAGGAGAGAAGTAGAGGCCAGCCATGAGCACATGGAGAGAGTTGGGGAGGGAGGAAATGGGGAGAAGATGGGGGAAGAGAAGCAGAAAAGTGCAAGAGAGAAGAAAGGAGCAAGAGAGTGAGGAGGGGGCAAGCGGCCCCTTTTATAGTGGGGTCAGGTCTACCTGGTTGTTGCTAGGTAACTGTGGGGTAGAGCTTAGACAGGATGCTAACAACAGTAGCAAAATTACAGTTACAAAGTAGCAATGAAATGATTTTACAGTTGGGGGGGATTGCCATGACATGAGGGCCTCAGCATTAGGAAGGTTAGAAATCACTGCTCTGAACTGTAGTGCCTTCTAAGATGGGGACATGGGCACAAAGCCCCACCCCTAACCAAGAAGCTATTGTATTTGTAATGGATACCTGCTAACAGAGAGGGAACGTCCGCATTCTCCAGTGGAGTGTCACTGAGTGTATGAACTTCTTCAAACTAAGCCATAAAAATTAGTAAGGCCACTCTCCTTTCTGTCTCCTTCCTGGGAGGACTTCATTCTTGAGGAGTCTCAACCATATCCCATACCCAAAGGGAAGGAAAGATACACAGAGAAACTGGAACAGAGTTGATTAGAAGCCGTGCTGAGTTTCTCCACTTACAAGCTCACATTCTTTCTGCCCAGTTGATCAAATTTCCACCTGACCATCTACAGAAAGAGAAAGTTTCCTTGGGTCCTTGACTCTTTCTGAAGGCCTCTGTGTCGTGCAAAATTTTAATTAAATAACTCTGAGTTGTTTTCCTCTTGTTAATCTGCCTTTGTGTTATAGCCTGTGATGTTGACCTTTCAAAGGAAAGATGCCACACCACCCTGCCCTGTGATTTGTATAATCAATGGGTGAATTAACTGGCTGATTTACTTTACAAGTCACTTCCAAGAAAGGGATGGAACCAATTACTTCAGATCAATGTGGATCTGTCATTGGAGACCAGGATTCAGTCTGATGATGAGGGGCCCCAAGTAAAACTTATCCCCACCCCCTGTCGCCCCCCAAAATGAAGCTAACTGAACCAACTTCCTGTCCAAGTGCATTGAATTGCAGACGCTGAGGGGAGCAGATCTCTTCCACTTGTCAGCCTCTCTCTCTCTGACTTCCAGCCTTTTCTTTTTAACCCCGGGAGCCACTTCTTCCAGCTCTGCAGGGTGTTTTCCAGCCCACCCGGTCTTCTTTAATTGACTGGGATGACCAAGTTAGAAACGCTTCTCACGCCTTCCCTGTCTCTCTCCACTTTCCTTTTATTCCTCCCGGAGAAGGACCACAGCTACCCAGAGGGCAGGGCTGCTCCTTGTGAATTAAAACTCTTGAGCAAAGTGGTCTACGTCCTGGAGAGAAAGAACCTCACTGCCCGCCCGTCGGCTAATCCCACTCACAGCAGGTGGCCCGGTGAAGGCGTCTTTTATTCAGCACAACTGCAGACCCAGTAGCCGGGACAGAGAGGGCACTTAAACAGAGAAGGTGCCATCCAGTGGGTGGCCCAAAGAATGCTTTGGAATTTCATCTATTTCTCTTGAGTTTCAAGGAACCCTTAATCTGCTCCTATGCTAATTCCCTTTTCTGTCATTCTTTTCAGTGGAATAAAAGGTTGTCTACATTTAGGAGGTATTCTAATGGTAGATTTTATAAGACACACATACACGCAGGTGTCTGAGGGGTAAGGGAAAGAGAAATGCGCAGAAAGGCTCACCCAAGAGCATAGGAGTGGTCTTCCCTAAGAGATAGTCACACCTCACACACCGTACACCGGGGTTGTACAGGTTTCAAAGCTGTCATCTTCTAAAAGTGACAAAGAAACCCAGATGGCATCACAAGATGACTCCTAGGACACCCAAGAGGAAACAAAACTGTTGAGGTAATCTCCAGTTCACAGGGGGTACTGGAATCTAGGGGATCCTCACCCTCGACAAAGTGAAAAGTCTCATTCACATTCCCCCAGAAAGCCTGTGCCATTGCTATGTTAACATAATGATTTCTGTGTGAACATAATATTATCTCTACTTCAGCAGCCCTTACAGAAAATAAGATATCTCTCTATTACTACTTAGGATAAGTGAATCCCCCCTCCAAACAAACAAACAAACAAACAAAACCTAACTCTAGGCCCACAGTAGGAACATTACCATCACCAACCCCCCCTTCCCATCCCAACATTCCATCTTCCCAACTCAACGCTTTTTAAAGGGGGGGGGGCTCACTACATCACTCTGGCTTCAAACTCAGATCAGAGGTCAGCCTGCCTCTCCCTCCCCAGTGCTGGAGATTAAAGCAACACGGGCCACCATACCACACCCACCCAGTCAAAGGGGACTCCAGAGTTATAGATATTCACAGGCATTGGGGCTAGGACCCCAACATGAGTCCTTTAGAAGACCGCTTTTAACTACTGAGTCATCTCTCCGCTCCCCTCCCCACCCCACCCGCAACGCTCAGTCAGCTGTCTGATGTAAAAGATTTAGTGAGCTTTCACACAGCCATTTATTTCACCTACACCCCATTCAACAGTGATTTTCCTCTGAAATCAGAACTACCTAGCTTACAGAATTTTTCTCTTTCACGGTTTCCTCTGGCAACCAGGGTCATTAATTCAGGGTGGCTCTGGTCCAAGCACTTAAAATATATATGTTACCATTCACATTCTATGTGACACCAGGGTAAAATTTCCAAACTTCTCCCATTCATAAAATAAATCACTGTGCTTAAAGCCATCTGTCCTCCAGAATCACCCAGGAACTGCTGGTGCCCGTGCCTCCCACCACAAGGAAGCCTGTCTTGACTGTCCAGGACTGGAACTTGAGTACAGCTCATTCTCAACACTCCCCAGCAAGTCTGTTGAGCATAAATTATGCTCTGAAAGGACAGTGATTGATTGGTGCTACCAGGTTATTGTTTGAATAGGAGCTTTGGATGGAAGGTCCCAAAAATTAGTGGGGTCCTTCTAATTCTTAGCCTCTCTTTTGCTGCTTCTTAGAATTGCAAGGGGGAAAAAAGAATAATGGGATGAGGTGATCTTTTCTGGGGAGACTTCCCCTATTGTACCCTGGAGCACAGTGTTTGGCATAAGGTAGGTATGTAAGCAGCAGCTATGAAATCAATGCAGTTTGATGTGTTCTCTCAAGTCTACCTCCTACATGTTGCAATATGAGCATCTCTGGGCCCTAACTAGATCGGACCCAAGAATAGTCACCTGCCCATTAGCAAACAATACCCACCCCTTCCCCATTTCCCCAGTAAATCCTCAAGCCAATTGCTTTCCTTGGTTCCAATGAAAACATTTTGGCATGTTCAATGTGAAATGTGGTCACCAAGCCAAACAAGTCTAGGCTTGAATAACAAAGGACACTAACATGGCTAGAGTACCAGCAAGCAACAGTACTGACAGACTTTCAGCATCTGCCAGCTATCAGACAGCTTAGGTTCTTTATGTCCTGGCCTCCTCTGTCCACCACACTGAAAACAAGCTTTGGCCTCCTGCAGAGCATCTCAGTAGGAGACATTATGCCTCCCCAAGGGAGCACTCCCACACCCCTCAACCTCTACCCACAGGAATCCCTGAATCCTTGGGAACAATCAGAAATCTCACCAACCGCATTATCTGGTATGAATGCATGCAAGACTAACACCAGGTCTCTCTGCAGCTGAGAGATAACATCTCCATTGTAAAACCTTCCTCCCTCGAAGATGGATGACTTCAACAGTCAAGACGACTGTCATGTTCTGGTTGTACCTTTTCTTTGGCCTTAACAAAATCAACCCACAAAACCATGCATTTTGGTTTCATTTTAGAGGAGTAAAAATGAGTTATTGGGTCTGTGATTCATGTCTTCCATGTCCATGGTAAATAAATACTAAGCATTTTTTTTTCTTTTCAATCTGAGAAAAAAGGAAAGAAAGCAGATATATCTGGGCTGAGGTTTTCTGGTGAGTGAGTGACTAGATAGAGTTATTTCAAGTATTTTTTTTAATTGGAAAGCATTCGAGTTAATATGAGAAAAGGAAGAGATGGCCCGTCTTTTTCATGTTCATAGAACCTCTGCTACATTTTGTTGCTGCTGTCATGGATACACGTGGGTAAAAGCAATTAACGTATCATCTCAACCTAATGATAACACAGCAGCAGCGTAGTTAAAGTTCCAGATCACGATTAAATAAACCTCTGTCTGTAGCCGCTATGCTACAAGTCATGCTTTAGGTCCTTTTCCATTGAGCATTTCAGCTCAAAAAGCTATTACTCGATAATTAGCATATCAATAGACCAAATAGACAGTGCATAGTGATGTAACATGCTGCAACATTACTAAGATAATGCTGTTCCCATCATACTTCAGTGGGGTGACCATTCAAGAAACATAAATGAAACTTCCCAAAAATATTTACTCCCAAGAGGTAGCACTTGTTGAGGAATTTAGTTTGTTAATTATATTTAAATTTTTACAACTGATTATAATGTCTCAGACATAGTAAAAGAGGGCAAGAAGTTCTCATAAATAAGAGAAGACCAGCTCACTTCATTACATCACAAGCGTTATTTGTATTGTATCCTAAGCTCTATAGCAACAGAAGGTTATTTAGAAAGCAGAGACCCTTAAAGAAGTGGTATGCAAGTGAGAGACACGTCTCATTCTAAAATGTTCAGTGCATCAAAACATCTTACATTCCCCCAAATTTGCAATTTTTGCTAATTAAAAATTAAAGTTTATGGCTAGGGATATAGCTTAATCATACCCAGCCCTGGATTCCATCTTTAGCATAATATAAACTGATGCGGTAGAGGCAAAGGATCAGATGTTCAAAGTCACACTCTTGGTTACACAGAGTGTTCAAGACCAGCCTGGGATAGAGACCCAGCCTCATATAATAAACAAATCATAAGTTGGTAAGATGGCTCGGCAGGTGTCATTTGGCTTGTTCCCAAGATTCAATTTAGTATAGCTCGTTCCTGGGATTGTTGACTTAATCTTTGTGACTTGATGTCTTGTGAACCCCATTTGAGTATCTGCCCATTTCTCTGCTCTACCACAGAGCCTGGGGCAAATGCTGGCTCATGACAGGCACACTATGAATACTTGCAAGGTCCAGTTGAAGCAATCATTAGCAGAACAAAGAGGCCTCCGGTCAGATGTGGATCATCTGTTGCAAAATCTGTCTTGTAACATACTAAATTCCGACTAGCTGCTTCAAGATAGGAATGTTCATCTTTCTGTCACAC
This sequence comes from Mus pahari, assembly GCF_900095145.1. NCBI lineage: Eukaryota > Metazoa > Chordata > Mammalia > Rodentia > Muridae > Mus > Mus pahari. The sequence goes on along the minus strand of NC_034600.1, from coordinate 72,861,576 downwards.
TGGGCTAGGTCTGTCCATGACTACTTGAAGGGAGATCCCACCCACGAGTACTCAGATATAAAGATCCTCAACCAAGCCTGGCAAAAAGCAATAGAGTAATGTTGGAGGGGAAGTCTTTGGCACACTGACTAGCAGTGGAAGGTTCAAGGTCCTCCCTGTGAGCAGCTGGCATGCAGCAGCTGAGAAGGACCCCTTGTGGGGAAGATGATTCTTGCCCCTTCATCTCCATGTCCATGACCTCATTTCTAGAAACATTAGATATGAGAGGTGTCAAAGATCCTAAAATATATTGTATCCTAGAACCTTCCTTAGCCATATCTAATAACCAGCAAAAGTTTACAGGACTTAAGGAATATACAGAGCCCAAACCACCAACCCAAATACATTTTCCACCCTAGAATAACATCTTTCTTAAAGATCACTCATAAATGGCTACATGTAGTTATACTCCGGCAGAAATCTGCAGTAAAGTCAAAAAGCACAGCTCTCCTTTTACATGTGAAATACCAATGCATGCAGCATGTCAGAGACTAAGTGAACAAACATGCTTTTCACAGATTCATCTGGCTATAGCTCTGAAATTGTTTCAGGTCTTTTTCTACCTGGCATTAGTGGTGCTTACGCCAGCTCCTTACCGTCAGAACTCGGGTGACACTCTGCTTCCAGAGTTGTCGTCTGCCGATCCTAAACATCCCAGCAATCTGGGATGGCTCCAAGTCAGCTCCTCCAGAATGGTCTTCTAACTCCCAAGAGAGCTGTTCATCCCCCAGTGGAATATCACATGCAAAGACTCTAAGAGGGTCACAGCATTGCGCTGCTGTTTCTCATGCATGTGGGTGACTCTCCATATCCACAGAACTGAGGCAAGAAGTCAGTCCATCTGTGCTGCTCATATATCCTTCCCTGAGTCTCTGCCCTGGGGCCTTTCCTCACTTCTGTGGTCCTTCGTTGTTAGGGTAATACTGTTTCCATGCTGTGCCATTTAAGCACGCCTCTTAATCATGTTTAGCAACAAGAGAAAGCAATTTAACTGCTTGGTTGCAACCACAACTTCTAATGTTCCATTCTATACACTGCCCAACAATAAGCTTTGAGTCAATAAAGGAGTTTAAATTATTTCTCTGAACAATGAGAAACCTTAAACCAGATCAAAGCAGAAGGCAGACAAGTCACCACTCTGGATATATTGCTCGAGTTAGGAAATTCAGTCTTACTTTGTCTAAACAACTTTGTGTGCACAATTAACTGCCAACATGGTGACTAATTGTGACTAATTGCTTGATAGGCTAATTGTGACCCAAAGGAGCCATTTCCTCTCCCATAAAGAACAAGCAGCCTATTTCATATGCAAATGGAAAATGGTGTCCATAAATTACTCCTGTTCACATGGCCGCCCAAGCATGGAAAGCGAAGTCTTGCATTCCATAAGCCTAAACATCTAGATCTTCCTCTCCGCACAGACAGGATGGGGAAACGCAGCCAAGTCCCTGAGAGATCTCTCACCTATGATCCTTCCCATCAAAGCACACAAATGGCAGGATTTTTAAGGTCAGTGTCATTGGATCATTTGAATCCTTAGGATTTAAAATCCAGCAATTAGCTAGGCAGCAGAGGTGCTCACCTTTAATCCCAGCACTCAGGAAATAGAGGCCGACAATTTGAGTTCCAGGCCAGCCTGGTTTACAGAGGAGTTCCAGGACAGCTACAGCTAGATAGAGAAACTGTCTCAAAAAAAAAAAAAAAAATTAAAATGTAAAATAAAATCCAGCAAATAAATCCTTTTCAGATCATTCAAAGATCAGCAGGAAATTGAGGAGTCCCTCCGCTATTCAACCTCATCAGAAACAGAATTGACAGCCTTGATATCAGGACAAGCGATTCACCTAGCCATCAGCCAGTAGGGTGTGGCCTCCATTTGTAGTGTTAATAGGGACACAAACTTATGGAGTTGAACATTGATGGCAAGCAAATAACAAAAGCACATTTGAAGTCAGAAGCATAGGCCCAGAATAACTTTCTATTTTCCCTTGGAAGTTCAGTGTTTGAGTCTGACAAAGGCAATAGACAGATTGACAAGGGAGAAGCCATGCAGAGTATTGCACACACAGGAACCACCCAGGTGCCCAGCAGTTCAGTAGGATTTAGAAGCTTACATCTGTTCTTCTTTGAGGAGAGAAAAGAAGTATTGGGCAATTTTATCGGAAGACTCAATTATTTTTCCGCAGAGATGAATTGACTCAAAGAACAGACAATACCTTGGGGTAATGCCCCTGTGGTTGCCATCACTCCTGCCTGCCATTTGCATCTGTTTATTCTTCCTGCTGAGATGACTGAGGAAGGCACTTGCAGTAAATAATGTCTCCTGGACTACGTGGACTTGAAGATAGATAAGGAGAAAGAAAGCCCTCCCTGAATGTGTGGCACTTCATGGCTTCTCACTTTAAACTTCATGGCTGTACATCTGGGAGTCTCATCTTCTGAGCCAACATGGTGTGTGAATACATTTAGGGTCACTGCAGACTTAACACAGAGCCTCACGCAAATGAAGCGCACACTATCCCTGAGATATACAGCCCCACGATAATTTTCAACCTCTGTGTATTGGTAAGCAGCTGTTTGTTGTTATAATTGTAAATGGTGGCCACAGATCACAGGAGACACATAGGCAAGATATTCTGATCGTCCCTGCTTAGCAGTTCAGATAAGTCCCAAGAACACTGTCAACATGTGACCCTCAGGAGAGAAGTAAGGCTCAGGTGAGCCATGCCCATCTCTCACTAGATATGTTTAACTAGTGCTACCTCCATTCTAAATGAGGTGTCACCCACATCTCAGCAGCAGCCATTCTCAATGTGATCTCTTGGGGCCATTATTTCTTGGGAAATTTGCTGCACGTGACTGGTACAGTTCATTTGTGTTTTGGCGTATAGGCCCCCAACTCTCCTGAGGTTTCATGGCAAACCTCAGAGTCTTCCGCCACTGCAGCTCAATCCCGACCCCTTTGAGCTCAGTAGAAGAAGGCTGGTACCTTGAGGGATCTTCTTAGGGTCCCTGAACCTGAAAGAGACTCCCTGAGAACTGCCATTAAGTAGAACAAACAGAGCAAGTGTACCCGCTCTCAAGTTACCCCCTCTCGGGGCATGAGTCTTCTTTATATTTCTGGTAGTGGGAAGAGAGCTATCCAACATTCACCAATAGCAAAGTCAGAAAGGTTCTTCTACAAGCACGTTCCACCAGGCAATATATATAAAAATGCACCTTGTAGGCTGAAAATGGTTAGCTATACAAAAATCCCATGCTAGGAATGATGGGAAGACAGGAATGGGAAATGGTCACACCCAGGCAGAAGGCTTCATCCGGAAATCCAAATACTTTCAGAAAACGTGTCACATTTCCCTTTAATCATTCACTCGGCCAACCAATGTGTGTGTGTGTGTGTCTTTCATGAGATCAGACATTGGACTACACGTTACAGATGAAACCACTAATAAAATACAAATTTACTCAAACTATTAATGGTGGAACTGGAGAGATGGCTCAGCCCTTCAGAGCATTTGCTGTTCTTCTGAGTATCTGAGTTGAGCACCCAACACCCACATTAGATATCTTAGACCACTTATAACTCCAAGGGATGAAATGCCTTTCTCTGGTCTCCATGACCTCCCACACATGCACATGTGTCACTTATACTCACACATATAGACACAGATACACACAAAGAAAAGTAAATCGACCTTTAAAAATTAATTGTAAGACACATTGTTATTCCACACTCAGGAAAAAAAAAAACATAAAAAGGCGTTGACTTTTACATCCTCAAATTTGATCGTACATTCCAAATTCACAGTTCTTAAAAAACAAAAATATGCTGGGTGGTGGTGGCAGCAGAGGCAGTGCACGCCTTTAATCCCGCACTCAAAGGCTGAGGCAGGAAGATCTCTATGAGTTCAAGGCCAGCCTGGTCTACAGAGGGAGTTCCAGGACAGTCAGGTCTATATAGAGAAACCCTGTCTCAAATAAATAAATTAATTAATAAATTAATAAATAAATAAATAAGAAAAAAGAAAAAATGGTAATTTCTACCTTCAAACCAAGCTAATAATAAATAAATAGGTGCATGATCACAACTACAATTACAAACTAAACAAAGTATCATTTTAAGAATAAGTATAAGCTTTACTTGAACTTGTGGTTTGAAACATTTCCTTTAATGCTTACATTTCAAAGAAAATTGATTAAGAGCTCTGTACTTTGGGCCTGGAACCCTGTATGTACTGCCTAGCCTATGTGTCACGAAATAGGTGATAACAGGGTTCAACCAACCTGGATGTAAATCTCGGCTCTATTCTCTTCCTAGCTACACAACATCTGTCTTCTTCCCAGCTACAGTATAGGTTGTGTGTGTGTGTCTGTCTGTCTGTCTGTCTGTCTGTCTGTTGGTCTGTCTATGCGTATCTGTGACTATGTATGATACATAAGCACGTGACTATGTATATGTATAGATGTGTGATCACCCATGTGTACGTGTACATGTGCATGTGGAGGCCGGAAGTTGATTTCAGGTATCTTCCTCGGTCACTCTCCACTTTATTTACTGAGGCAGGCTCTCTTACTAAACACAGAACTCACCAGCACTTGCTATCTGGCTTCCAACTTGCCCCAGAGATCCTCATTTCTACCTCTCAAGTGATGGGATTGTAAGTTTTAACCACCACGCCTGCCTGGTTTTTCAGTAGGTTCTGAGGATCCAAGACCCAGACTTCACACAAGTGTACTGAGTATCCGTCTACCGCCTATTGAGCCGTCTCCTCACCTTTCGATAGGTTTTATAATAGAACTAAAGCTATCTGTCTAATAAACATTAAAAACTCTTGTATCTAGAGGAGAGGCGTCCTCCCAGGAAGGTTCTCACTACCTGAGCTGGTAGGAGAGCCATCTTTGCTCCGGTGCATTGCTGGGGAGAGGGCGGCCTGCAGAAGTGACGCAGCTTCTGGGACAGATAACGTTTCTGGATCCAGACATCCGGCACCTTTCCCGCCAGAGGAGAGGTGTCCTCCCGGGAAGGTTCTCACTGCCTGAGGTGGTAAGAGAGCCATCTTTCCTCCGGTGCATTGCCAGGGAAAGGGTAGCCTGAAGAAGCAACACAGCTTCTGGGACAGACCCTGTTTCTGGCTCCAGACATATGGGCACCTTCCCAGCCAGAGGAGAGGTGTCTGCCCGGGAGGGCTCTCACTGCCTGAGCTGGTAAGGGAGCCATCTTTGCTCTGGTTCACCTAGGCTCCAGTCTGCACTGGTGAGAGTGTGGACTGCAGAAGCTACACAGCTTTGGGACAGACAGAAGCAACCTAGCTTCTGGGACAGACCCTGTTTTGGGCTCCAGACATCTGGGCATCTTCCCCTCCTGTGAGGGCTCTGTCTGCCAGAGTAGGTGAAAGAGTCATATTGTGTCCAGGGTCCCTCAGTGTCTAGTCTGTGCAGGTGAGTGTGTAAACTTCAGAGGTGACACATCTTCTGGGACAGGCCCTGTTTTGGGCCTACATCTTCAGCCAGGAGGCAGATCTGAATGCCAGGCCTCTGTGCACCTTCCCTGCTAGAG